>NC_042624.1:31069273-31369433 GCF_901001135.1 Rhinatrema bivittatum | reverse complement strand
TGAAGTAGGGAGCCTAGAGCAGAGACCTGCACCCTCAGCAAGTTGTAGGCCAAACCCTTGTCCAGTCCCTGTTGAAGAAAAGAAAGGATCTGAGCCACAGAGGCAGTCCGTGGCGACACAGGTATGGAAGCACACCAGTTCTCAAAAACCTTCCATACCCTGACATGGGAGATGGAGGTAGACGTCTTTCTAGCCTTGAGGAGGGTTGAGATAACGGCTTCTGGGTATCCATGCCATCTCAGCCGGTGCCTCAAAAGCCAGGCCGCAAGACAGAAACGATCGGCCTGGGCGAAAGATACCGGACCCTGACGCAGCAAGCGTAGAAGGTGACCCAGACGAAGAAGTCCATCCACTGCAAGGTTGATCAAGTCGGCAAATCACGGACGACGGGGCCATTCCGGCGCCACCAGTATTATCGAGCTCTGGTGGGGTCTCTATCCTCCGGAGCATTTTGCCCACCAGAGGCCAAGTTGGGAACACGTAGAGGGGAACGTGACTAGGCCAGGGGAGGACTAAGGCATCCACTTCCTCTGCGCCGTGCTCTCTTCTTCGACTGAAGAACCGAGCTGCCTTCGCATTCCGGAAGTTGACCATCAGGTCCAGGTGGGGGGGGTCCCCCATCAGTGGAACAGGAGACTCACCTCCTCCTCGGAGAGTTCCCACTCTCCAGGATCTAGATGTTGCCGACTGAGGAAGTCTGCTTGAACGTTGTCTACTCCTGCGATGTGGGAAGCCGCTAGGCGCGAGAGGTGAGCCTCTGCCCATGCCATCAAACCTGTCTCCTGAGAGACACGCCGGCTCCTCGTGCCCCTTTGGTGATTGATGTAAGCCACAGTGGTTGCATTGTCTGATAGTATTCCGACTGCGCGACAATGGACGAGAGGTAGGAAACATTTCAACGCCAGGTGCACTGCTCTGGTCTCCAAGCGATTGATCGGCCAGGTTGCTTGGAACGGCATCCACTTCCCTTGCGCTGAACTCATCTGACACACCGCTCCCCAGTCAGAGAGACTGGCGTCCGTCGTGACAATTACCCATTCCGGGATGTCCAAAGGAATACCCTGGAGGAGATGATTCAGGTTGAACCACCACGAGAGACTGTCCTTGGCTACCTGCGGGAGAGGGAGGATGGCTTGGAAGTCCCGAGACACCAGCTTCCAGCAGGAGAGCAAGGCGTGTGCTGCAAGGGACGCATATGCGCAAACGCCCAGGGGACCAGATCGATGGTGGAAGCCATGGATCCCAGGACGTGGAGGTAATCCCACGCCGTGGGAAGTGAGAGACCAATGAATTGTTGCATCTGAGCTATGAGCGCATGAGCCCTGTCTGGGAGCAGGGACACTGTGCCCAGCGCTGTCGAAATGCACCCCCAGGAAGTCCAGAGACTGAAATGGAGAAAGGCTGCTCTTGACGAAGTTGACCACCCAACCGAGGGAGAGAAGAAGCGTCAACACCTTGTCGACTGCCCGGTGGCACTGGGCTGAGGACTTTGGCTCATTCGGGCAGTCGTCCAGGTATGGGTGCACCAAGACTCCCTCCCTCCGGAAAGCAGCAGCTACCACTATCATCACCTTCATGAAGGTCCGAGGGGGCGGTCCGCTAGTCCCAAAGGATAGAGCCTGGAACTGGAAATGCTGTCCCAGAATCTTGAACTGCAGAAAACGCTGTTGCGCCTGGAGGATGGGAATAAGAAATTAAGAAATTGCCATGCTGGGTCAGACCAAGGGTCCATCAAGCCCAGCAGCCTGTTTCCAATAGAGGCCAAACCAGGCCACAAGAACCTGGCAATTATCCAAACACTAAGAAGATCCCATGCTACTGATGCAATTAATAGCAGTGGCTATTCCCTAAGTAAACTTGATTAATAGCCGTTAATGGACTTCTCCTCCAAGAACTTATCCAAACCTTTTTTGAATCCAGCTACACTAACTGCACTAACCACATCCTCTGGCAACAAATTCCAGGGCTTTATTGTGCGTTGAGTGAAAAAAAATTTTCTCCGATTAATCTTAAATGTGCAAACTTGCTAACTTCATGGAATGCCCCCTAGGCCTTCTATTATTTGAAAGTGTAAATAACAGAGTCACATCTACTCGTTCAAGACCTCTCATGATCTTAAAGACCTCTATCATATCCCCCCTCAGCCGTCTCTTCTCCAAGCTAAACAGCCCTAACCTCTTCAGCCTTTCCTCATAGGGGAGCTGTTCCATCCCCTTTATCATTTTGGTTGCCCTTCTCTGTACCTTCTCCATCGCAACTATATCTTTTTTGAGATGTGGCGATCAGAACTGTACACAGTATTCAAGGTGAGGTCTCACCATGGAGCGATATTTATTTATTTATTTATTTATTTATTTATTTAATTTCTTTTACTATACCGATGCTCAAGACTAGGTCTTATCGTACCGGTTTACAATGTAACTGAGGGGAAACCAATTAACATCAAGGTAGAAAGTAAAGTTACATTAAACAGGGAGCGTAAAACCTGGGCAATGGAAGACAGTACAGAATTTAAACTAAGAAACAATTAGAGAGAGATAATATATATATATATAATCAACAAAAAACTATAAGATACGTAAACATAGATTTATCCTAGGCAGTTATTAGCATGGTATGTCCAGTGGGAGAGAGGAAAGGGTGAGGTTGGGTGGGGGGGAAGGGTAGAGGGAAAAGAGGGGGGGGGGGTAGGGATTAAGGAGGGGTGGGAGAATGAGAGACAGTGATGGTTGAGGAGATCCTTCAGCGGTAGGGCTTCTGCGAACAGCCAGGTTTTCAATTTCTTTCTGAATGTTGAATGGCATTGTTCTTGGCGTAAGTCTTGGGGAAGTGAATTCCAATGTAGTGGACCTGCTGTTGAAAGAGCACGCTTGTGAATAGAGTTGTGGACAGATGATTTGTTGGGGGGGGGGGGCCTTGAGCGAACCTTTGTAGGCAGTTCTGATCGGTCTTGCGGAAGTATGTAATTCGAGTGGGAAGGTGAGTTGGAGAGTGGATTGCTGGTAGACGGATTTGTGGATGATGGTGAGAGCCTTGAAAAGTATTCTATATTGGATGGGCAGCCAGTGTAGGATTTTTAGGATTGGTGTGATATGGTCCTTGCGACGAGTGTTTGTAAGGATCCTAGCCGCTGCGTTTTGCAGCATCTGAAGAGGTTTTGGTGGACGAAGCGGGGAGGAGACCAAGTAATAGAGCGTTACAATAGTCGATCTTTGAAAACAGTATGGCTTGAAGCACCGAACGGAAATCCTTGAAGTGTAAGAGCGGTCTAAGTTGCTTCAGGACCTGTAGCTTGAAGAAGCATTCTTTGGTTGTGGCGTTAATGAATTTTTTGAAATTCATTCTAGAGTCAAGGGTGGCCCCAAGATCTCTGACCTGGTTTGCTAATGGGGTGCTAGCATTATTTGCGAGGGGGTGGTTGTCACTAGGGGAGATAACCAGTAGTTCCGTTTTGGAAGTATTTAGGACCAGGTTGAGACTAGAGAGCAGAAGGTTGATGGCTTGTAAGCAGTTGTTCCAGAAATTTAGAGTAGAGATGGGGTCCGAGATGGGGATTATGATTTGAACATCGTCCGCGTATATAAAGTGGGTGAGATTGAGACTATTGAGTAGCTGGCATAAAGGGAGTAGATATATATTGAACAGGGTAGGGGAAAGTGACGAACCCTGAGGTACGCCTTGGTTTGATGGAATGGAGTGAGATTCTTTGTCATTTATTTTGACTTTGTAGTGTCTGTTGTTCAGAAAGGATGTGAACCAGAGCAGTGCAGAGCCAGATATGCCTATTTCCATTAAACGGTTTAAGAGGATAGTGTGGTTTACCGTGTCGAACGCGGCAGAGATGTCGAGAAGGGCTAGCAGGTAAGATTGTCCCTTGTCAAGGCCCATCAGGATGTTGTCCGTTAGAGAAAGAAGGAGGGATTCTGTGTTTAGGCGTTTCCTGAATCCGAATTGAGAGGGGTAGAGAATATTGTGGGAGTCAAGGTAGTCTGTGAGTCTGATGTTGACAAGCTTTTCCATTAGCTTGGCTATAAAAGGTAGGTTTGCAATGGGGCGGAAGTTTGCAGGGTTGGCCTGGGTCCAGGTGGGTTTTTTAAGTAAGGGTTTAAGTGAAGCATTTTTAAGGAGTCCGGGACCGATCCTTGATTGAGGAGCAATTTATGATGTCTGCCAGCGGTTTAGCAATGGTGTTAGGGATGGTGAGAAGTAGTTTGGTTGGTATTTGGTCCAATGGATGAGTGGAAGGTTTCATTTTCTTGATTATTGATTCAATTTCCAGGGAGGATGTCTGTTCAAGAATTTCTAGTGACGGTCTGTAGATAGTTGGTGGAGGGTTATTGGTTGCGAGGCTTAATGGTTGCGAAGGGTTTGGGGAAGTGTTAGTTGATGCCAGGGGGGCAAGTAGGTTTTTGATTTTGTTATCAAAAAAGATAGCCAACTCTGTGGATTTGTTCTGGGCTTCTTCTTCTGGGATGGTGAGGGGCATAGGTGTGGTAAGGGCAGCTACATATGAGAACAGAGTTTTTGGGTCATATAAGAAGCCGTGTATTTTTTTGGCGTAGAAATCTCGTTTGGTGCGGGTAATGGATGTCCTATAGTAGCTCATTGCAGTTTTGTATGAAGCAAGTGAGGAAGGGGAGGAATCTTTCCGCCAGCGTTGTTCTTTGTGTTGTAGATCCTGTTTGAGTTTCCTTAGTTCGGTTGAGAACCAGGGTTTCTTGTTCGTGCGGGCTGGGTTGATAACTTTTGTTGTTACAGGGCAAATTCTGTTAGCTACTGAGTGTGTAATAGTTTGCCAGGAGTTCATAGCGGTATCCGCATCTGAGAAGTCCAGTTTAATTAGTTCTTCGGCCAGGCTGTTGTTGAGAGTGTCCATGGGACAGGGTTTCCTGAACTGGATCGAGGATTTAGTAACAATAGGGGTCAATTTTTGTTTTATAGATAATTTTGTAGTTATCATCGAGTGATCTGACCAGGGGATGGGGGTGCAGGAAGGAGGGGTGATGGGCGAGATGGTTTCGTTAGTGAATATTAGGTCAAGCGTGTGGCCTGCCTTGTGTGTGGGATTGTTTATAATTTGTTTGAATCCCATAGCCTGGAGAGAAGAGAGAAGGGCTTCGCAGTTAGAAGATAGGGTAGGGGAGTCAACATGGATGTTGAAATCTCCTAAAATAATTGCTGGTGAGTTAGTGTTGATGTGTTTGGCTATGGTTTCGATGAGTGGAGAAGGGTCGGATTCTAGGAGCCCCGGGGGGGCGTAAATAAGGCAGACTTGAAGCTGGGAGGATTTGAATAGTCCGATTTCTAATTTGGTCGTCGATTTGAAGGCTTGCTGGGACAGTCTCAGTTCTTTTTTTGCTATTAACATTATTCCACCCCCTCTTTTTTTAGGTCTGGGGATAGAGAAGATGTCATATTGTTGTGTTGGCAATTGGTTAATTATGGCGGTGTCTGTGTTTTTTAGCCATGTTTCGGTAATGGCACAGATGTCCGGTTGGGTGTCCAGGAGGTGGTCGTTGAGAGCAAATGAGATTTTTTGAGAGCGACTGCGAGTTGAAAAGGGTTAAGGTGATTAGAGATAATCCTAGGAATTGTGTTAGAGGGGAGATCATGATTGGAATCAGGGATCTCTTTGATCGTAGATTGAGCACGGGGGTATTCGCTCTGTGGGAGAGTAGGTGAGGGATGATCTGAATGGGGAAAGTTTGTAGCATGCTGTCTTTTAAGAAGAAATTGCTGGTGGAGAAGATTGTTGGATGACTACTGGGTGTTGGAGTGGCTTGACGAGTGCTAGATGCTGGAGTGCCTGGACGAATGCTGGATGCTGGAGTGCCTGGACGAATGCTGGATGCTGGAGTGCCTGGACGAATGCTGGATGCTGGAGTGCCTGGACGAATGCTGGAGGCTGGAGTGCCTGGACGAATGCTGGAGGCTGGAGTGCCTGGACGAATGCTGGAGGCTGGAGTGCCTGGACGAGTGCTGGAGGCTGGAGTGCCTGGACGAGTGCTGGATGCTGGAGTGCCTGGACGAATGCTGGATGCTGGAGTGACTGGACGAATGCTGGTTGCTGGAGTGCCTGGACGAATGCTGGAGTGAGTGGACGAATGCTGGATGTTGGAGTGAGTGGACAAATGCTGGTTGCTGGAGTGACTGGACGAATGCTGGAGTGACTGGACGAATGCTGGTTGCTGGAGTGACTGGACGAATGCTGGTTGCTGGAGTGACTGGACGAATGCTGGTTGCTGGAGTGAGTGGACGAATGCTGGTTGCTGGAGTGACTGGACGAATGCTGGATGTTGGAGTGAGTGGAAGCATACTGGATGCTGGAGTGGATGCTTGATTGACTGTACGAATGCTGGAGTATTGTTGAGTGTGGGAGTGGGTGGACGACTGCTAGGGGAGAGCTAAGGTGGATCGCTTGGGAGTAAGAACGGTTGGAGTAATAGAGGGAGGTAGCGAGTGTATCGTCTGGTATAGTCTGGAACCGTGTGCTGAAGCGCACGAAGGAGCGCACAAAGGGGCAGGCCCCTTTGTCGCGCTCCTTAGGCGCGTGACGCCTCGAGCCGTTTCAGCCCTTTAAAGGGCTCTGGGGAGGCGTCAGGGTTTCCGGGGAGGGCTTACCGGTGGCTGCTTCCTTCTGCCGTCGATTTTGACGCCGCTGGGCATTATGACATTTTCCGTTTTATTAACCATTCCCTTCCTAATAATTCCTAACATTCTGTTTGCTTTTTTTGACTGCTGCAGAACACTGAGCCGACGATTTTAAAGTATTATCCACTATGATGTCTAGATCTTTTTCCTGGGTGGTAGCTCCTAATATGGAACCTAACATCATGTAACTACAGCAAAGGTTATTTTTCCCTATATGCAACACCATGCACTTGTCCACATTAAATTTCATCTGCCATTTGGATGCCCAATCTTCCAGTCTTGCAAGGTCCTCCTGTAATGTATCACAGTCTGCTTGTGATTTAACTACTCTGAATAATTTTGTATCATCCGCAAATTTGATAACCTCATTAATCGTATTCCTTTCCAGATCGTTTATATATATATATATATATATAGGGGTGGATTTTAAATGCCCTGCACGCGTAAATCCGGCCAGATTTGCGAGCGCAGGGCCCTCGCGCGCCGGTGCGCCTATTTTGCATAGGCCGCTGGTGCGCGCAGAGCACCAGGACGCGCGTAAGTCCCGGGGCTTTCTAAAGGGGGCGTGTCTAAAATGATGTGACGTTTCGGGGGTGGGCCCGGGGGCATGGCGCCGGCCCGGGGGCGTGGTCGAGGCCTCCGGACCAGCCCCCGGGTCGGGTGATGGCGCACCAGCGGGCTGCTTTTAGCAGGCGTAAATCATGCAACAACGGTAAAAGGGGGGGGGGGGGGGTTAGATAGGGCCGGTGGGGTGGGTTAGGTAGGGAAGGGAGGAGAGGAAAGTGGGGGGAGGGCGAAGGAAAGTTCCCTCCGAGGCCGCTTCGAAGTCGGAGCGGCCTCGGAGGGAACAGGCAGCGCTCGCTGGGCTCGGCACGCGCAGGTGGCACAAATGTGCACCCCGTTGCGCGCGCCGACCCTTGATTTTATAAGATACGCGCGTATCTTATAAAATTCAGCGTACTTTTGTTCGCGCCTGGTGCGCGAACAAAAGTACGCAATTGCGCAAATTTAGAAAATCTACCCCATATTGAAAAGCACCGGTCCATAAGCTCATAGCTCAGATGCGACAATTCATTGGTCTTTCACTTCCCACGGTGTAGGATTACCTCCATAAGCTTCCGTCAGATCCAGGGAGGCCAAAAATTCTCCGGTGTGCACCGCCACATTCACGGAGCGCAAGGTTTCCATCTGAAAGTGGGGAATCTTGAGGGCCCTGTTGACCATCTTGAGATCCAAGATTGGGTGGAAGGAACCTTCCTTCTTGGGGACTACGAAGTATACCAAATAACGTCCCTATCCTACTTCCGGGGGGGGGGGGGCACTGGACGAATCGCTCAGAGAGCCAGGAGCCTGTCGAGTGCCTGCCAGACTATGAGTTGTTTCTGGACTGGGCCACATGGGGAGAAGTGGAACCTGTCTCTTAGCGGCCAAGCAAATTCTAACGCGTGGCCATGTCTTAGAATATCCAGGACCTACTGATCCGACGTAATGTTGACCCATTCCTTGTAGAAAAGGGAGAGACGTTCCCCTATCCTGGGGATCGGGGAGTGGGCTGAGCTTCATTGTGAAGACTTGGAGGACGTCCCTTGTGCCGGACCAGTCCGGGGCTGTCTTCAGGCTCGAAATGACTGAGTCCAGGATTGAGAACGTGAGGACGGCTGATGAGGAGCTGCAGTCCTTGCATGGCGGAAACGTCGTTGATTCCTGAATCGGCTTCTGGTGGAATTGAACGACCTAGACGATCGAGGGCGATCCTCTGGCAGTTTGTGTACCTTATTCTCTCCGAGGGACTTGATAATCTGGTCCAGATCCTCCCCATATAGTAGCTTCCCCTTGAAGGGCAGGGATCCCAACTGCGACTTGGAAGAAGAATCCGCTGACCAGTTGAGGAGCCAGAGGAGGCGTCTAGCCGAGATTGCAGAGACCATAGATCTGGCCAAGACTCGGCGTATGTCATATAGAGTGTCTGCTCCATACGCTATGACAGCCTCCAGGTGGTCTGCCTGACGTGCTTCCTCCGGAGGCAACTCCTGGGAGCTGAGCAGCTGTTGAATCCAGCGGAGGACTGCCTGCTGAGCGAAGGAACTACAAATGGCCGCCCGGACCCCCAGGGCGGACACCTCGAAGACTCTCTTAAGATAAACTTCCAGCTTCGATCCTGAAGATCTCGCATGGCTGCAACATCCATTATGGGAATGGTAGTTCTCTTCGTCACCGCTGAGACTGCAAATCTACTTTGGGAACCTTAAGGAGCTCCAGGAAGTCATCTGGGAGCGGGTTATAGCTTTTCCATGGCTCTGAACAACCTTGAGGGAGGCCTCTGGAGAATCCCATTCCTTGGATAACAGTTGAAGGAAAGTGGGATGGGAAGAGAAGGACCTACACGGCAGACGTAGCCCAGCTAGGAGGGGGTCCACTTTCTTTGCTGGTGGATTAGGCTCAGGCGGGTCCTGAGGGGCCTCAATGGTCCAATTCCTGTAGGATATGTGGAATGAGGGGGTCCAGCTCGTCCCTCTGGAAGATCCGCAGGAATCTAGGATCATCCCCTTCCAATTGAGCAGTAGCTGAGGATTCAACCAGGTCCGGGTCCTGCTGAGGAACCAACCCCCCTCCCCCGCAGAGGGGTGTACCAAACGGACCCGCGGTGTGCTTGTGGGGGCGGAGGCACCCCTGTTCCCAGGACCGCTGGCCCTTGGACACTCCCCACAGTCTGGGCACTCCCCAAGACCCTGGTAGAATCAGCCATTCTAGGTACCTTGGGAGGGGGAGGCCCCGTCAGAAATTCCTGGTGCTGACCCATCCTGGCCAGGTAAGTGTTGTGAAGAAGTAGAACAAAGTCCGTGGAAAACAGAGGTGGCCCAATGGAGGGAGAGTAGGAGGAAAAGGCTCCAGAGGAAGGACGGGTGTCAAAACCGGCGGCTGAGATGAAAAAGGTGCATCCTAATCTTCTCCTGTAAGCGCAGGGGCAGCCAAGTCTGGAGACAAAATGGCCACCGTTCCCGCGCTCAGGAACAAGAAACACCTGTCCTCAAAAACCCAGAGGGTGGGAATTTGGGATCCTGGACAAATTAACAAGCGAATCCCCATTCCTAGTAACATAGTAAATGACGGCAGATAAAGACCAAAATGGCCCATCCAGTCTGCCCACCAAGATGTTTGGAGCTGTAACTGCTGCTCTATGAAGCTTACCCCATACACTAAAATTACCCGGGGCTTTATTTACATCCTTTTGCCGTTAAGGATTTTCTGTGTTTATCCCACACCCTCTCTTAAATTCCATCACTTTTTCTGTCTTCACCACCTCCTCCAGGAGGGATTCCAGGCATCCACTACTCTTTATATGAAAAATATTTCATGACGTTGCTCCTGAATCTACCCTCCCATTCCCCAGAGTTTTATATGATGACCCCTAATTCTACAGCTTTCTTTCCATTGGAAAAGGTGGTTTCTTGTGCATTTTTAATAGCTATCAAGTATTTAAAAGCCTGTATCACATTCCACTGTCTCTCCTCTCCTTTAGAGTATACATATTTTCTCTAGGTCCTCAAGTCTCATTTGTCTTTTGGTGCTGCCCCTGCAGCATTTTGATTGCCCCTTTTCTGGACATCTTCTGTTGAGAAATTACTACTTACCTGATGATTTCCTTTTCCTTAAGGTGGATAGATGGATTCAAGGCCAGTAGGTTATGCACCTCTACCAGCAGATGGAGCAAACGGATGTCACAGTATATATACTCCTGCAGTGACATCAGCCTGCCAGTATTTTCTTCAAAAGCAACTGTGGACAGACTAGCAAAGCACTTGAATAAAAAAGGCAACCATTTCTATAGTCAACCAACAAACACTGAACTCAGGTGAGAATGTATGAATACTAGTCTAGGGACTGGTTGAACACACAGCCACATAAAAGGACCATAACACAATCATTTACCAGCCAAAGTGGGAAGCTGAATTCATCTATCCACCTTAAGGAAAAGGAATCAGCTAAATAGTAATTTCTCATTTCCTAGCATATGGATAGATGGATTCAGGACCAGTGGGATGTACCCAAGCTACTCCCGAATAGAGTGGGAGGCTGCCCGCGGTCCAGTCAAGACCACATGTGCCAAGGCTTCATCCTCCCAGGCCTGCACATCCAGAACCTTGGTGAACACTCTTGGGGCCGTCGCTAACCTGAACGGAAGGGCACAAAACTGGAAATGGTCCCCTAACACCATGAACCTCAGGTATCTCTGATGATGCTCCCGGATTCCAATGTGGAGATACGCCTCGGTTAGATCCAAAGAAGCCAAAAATTCTCCCTTGTGGACGGCCGCAATAACAGACCGTAGCGTCTCCATGCGAAAACGAGGAACGCATAAGGCCCTGTTGACCCGCTTTTTAAATCCAAGATCGGTCTGAACGTGCCCTCCTTCTTTGGAACCACGAAGTATATGGAATACCGGCCAGTCCAACGTTCGCCCCCAGTGTCCTCAACCGGTCAACCGGTCCAAAGTTTGTGCAATAACTAGCTGCTTTTCCGGAGGACCAAATGGCGACGCCAGAAAAAGATCCCGGAGCGGACGAGCAAAATCCAACACGAAACCGTGACTTACCACGTCGAGGACCCACTGGTCTGAGGTTATCTTGACCCATTCCTCCCAAAACAGGGACAACCGACCCCCGATGCGCGGAATGGAGAAGTGGGTCTGCGTGCCTTCATTGTGTAGCTTTGTTGGGGGTAAAGGCCTGCGAGGATCCTGACCGCTGAGGCCGCCTGCCACAAAAGGAAGGAGTCCAAGATTGTGCCCTCGACGCTTGCTGTCTCTGGGGAAAGGAAGCACCCCTCCGAATACGGAACCAGCGCTGACCCCAAAACCGAGCC
Organism: Rhinatrema bivittatum; assembly: GCF_901001135.1. Lineage (NCBI taxonomy): Eukaryota > Metazoa > Chordata > Amphibia > Gymnophiona > Rhinatrematidae > Rhinatrema > Rhinatrema bivittatum. The sequence continues at coordinate 31,357,919 of NC_042624.1, read as the reverse complement.
CTGGAACTCCCGAAGGATCGAGACTGACGGGGCTTATCCTCAGGCAACTTATAAACCTTATTGTCCCCCAAGTCCTTGATGAGTTGATCCAGCTCATCTTCAAACAACAACTTCCCCCTGAAAGGAAAGGAAACTAATGTGACTTAGAGGAAGCATCTGCCGACCAGCGATGGAGCCAAAGCAGCCGCGTGGCGGAAACTGCAGAAGACATAGTGCGAGCAGAGGTCGGCAGTAAATCATATAAAGCATCCGCTGTGTAGGCGACCGCAGCCTCCACAGAGTTGGCCTGTTCCGCTTCGTCTGGCGGAAGCTCCTGTGCTGTAAGCAGTTGTTAACCCAAGGAAGAGTGGCCCTCTGCACGAGACTGTTACAAGCCACCGCCCAGACCCCTAATGCCGCAACCTCAAAGATGCGCTTCAATAAGATCTCCAACTTCTGGTCCTGGAGATCCTTCAATGCTATCCCCCCCCGTGACGGGGATGGTAGTATGCTTAATCACGGCTGTGACCGCCGAATCCACTGAGGGGGTCTTGAGAAGTTCCAAGGACTCCGGCAGGGGATACAACTTGTCCATAGCCCTGCTAACCCGCAAGGAGGCTTCTGGAAGATCCCATTCCTTAGACACAATCTGGAACACTTTGGGATGGAAGGGAAAGGTTTGTGGGGGGGGGGGGGGGCCCGCGGACCCGCCATAGCTACATCCCCCGTGGAAGTGTCAGCTTCCTGGTGCGGTGCCGGGATGTCCAACTCCTTCACAACACGAAGGATTAAAATGTTTAGCTCGTCTTTACCAAACAAGCTGAGCACCTGGGGGTCATCCCCTTCAACAGACCCCTGACCGTCAGCAACGTCCGCTCCTGGTGCATCCGGAGCGAGATCCAGGGCTTCCGGCACCCCCTACGAACGAGGACAATGAGCCCCGGCTTTCCCCTGATCCAGAACTGCCTTGGGGATCTTTGGTGGAGAGGGACCCTCCGCCTCCCAACCTGCTTCTGCCTCCAAAAATGCTTTGTGCAGCAACAGAACAAACTTTGAGGAGAAAGGCACTGACCTCTCAAATGCTTCCCCTGTGGGCCGGTAGGGAGGGGGGGCCCGATGAGCTTCCGAATCAGGCGTGCTCTGCGGGCTGAAGGAGGAGGGGAGTCTTCCTCCTCCACTGATTCCTCTGCCTGCCGCGTGCTAAAAATGGCCGCCGGCTCCCTATCTATGGGAGGTGGGGCCGAAGACCGGGACCCAGGCACTCTCCTTTGCTGCGCTGAAGAGGGAAGAGAAGAAACGCTGCGGGCAGCGCTCGGCTCCCGAGAGGGTCCCTTGCCCCCAGGAAGACATTGGGAGCAGAGACCCTCGAGAGAGAGTCGCGCCCCCGCCCCGCAGGCCGTGCAGGCAGAAGATCACGGCATGAAGAGGCCGTCAGTCTGCAGCAAGAAAAAAAAAAAAGCGCGCCAAAAGTAAGTAACTGTCTCAAGCTAGCAACACGCCGGGTGAACCAGCCACCCCCTCCAGTCCCAGGTATAAAGGACGGTAGGCCGGGGCTGTAAGACCAAGAGCACTGCCTGCCACCAACAGGTCTTAAGTGGCTCCCAAAATTAGATAACTGTCTTTTCTTTTGCTTTTTAATAATCACACACCAGAACTGCTAACTCCAAGCCCTCTTCAGAGATAAACTCTGCAATGCAACCACTGTGGGGGGAGGGTGACCAGCCCACCGGTAAGCTCTCCCCCTGGACCTACTGGGACACACTAGCTCTGGGAAAAAAGTCTGAGGGCAGTGCCCTCGATGCCTGCCTGAAAACCTGCCTTCACGCTGCGCGGGAAAAACAAGAGAATTAACTAACCATACAGATTTCTTTTTTTTTTTTTTTTACACATAAACAAAGAAGTAAAGAAACTAGTTGATCTTGTCAGGGTAACATTAACTAAAAGAAACCTGGAAAATCCCAGAAGAAATGCTAGAAATACCAGGACCGCAGGTTATGCCTCTCAATCTGCTGGAGTCAGAGAAAATACTGAGGGATCGCAGGTGGCACTCCGGTATATCTAGGGGGTGCTTTTCAGCTTTCTCTGACTCCATCTGCTGGAGGGGAGGCATAACCCTAGCAGTCTGGACTGATCCTGGTACGTACAGGGAACTGAGTGTTTGTATTTAATACAAACTGTATTGAAAAAAAAAAACAAAAAAAAACCAACCCAAAAATAGCCAGAAACTAGAAATAAGCTAGGAGCAGTGTATACCTAGTAAAAAAGTTGAATAGTTCAGCTCAGTTACTCACCTTGGAAAGGTGTTGAGGTAGTGTGATTGGGTTTGAATAGGGACCAACATTTGTTAATCAAGAGAGCAGTGAGTCATTCTGGCTGTATTTCCCAACCCTCCCACCCCTCGCCCAACCACCCCTAGCTCATTCCTTAATTTATAGGCAGGTGCCACTTTCACAAAAAAAAAATCAACAAAAACTTTATTGAGAATTCGATCAGACCCCGGTAGGCCACTACCAGACACATAGTGAATTCACTAATACATTTAAAGGACGTTGGACCCATTCCTACTCCCATAGCAACCCAAAATTTAACTAGGAACTGATCAAAATTGAGATGAAGGCAGCACTCCAGCAGCAAGAGGGGGGCTTCCCAGTCTTTTGCATAGAGTGTCACATGTATGATTTTTTACCCGCAGGTGAGAAGTTGTACATGTGCATGCGATGCAAAGAGCTCCTGGCTCTCAGAGAACGAGTCCGATCTCTGGAGGCTAGAGTGGCAGACCTGGAGGAGCTAAGGCAGACAGAGAGGTATATAGATAAGACCTTCAGGGACATAGTCAAGTCCCAACTTCAGACTGGCAGCCCTGGTGCTGCCTTGGAGGAAGGTCTCATGATGGGAGAGCACCAACCAGGTGCAGCAGGAAAGGATCCTGTAGCAAGGACCTGCTCTCCAGGTGATGCATTGTCCTTTCGCACTGAGGATATCTCCCCAAGGCCTACTGCCCAGGAGGGAAGGGTTAGGTCGGCCGTCATAGTTGGTGAGTCGATTATTAGGAATGTAGATAGCTGGGTGGCTGGTGGGCATGAGGATCGCCTGGTAACATGCCTACCTGGGGCGAAGGTGGTGGACCTCACGCGTCACCTAGATAGGATTTTAGACAGTGCTGGGGAGGAGCCGGCTGTCGTGGTACATGTGGGCACCACGACATAGGAAAATGTGGGAGGGAGGTTCTGGAAGCCAAATTTAGGCTCTTAGGTAGAAAGCTTAAATCCAGAACCTCCAGGGTAGCATTCTCTGAAATGCTCCCTGTTCCATGCGCAGGTCACCAGAGGCAGGCAGAGCTCCGGAGTCTCAATGCGTGGATGAGACTATGGTGCAAGGAAATTGGATTCAGTTTTGATAGGAACTGGGGAACCTTTTGGAGAAGGGTGAGTCTCTTCCGAAGGGAGAATTTGAAAAGAAGTTGGCTGTAGAGGCAAAAACTCACAGTAAAAACTTTTTAAAATATATCCGAAGCAGAAAGCCTGTTAGGGAGTCAGTTGGACCGTTAGATGATCGAGGGGTTAAAGGGGCACTTAGAGAAGATAAGGCCATCGCGGAAAGATTAAATGATTTCTTTGCTTCGGTGTTTACTGAAGAGGATGTTGGGCAGGTACCCGTAATGGAGAAGGTTTTCAAGGGTAATGATTCAGATGGACTGAATCAAATCACGGTGAACCTAGAAGATGTGGTAGGCCTGATTGACAAACTGAAGAGTAGTAAATCACCTGGACCGGATGGTATACACCCCAGAGTTCTGAAGGAACTAAAAAATGAAATTTCAGATCTATTAGTAAAAATTTGTAACTTATCATTAAAATCATCCATTGTACCTGAAGACTGGAGGATAGCAAATATAACCCCAATATTTAAAAAGGGCTCCAGGGGCGATCCGGGAAACTACAGACCGGTTAGCCTGACTTCAGTGCCAGGAAAAATAGTGGAAAGTGTTCTAAACATCAAAATCACAGAACATATAGAAAGACATGGTTAATGGAACAAAGTCAACATGGCTTTACCCAGGGCAAGTCTTGCCTCACAAATCTACTTCACTTTTTTGAAGGAGTTAATAAACATGTGGATAAAGGTGAACCGGTAGATATAGTATACTTGGATTTTCAGAAGGCGTTTGACAAAGTTCCTCATGAGAGGCTTCTAGTAAAAGTAAAAAGTCATGGGATAGGTGGCGATGCCCTTTCGTGGATTGCAAACTGGCTAAAAGACAGGAAACAGAGAGTAGGATTAAATGGGCAATTTTCTCAGTGGAAGGGAGTGGACAGTGGAGTGCCTCAGGGATCTGTATTGGGACCCTTACTTTTCAATATATTTATAAATGATCTGGAAAGAAATACGACGAGTGAGATAATCAAATTTGCAGATGACACAAAATTGTTCAGAGTAGTTAAATCACAAGCAGATTGTGATAAATTGCAGGAAGACTTTGTGAGACTGGAAAATTGGGCATCCAAATGGCAGATGAAATTTAATGTGGATAAGTGCAAGGTGATGCATATAGGGAAAAATAACCCATGCTATAATTACACAATGTTGGGTTCCATATTAGGTGCTACAACCCAAGAAAGAGAGCTAGGTGTCATAGTGGATAACACATTGAAATCATCGGTACAGTGTGCTGCGGCAGTCAAAAAAGCAAACAGAATGTTGGGAATTATTAGAAAGGGAATGGTGAATAAAACGGAAAATGTCATAATGCCTCTGTATCACTCCATGGTGAGACCGCACCTTGAATACTGTGTACAATTCTGGTCGCCGCATCTCAAAGATATAATTGCCATGGAGAAGGTACAGAGAAGGGCTACCAAAATGATAAGGGGAATGGAACAGCTCCCCTATGAGGAAAGACTAAAGAGGTTAGGGCTTTTCAGCTTGGAGAAGAGACGGATATGATAGAGATGTTTAAAATCATGAGAGGTCTAGAACGGGTAGATGTGAATCGGTTATTTACTCTTTCGGATAGTAGAAAGACTAGGGGGGACTCCATGAAGTTAGCATGGGGCACATTTAAAACTAATCGGAGAAAGTTCTTTTTTACTCAACGCACAATTAAACTCTGGAATTTGTTGCCAGAGGAGGTGGTTAGTGCAGTTAGAATAGCTGTGTTTAAAAAAGGATTGGATAAGTTCTTGGAGGAGAAGTCCATTACCTGCTATTAAGTTCACTTAGAGAATAGCCACTGCCATTAGCAATGGTAACATGGAATAGACTTAGTTTTTGGGTACTTGCCAGGTTCTTATGGCCTGGATTGGCCACTGCTGGAAACAGGATGCTGGGCTTGATGGACCCTTGGTCTGACCCAGTATGGCATTTTCTTTTGTTCTTATGATTGATTCAAATGAAAAGACGAGACGACCTTAGGTAGAAAGGACGGTACTGTGGACAATGAAACTCCCGAGTCCATGCAATGAAGATAAGGCTCGAGGCACGATAAGGCTTGAATCTCCGAAATTCTCCAAGCCGAGGAAATGGACACCAAAAACACAGTCTTAAGCATGAGATCCTTCAGAGACGCTCTCTTCAAAGGCTTGAAAGGCAGTCCGGCGAGGATCCGGAGGACCAAATTTAAATCCCAGGAGGGAGCACGCGCCTGTGTCGATGGCTTAATGTGCTTGACACCCCTGAGAAAACGGACTATGTCCGGATGGGCTGAGAGTAAAGTAACTGGGAGACGAGGAAGAAGAGCTCCCAGGGCAGCCACATGGACCCTCAAAGAATTGTAAGCCAGACCTTTATCCAAACCCTGTTGCAAAAAGGAGAGAATCTGTGGGACAGACGCCTGACGGGGAAGGACCGGTACTGCCTCACACCAAGTTTCAAAAGCCTTCCAGACCCGGACATAGGAAATGGAAGTGAAAGTCTTTCTAGCCTTGAGAAGCGTTGCAGTCACATCTGCTTGGTACCCTCATTGTCTCAGCCGGTGCCGTTCAAAAGCCAAGCCGCAAGACAAAAGTGATCTGCCTGGTCGAAAAATACAGGACCTTGGTGAAGCAGGTGCCTGAGCCAAAGAGGCCCGTCCACGGTTAGGTTGATCAAGTCCGTGAACCACTGTCTCCGAGGCCACTCTGGCGCTACTAGAATAATGGACCCCCGATGGTACTCTATTCTGCGCAGCACTTTCCCGATCAAGGGCCACGGCGGGAGCACAAAGTAATAGCTCTGGAGGCCATGGAAGAACCAGGGCATCCAAGCCCTCCGCGCCGTACTCCCTTCTGCAGCTGAAAAAGTGCTTGGCCTTTGCGTTCCTTTGAGTGGCCATGAGTGGGAACTCCCCACCTGCCAAAAACGAGATTCACCGCCTCCTGGGAGAGTTCCCACTCTCCTGGGTCTATGCGTTGTCGGCTCAGGAAATCCGCTTGGACATTGTCTACCCTGGCTATGTGGGAAGCCGCTAGACGAGACAAATGGCACTCCGCCCACTCCATGAGGCTGTCCGCCTCCAGAGAGACCTGCCGACTTCTTGTGCCTCCCTGGCGATTTTGTAAGCCACTGTGGTCGCGTTGTCTGAGAGCACCCTGACGGCTTTGCCCTGAATTAGAGGAAGAAATCGCCGCAGGGCTAGACGAACTGCTGGGTCTCCAGACGACTGATGGGCCGCGCAGACTGCACTGCCTTCTGCTGCCCCTGAATCTACTTCCTCCCGCACACTGCCCCCCAACCAGAGAGGCTGGCATCCGAGGTAACCACAATCCATTGAGGAACTTCCAGTTCCACTCCCTGCAGCAAGTGATCCAGGTGGAGCCACCAGGAGAGGCTGTGATTGGCTACCTCCGGCAGCGGCAAGGGTGCCCGAAAATCCTGGGATACCAGCTTCCAGCGGAAGAGCAACGCCCTCTGCAAAGGACGCATATGCGCAAAAGCCCATGGGACCACATCTATAGTGGAAGCCATTGTACCCAGGACCTGCAGGTAGTCCCACGCAGTCGGGAGTGATAGGCAACGAAAACGCTGGAGCTGTGCCAGAAGACACTGTGCCCGCTCCTGACGGAGGAAGACCTTGCCCACCTTGGTGTTGAAATGGTCCCCTAGAAAGTCTAGTTCCTGTGATGGCACAAGACTGCTCTTGGCAAAGTTGACGACCCAGCCGAGAGAGTGAAGAAGGCGGAGAACCTTGCTGACCGAGCGCTGAGACTGGGCTTCGGACTTCGTCCGGATGAGCCAATTGTCCAAGTACGGGTGGACTAGAATCCAGTTTCTCCTGAGTGCTGCTGCCACTACCACCATCACCTTGGTGAAGATGTGGGGCACTGTTGCTAGGCCGAATGGCAGGGCTTGAAACTGATAATGCTGGCCGAGGATCTTGAAGCGAAGAAATCTTTGATGTTCCGGTAGAATTGGAATGTGGAGATAGCTGCCGTACATTGCGGCGAGTTCCTAGCATCCTTGGATCTGACGGAAGCCTATGACAGAGCGTAACGTTTCCATTCAGAAATGTGGGATCTTGAGCGCCCTGTTTACCAGTTTGAGATCCAAAATTGGGCGGAAGGAGCCTTCCTTCTTGGGGACCACGAAGTAAACAGAATAATGGCCTGACCCGTGTTCTGTCAGCGGAACCGGCTGGATAGCGCCCAAGCCGAGGAGTCGCCCCAGCGTCTGTTGCACGATCGCTTGCTTCGTTTGAGGTCCACAAAAAGAGAAGACAAACCTGTCTCTGAGGGGTCGAGCAAACTCTAAGGCGTAGCAGTCTCTTAGAATATCCAGGACCCAACGGTCGGTGGTTATCCTGGTCCACTCCTAGTAGAAGAGAGATAGGCGACCCTCTATCTGAGGAACTGAGGAGTGGACTGGCAAGACTTCATTGGGCAGGCTTGGAAGCTGTCCCTTGGGACAAAAAGTCTCGGGATGGATGCCGACCCCGAAAGGAATGAGACCAGGCCTGGGATTGAGAGGAAGGAGGCCGCTGATTACCCGGTCTGGACTGCCGAAACGTCGCTGACCCCAGAAACGGCTACGGGTGGCGTTGAACGTTCTGGTCGGTCGAGGATGATCCTCCGGCAACTTATGAACTTTGTTCTCTCCAAGAGACTTAATCAACTGGTCCAACTCGTCGCCAAACAGTAACTCGCCCTTGAAGGGAAAGGACCCAAGCTGTGCCTTAGAAGAAGCATCCGCAGACCAGTTACGGAGCCAGAGGAGCCGTCTGGCCGAGACCGCCGATATCATCGACCTGGCCAGAACCCGTAGAAGATCATACAGAGCTTCTGCCCCATACGCTATGACCGCCTCCAGGCGCTCAGCCTGTTGAGCCTCCTCTGGAGGCAGATCTTGAGCCCCCAGGAGTTGCTGAACCCATCGGAGACCCGCTCTTTGCATGAACGAGCTCAGACACCCAAAGCGGACACTTCAAAAATCCTCTTTAGATAGACTTCCAGCTTCCTATCCTGAACATCACGTAGGGCGGCACCCCCAGTGACTGGGATGGTGGTCCTCTTCGTGACCGCCGTCACGGAAGAATCAATTTTCAGACGCTTTAGGAGCTCCAGGAAGTCCTTTAGGAGCGGCTAAAGTGTATTCATCACCCTGCCGACCCAGAGGGAAGCCTCCGGAGTGTCCCACTCTCAGGAGAGTAATTCCAATATCATGGGATGAGATGGGAATGACTTAGCCGGAGGCCGAAGACCTGCTAGGACGGGGTCTCCACGCTTGCTCCCTGTCTGTGGGCCTGGAGTGTCCGGAGCAGGGTTCATGTCCAATTCCTGCCCCACATGTGGGCTGACAGGCTCCAGCTCGTCCTGCTGAAAAAGGCGCCAAAACGCACGGATCATCACCCTCCAATTGCGCCTGGGACCCCTGATCATCCCGATCTGGGTCCTCAAGAGGGTCCGGAGCCGGATTTACGTTCGGGGCGACAGAGGATGATACCACCCGAACACGAGAGGGACCCTGAGGGCCCGCAGGTCCTGATCTCTGATTGTTGACTGATCAGAGGTGCCCTGTGGCACTGTCAAGGGTAACACAGGCGGTGTAGGTATAGAAGCTAGGTCTGGAGGCAGGCTCTGCCTAGCTAAGTAAGCGTTGTGCATCAGTAGGATGAATTCAGCTGAAAATGGCTCCGGTGTAATCCCGGGGGGGGGGGAAGCAGGCACGGGGGGTACCCGCGGATGGTCACCCAAAGGTGTCTCTGTATCTGGGAGGTGGGCCGGGAGGAGGACCGGAGGGGAGGGTGAGCGGCCGAAGTCTCCCATCTCCTCACGCTGAGGATATACTGAATTCCCTGCCGACAAAATGGCCGCCGTTCCCGCACGGCTCAGGGACGGGGCCGGCCTCCCAGATGAAGATCGCGCATGGCTGCGCAAGGAAGAGCATGCTCCTGGACTCAAGGGTCCTTCCCCACCGGGCAGACACCTCGAGCAAAGTCCTACCCGGGAGAGTCTCGAAGTGAGCTCTCCTGGGCGTTGGCACACTGAAAAAAAGTTAAACCCCCGAAAGCTGCCGGGAGACGGCAGAAGGAGCGCTGAAGCACAACGCAAATGCTCCGACCAGGGTACTTAGACCGCTCCTAAAAGACAGATGAATTACGTCTCCCTGTCTGTGCTGTCCTGAGGCAAAAACTTGATCCATCCAAAGCAGAGAGACAAACCAAGAAAGGAAAACTATTCTCTCAAAATAAGAGGGGAACCACAGGTGCAACTCTCATCTGCTGAGTCAGAGGAAATACTAAGGGACCGCAGAGAGGGAGCCTACTTATATATGGGTGTCCTCTCAGTTTTTGCTCTGACTCCATCTGCTGGAAGGGGGAGATAACCCAGGGTCTGGACTGATCCATGTACGTAAGGAAAATTAGGTCTTACCTGATAATTTTCGTTCCTGTAGTACCACGGATCAGTCCAGACCATGGGTTGAGCCTCCTTTCCAGCAGGTGGAGACAGACTAAAACTGAAAGGATATCCTATATGAGGACAAAGCCTACCCTGTAGCCCTTCAGTATAACTATTGTCAAAGCAGAGGAAGAAAAAAGATCATGGAACAAGCAAGTAACAGCAGAACTCACAATGAGAGAACACTGAAAAAACTTGAACGAGATAAAACAGTGAATGAACTCTGTGCATGGACACTCTTGCATAAATGCCCACAATCATCACATGGATGCTTCTGGTGCCTCATATAAAGCCACACACAATGTAGGATAGCATGATAGGAACAGAATAAGGATCTTCGAGCGTACAGAAAGACAAGGAACGGGAAGGGCGTTTGGACTGATCCGTGGTACAACAGGAACGAAAATTATCAGGTAAGACCTAATTTTCTTTTCCCTGTATGTACCCGGATCAGTCCAGACCATGGGATGTACCAAAGCTTCCCTAGACAGGGTGGGACCTTGACAGTCCTGCTCGAAGCACCTGCCGCCCAAAAGAACCAAAGACTGGCGCCTGGATATCAAGGCGGTAATGTTGAGCAAAAGTAGCCGCCCTGCATATCTCCTGCGGAGAGACCGACTGGCTCTCCGCCCAGGAGGACGCCTGAGAATGCAAGGAATGGGCCTTAAGGCCCTCCAGAACCAGACGCCCCTGACAGAGGTAAGCTGATGAGATTGCTTCCTTCAACCAGTGAGATATCATAGTCTTAGAGGCTTGTTTGCCCTGGTTGGGGCCACCCCATTTGAAAGTCGTTGGTGACCTCCAGATAACGCATGAGGACGCACTTGACATCTAGATGGCGTAAGTCATCCCCGCCAGGGCTCGCAATGTCCGCCTGAGAGAACGCGGCGAGCTCGACCGACTGATTGACGTGAAAAGAAGAGACGACCTTCGGCAAGAAAGATGGAACAGTCTTGAGAGAGACCCCAGAATCCGAAAAGCGTAAGAGACTCGTGGCAAGACAGCACTTGGATCTCGGACACCCGCCTAGCGGAGCAAATGGCAACCAGAAATACCGTCTTGAGCGTTAAGTCCTTGAGTGGAACGGCAAAGAGGCTCAAAGGGAGCCTGACAGAGTGCCCGAAGAACCAAGTTCAAACTCCACGAGGGACAACGGGGGCTTCAAATGTTTGACCCCCTTGAGAAAGCGGACAATATCCGGATGGGACACAACCGCATGGCATTCAAGGCTTCCCAAGAGAGAACCAAGGGCAGACACCTGAACACGGAGCGAACCAAAAGAGAGACCCTGAGAGAGACCTCACTGAAGGAAGGAGAGGACAAGCGAGACGGGGGCCGAACGAATCGAAAGGCTGGCTTCCACACAGGCCAGCTCGAAGACCTTCTAAACCCAGACATAGGTAATGGAGGTAGAAGTTTTGCGGGCCCACAAGATAGTGGAAATGACGTCCTCGGCATATCCCCTCCGCCTTAGCTGTCACCGTTCAAAAGCCAAGCCGCAAGACAGAAGCGATCCGCCCGGTCGAAAAATACAGGACCTTGGCTGAGGTGGTGTGGAAGATGACCCCGGCGAAGAGGACTGTCAGACGCTAGATTGACCAGATCCGCGAACCACGGCCTGCGAGGCCACTCGGGAGCTACGAGAATGACCAGGCCTCTGTGAAGCTCTATCCGTCTGAGCACCTTCCCGACAAGGGGCCATGGAGAGAACACATACAGAAGGACGTTGCTCGGCCACAGAAGGGCTAGGGCATCTACCCCTTCCACGCAGTGTTCTCGCCAGCGGCTGAAGAACCGAGGAGCCTTGGCATTGTGCAGAGTCTCCCTCAAGTCCAGATGCGGGGGCCCCCATCTGTCGATGATGAGGGCCATGGCGTCTTTGGATAGCTCCCACTCGCCTGGGTCCAGACGCTGGTGACTCAAGAAGTCGGCTTGGACGGTCTCGTTGCCCATGATGTGGGAGGCCGCGAGGCAGTCCAGGTGCCGCTCCGCCCATGTGGGAAGGCGACTTGCTTCGAGGGTCACCAGGCGACTCCTGGTGCCCCCTTGTCGATTGATGTATTCCACAGTAGTAGAATTGTCCGAGAGCACCCGGACTGCCCGGCGGCGGAGTAGAGGAAGAAAAGCCTTGAGTGCTAGACGACCCGCCTGGTTCTCCAGGCAGTTGATGTGCTAGCGAGACTGGGCTGGTGACCCGTGCCCCGCGTGACCTGAGACAGGCAAAAACCGCTCCCCAACCGGACAGGCTGGCATCCTTCGTGACTACCATCCACTGCGGGGTCCGAAGGGACATTCAACTGAGAAGGTGCTTGAGCGAAAGCCATCATTGTAATTCGTTGATGGTAGATGCTGAGAGAGGGAGCTGCATCTGAAACTGCTCAGATACCGGCTTCCAACGAGCCAACAAGGCTCTCTGTAATGGACGCATATGTGCAAACGCCCAGGGGCCAGGTCGATCGTGGACGCCATGGTCCCCAGGACCTGTAGATAATCCCACGCCGTGGGAAAGAGGCATGGAGAAGAAACCCTGAAGCTGATCCATCAGCTTGAAAGCTCTGGAGTCCGGTAGAAAGACCTTGCCGACGTGAGTATTGAAGCGAGCCCCCAGAAACTCCAAGACCTGAGACGGCTGTAGATTGCTCTTGGAGAAGTTGACTATCCAACCAAGGGACGAGAGGAGCGCGAGTACGCAGGCCACCGCCTGATGGCAGAGGGTTGCCGACTTGGCTCGGATTAACCAATCGTCCAAGTATGGATGGACCAGGACACTGTCATTCCGAAGGGCTGCCGCCACCACAACCATCACCTTGGTAAATGTGTGGGGAGCCGTGGCGAGGCCGAAGGGCAGAGCTCTGAACTGGAAGTGATGTCCCAGAATGTGGAACCGAAGGAACCTCTGATGCTCGGGACGGATTGGAATATGCAAATAGGCCTCCCTCAGATTGAGGGAGGCCAAGAATTCTCCAGGGTGTACCGCCGCAATCACCCCCTGGAGGGTTTCCATCTGGAAATGAGGCACTTTGAGGGCCCGGTTGACCTTCTTGAGATCCAGGATGGGACGGAAGGAAGCGTCCTTCTTTGGGGCCACGAAGTAGATGTGAGTATTGGCCGGTGCTGCGCTCTGCCCCCGCAACCGGGCAGATGGCCCCCAGTCCCTGAAGTCTGAGAAGAGTCTGGGTGACCGCGGCCTGTTTCCGGTAGCCGCACGGAGAGACCATGTACAAGTCCGGGATGTCGCAAGCAAACTCTAAAGCGTAGCCTTTGGCGATGGTTTCGAGGACCCACTTGTCTGACGTGATCTTGGCCCATTCCTCCACAAACAGGGACAAATGACCACCTAAGGTGGGAACGGAGGGATGGGCCAGCAGATTCTCATTGCGAGGTGGGCTTGGACGCTGGGCAGCGGCATCTCGAAAAGGCCACCGGCCTCGAAAGGACTGGGGCCAAGACTGGAGCTGAGAAGAATTCCCCCTGGGGAAGGCGCCCCTTGCCCTAGGGTTATAGCGGCGTTGACCCCGGAAGCAGGTGCGAGTAGGGAAGAAGGATCTAGCCTGTTTCAGGCGGTCCTTAGACAACTTATGAACCTTGTTTTCCCCCAAAGACTTAATAAGCTGGTCCAGGTCCTCCCCAAAGAGTAACTTACCTTTGAAAGGGAGAGTCTCCAGCTGCGCCTTGGAAGACGAATCAGCCGCCCAGTGGCGTAGCCAGAGGAGCTGTCTAGCCGAGACCGCCAAGGCCATCGCCTTCGACTGTACACGGAACAAATCATATAGGGCATCCGCCCCATAAGCTATAGTGCATTCTAACCGGTCAGCCTGCTCTGCCTCTGCAGGAGGGAGGTCCTGGGTGCTGAGCAATTGTTGGACCCACCTAAGACTTGCCCGCTGCATGAGACTGCTGCAAATGGACACCTTAACACCCAGGGCCAGGATTTCAAAAATGCGCTTGAGGTGGGATTCAAGCTTACAATCCTGTACATCTCTCAAGGTGTAGCCCTAACCACTGGGATGGTTGTATGTTTAGTGACCGCCGTCACAGAAGAGTCCACCTTAGGCAGCTTCAACAAATCTAAACACTCCTCCAGGAGGGGATAAAGTTTTTCCATGGCCCTTCCGACCCGAAGACTCGCCTCGGGTGCCTGCCATTCCCGTAGGAATGGCATAAGCAGGCAGGCAGCTTATGCATAGGGTGAAAAGGGAAGGAGGACGGTAGGGCCCTAAGCCCCGCTATGACCAGGTCCGAGGATGCCGGCATTGCCGCAGAAAACTCGTCCACAGGGGGACAGTCAATCCCTAACTCTTGGGAAATAAAGGGAAGGAGAGGTTCCAGTTCCTCCTTACGGAGAACCCGGGGGTCATGCCCCTCTAGGGGGGGAGGGACATCAACCGCGTCCGGATCCTGATCCGGGTCCTGGGGGGGGGTGGGGGGGAAGGGGCCCCGGGACCTGCATTGCTCCCTGCCCACCCTGAGGTGCAGGAGCAGGAATGGAGAGCTGAGGGACCTTAGCCGGGGGAGGGTCTGTTTCCTCCTGTAAACTAGCCAAATAGGATTTGTGCAACAGAAGCACAAATTCAGCTGAAAAACGGGATCTAACACCTCCGGGGGTGGGGGGTGGCTAAAAAAAAACCCAAAACAATTCGGGTGCTGTGGCTCAGGCTGCTCAGAAAAAGAAGAAGCAGAGAAACCTAAAATGGCCGCCATTCCCGCCTTTGAACAGCCCAGGAACGGCAGGGCAGAACGCTGGGGAAGTCTGGATGGGGGGTCCTGAGGGCATCGGGACATCTGAGGAACCCTCCCCCCCTGGCAAACATTGAGAGCAAAGTCCCTCTCTTGAGAGATGCAGAGAGGAGTCTCCACAAGCAAGGCACAGTGGAGATCTTGGCATAGCTACAAAGAGGGGGGGAGGGGCAGCAATTAAAATCAGCTGGGCTGCTGGGACGAGGCAGAGAGTGAAGTCTGCACGCTCCTAAACTCTCTCAGAGACTTCCAAAAGTAAGTTAGAAACTTTTCTCCTGTATAGAACTCAAAAGCCCCCCCCCCCCTTTTTTTTTTTTTTTGTAAAGAAGGCAGGGAAAAGCTCCCAGCAGGCAGTCTTAAAGGAATTCAAACCCTGTGAGGGAAGAAAATTATGAAGGGAGAGGGAGAGAGGTGCTGAACAGGGGGAGTGACTGGCACCACCAATATCCACCCCTGCAGCTGAGGAACACCGGGAAGAGGGAGCCTAGGCTATAGAACACAAGGGGCAAAGCCCCCCTAGGCCCCCGCAAGAGCAAGAAGATAGGTACTGTCTCCTGTAGAACAGAACACAAAGTTCAAACAGATGAAATTTTCTTTTTTTTGTAAAACAATGAAGAGGAAATACTTGCTTGTTCCAGTCAAAGTGAGAAGAAAAGGTATAAAGAATCCCCAAAGGGACAGATTAGGAAAACAGGGAACCACAGGATGAGCTGTTCCACCTGCTGGAGACAGACAAATACAGAAGGGCTACAGGGTAGGTTCTGTCCTCATATAGGATATCCTTTCAGTTTTAGCCTGTCTCCACCTGCTGGAAAGGAGGCTCAACCCATGGTCTGGACTGATCCGGGTACGTACAGGGAACAGGGAATTTAGGTTAATTAAGTTTTCATCTCCAACTGATAAAATAACTTGGTATCCAAAATCTGACTACAAGGTTTGTATTTTTAGTGACGATTTACAAAATAACCTTAAAGTATTCAGAAAGAAACAGATTTCTTAAACAAAAACAGATGTGTACTTACCGGTTGAAATAGAGGCTAACCACTGCTCCCGCAATTACCATCTGTTGACAGGCAAGGATGAACTCGCTGGTCCAGATCAGGCCAGCCAAATGGTACCACCACATGTAGCGAATGCCAGATAGTGATTTATATTCCACTCTTCCTTCTGCAACAACCTGTGAGCTGCCTGTTCACAAGTCAGTTTAAGCAAAGCAAACGTTATTAAACATGAATCAAATCTCACCACCATTAAAGGGAAAACTCCCATCAACACATACAGGACATGACGGATCAGCAAAACACAAGAGACAACTGTGTAAATGCCTCCTGCAAAAGAAAACGAACTCCACATCAATTCCCCAGAACCACCATTGTGGTTTATGACATTGCATTTTAAAAAGACAAAACTATGAAGAATCACTCCAATAAACAGTAAATATCTGGGATGCAGAAGTATAAACCCTAAGATCAGCCATAGCCTCATTAATGCCACCACCACCATGACAGAAGGATCATTTGTGGAGCTTCCCCTGGCTGATTTCTTCCAGCTGCCCAGCGACTGCTGGAGGCAATGACATTCTCGGGCACCCTGAACACATCCACTCACCACAGGATGTGCCCATGAACTACAATGGGGCAAGGGAAATGGGGAATGAATTAGGGTTTGAATGAGGGTTACAAAATTAGTGTCAGTTGTGATGGTGGAGTTTTATTTAAAATAAATATTTACTTTATTTACAAATTTTTTGTATATGGCTATTCAATAAATATCATAGCGGTTTGCAGGAAAACCATACATTACAAATAAAAACATTAAATACAAATGATACATTAAAAAAAAATCATTCCTTATAAAATAAACATTACTACTCATTTAGCACAGTACCTTCCATTGCAAACTCTTCTTTATATAACCAGGTCTTAAGTCCTTTTTTAAAGAGTTTTACATAATTTTGATTTCTTAAATGTTCAGGTAGTGTATTCAGAGCGTTGGGCCTGCTATAGAAAAGGCTTTTTCTCTTACCTCCCCAATATGTGCTAAATGTACTGGTGAAACTTCTAACAGCCCCCTCTTCTTGTTGGCGTATAAATGTTATTTGGAGCCTATGAATGGAATATTTGTATTATTTATCAATTTATGAATTAATGTGAGGGTCTTTTATTTAATTCTAGCTCTGATTGCCAACCAGTGGAAATCGGCAAGAACAGGAGTGATCTGATCGTACTTTTTTGAACCCTATAACACTCCAGCAGCAGAATTCTTTAACAGTTGAAAAGCACACAAATAATTATGTGGACATTATCAGTAATACTGAACAAGTCAGATACAGTAAGAATCCCCCCACCCACACACAGAAACAGAAGGAACTTTAGTTCATATGGTTCAAACAAAGGGTCCATGCTATTGGCAGACTTTTTTTTTTTTTTTTAGTGCTAAGTTGCAAAATGCTGTGGATTCTTATTTGGCTGATTGCACATTGCTGTGAAATTCAAGACTCACTCTTTTAACTCCTGTGCTATTTATTCTGAGACCTGTTTTAGGCCAACTAGACAGTGTCCCCTTTTGTGAACTTAACTCTTTTCTTCTACATGCAGGATATGACTCCTTCAAATTGTCTCTTGTTGATTGGTTGGTTATAGTTACTGCCTAGTTCGATGTAAACCGAGTTGATTTGATTTGTATCAAGAAAGTCGGTATATAAAAGCCTTTAATAATAATAATTTACATCCATTAACTGAGAAATAGTTTAGCTCATACAAACAGTCCCCTGGTAGTTACTATATATTGTTTTTTTTAAAGCATACAGGAAAACATTCTTTAATCAAAAACACAGGAACAGTGTGGCCTCAGAGGTCCATCATTATGACTGTATAAAATCTGCTATCATCTAATGAATGGTTGCAATCCTTTCTTCCCAGCTTCCTGTAAGACAGAGAGCATGGCTGTCTCCATAGCACTCATTTATGAATACTAACTTGAAAAGATTTTTTTTTTTTAATGAAAAGATCAAACACCGCTTTATTACTTAAGAACACCATTTACTCTACTATGCAGGCCTTTTTCCTTTGATTGCCTTAGCTGGTAAGAGTTGATATGGCACTATCTTTGTAATGAGAAGTACACAGATTTCTGCAGATTTACACCTTATCAAAAGCAGAAGTAAATATATGCGGCTAGTAGTCCGCCATGTTCTGTGGCCACCGGATTTAAAATACAGATTTATGCAGACAACTGTTGGCCCCGCCCTGACACAACCCTGACTCTGCCTCTTTTCCCCCACATGTGCATATACGAGTGTTAATTGGGCCATTTTAAAATACAAGTCGCTTGCGCTCAGCCAAAATACTCATGTATATGGATGGGCCTTTTAAAATGCACTCCTACATGCACAATCTGCTTATGAAAATAATTACTTGTGCATGTACTTGGAATCACCACTTTTCTGACACCACCACCACTAGTTCACCCAGGCCCTCCAGCACTCTAACCAGACCTCCCAATCAAAAAAACAGTCTAAACACAAGTCCAATTTGAATTGCGTGAGTCAATTAGCAAATGAAAAAGTGCTGACGTAATGTATGCGTATATACAAAATACCAACTTGTGCATCTGCTTCTGAACCCCACCCTGGAATGACTTAAGCCACCCTTTTTTATTTTCCTTCAACATTTACATGCGATACTGCTAGCACACGTGTACTTCAGACTTTTGCAAAATACTTATGTGCATACATGCTACTTGCACGCGTTAAGCTCTAATTTGAAAATTCATCCCAGAATGAATAAACATTCATGTCCCCACTCTGAAGCACATGCTGCAAAAATACTAACCATGACTGCAGGAGTTACAAAGTTTGCTCCTATGAATACAACGTACTAATTAGTTTGAATTAAAAGACTGGCAATTTTCAGACAGGCCGATTCAGCCGGGTAAATGGCTCTGAATATTGCCCTCTTCGGAGGCAATTTTCTAGCAGCCTGCATTCTTGCAAACTATGAAGCGGGGAAGGGGAGGGGGAGGGACTTTTAATGCACATAGTTATGCAAATTTTCTAGGGGAAACAGCTCAAGCAGTTTCTCATGTTAAATTAGCAGCTACAAAGTACATTGCACCTGCAGGTGGCCGAATGGGGCAAAATAGTTGAAAATCCCCTGCAGCCCTGTTTTATTCCCCCAGTCTGAACACGCCCGCAGGAAGATCTCTTTTTTAAAGCAGCTAAAAGCACCTGCACTATGGAAGCCACATTCGCTTAATGTTTTGTTTAGTTTTTTAAAGTGCTACCATTACAGGTTTCCAGGAAGTCTGGTGGTGCAAGAATATTTTTTTCTTTGGTCCAGCAGCAGGAACCATCTCTGAAGTGGATAATACAGACACACTACACAGAGTCTCCAGGCTTTCATTCACTTGATTACTCTGGCCTCTAACCTACAACACTCAGAACAGGGCAAAAAAAAAAAAAATACCATAGACTTCCAACATATCTGATTAAAGCACCCACTATGCTCTGAGAGCACCGATGTACTTAATGCAGAGGAAAAAAAAATGTTTGATATCTGCCACTTGCAATACAACTTGTTCTAAATATTAATTTTCCTTGCACTCCCTTCCCAGCCTCTAGACTTTGCTTTTGTCACGAAGATGTCACAAAGCTGATCAGGAGTAGAGTATAATTAAGAAATATTTGAGAGGTAGTTGTACCATTTTGCTTTTAGTTGTATGGATATACAAATAAGACTTGATGTGGGTTTTTAATTATGTATGTGGGGCCCCTTTTAGTGAATTAGTTGTTTGTTTTTGCTTGTTTTTGTTAATTTTCTTCCCTAGGTTTTCTTCCCTATGGTTTTCTGAGACTATTATAAAGATAGAGAAAATATGTGCTTGATATTTTGAGAAAATTGTAAAGATTTGAGGTTTGTAAGTGCATTAAATAATTTGTAATAATTTTATTTTTTCTACATCTGTCCTTTTTAGTAAAAAGATCAGAATGGCCATAAAACCGAAGTGAAGAAGCACAGAGTCTAGAGGCACACGTGTCCTTTGCCCCAGAATTTGGCTTTGAGAAGCTGGCATTGGGCTTCTGTCCTTTGGCGCAGTGGGCTAGTCTAAAAGGAACTATAATTACCCTTTTGAAAATGACTCCTTGTCTGCAAGCACACTTTCCTGTATGAAATGCCAAAGTCTTTTAAAAGACTTCAGCATATTAAAACATGCACGTCACCTACTCATCTGTGTCAGATATGAGCAAGCTACATTACAAATTTAAGGCCTGATTTTCAAAAGCATTTACACACTTAAAACTGGGTTCTTCATGTTTAAATTTATTTTACCCGTGTATGTGGGCTTTTGAAAATTGCTACAGTATGTCAGCTGTCAATAGGTTTTACCTGCATAAATGCACTTAATGTGGTTAAATGGCTTTTGAAAATTGCTACAATAGTAAGTTATATTTACATACATAACTCCTTTGAAAATCCACCTGCTAGTGCACAGAACAAATACTTAAATTACTTCTCTCTTATGTTGGAATAACGTGTGAATTATGTTATTGTTTGTATTTACAATTAGATAAGATAGAATAGATAAAAAGGCTTTGATTAGCCTTGTGCTGATCAGCAATTATTCACTAGAATGAATTTTACTTAAAAGTGCTAACAGGGAGCGTTCACTGCCTTGGTCCTCATTCAGTGGGCTTTCACTGCATTTCTAAAATTAAAATTTGCAGGACCAGTTTACAGTAAGGCCTTTCCTTCACCAAGCCTGTTTAGAATCTCAGACTTGGGAAATGTTACGGTGGTTGCTAGGATGAGGTCTTGCATTTTTACTGAAATGCACAGTGCAGAGTCCAATAAAACCTCTGTAAATGGTCAGGCACTAAATTACAAAGGCAAAAGAACATCTGCACCTTTCTTTCTGCCTGGCCCAACGGAAAGAAGCAGAAGCAAACCCTGTACATGTGATGCAAATGGAATATCATTTTTTTCAATGATCCCAATACAAAAAGGAGCTTACATTACTTCTTTCCAAAAAATCTGAGTTTTGCAACTTTTTTTCCATTTACATGGTTAACACTTTTCTAAAATTAAGTTCAATACTAGTGACTTTACAGACCATAGTGTTAGCCCCTGGATCTGCTATTTACAATAACTGTGTATGAGTCTGCAGCCCCAAATACGGGCATTGCTCGACAGCAGCCAAAATAATATGTCTTGTGAAGCATCTCAGTCACCAGGGTGGAAAAATTCCAGGCACCTACATTTTGTCATCTGGGGTATATCACTGAGCTACAGGAAGGAGGGAAGAGGCGATAGAGATATAGGGATTAAAGGAAGAAAAAAACAAAAACAGCATACAACCTCCATAAAATAAGCAAAAAAGACTCCACAAAAAATAGACATAACAAAAATGAGAAAAGCAAGCATTAAAAAGATGATAAAGTATAACAAAGAAAAAAATGGTTTCTCTGGCTCCTAAATATTCTGGCTAGTGCCTTTTTGAAATATTTTTCCAGCCTTGCTAGTTAGCTCATATAGCTCAATGGATCTGAGTCATATTAAAGATGCAGAAACTACAAGCACTGTAGACCAATTTCATTTAAACTGCCTGAGGAAAAGAAGCACTTTTTATACAGAATAGCCCCCTTCTCCAAGGCAAGCTGGGCAGGGTTACTGTGTTCCCTGTTCTATAATACAGTAGTAGATGCTCAGGAGAAGGAGGTAACTTATTAAACATTTTTTCTGAAAAGTTTACACCTCCCGCTCCTCTAAACCCCAGTTAAGCCTCCCAGGGTGCTGCTCCAGGAGTATGAGCCTGTGCCAGGAAAGAGACACTCGCAGTTCTCTGGAATGCTTTCACCTACATCTTACAGAGGAATAAAAGTTCTCTCCTCCTAGGCACGTCCAACACTGCATTTTAGTGCTCTACACCCACAGAAAGAAGTTCAAGCCCTCAGGTGCAGGCCTTGCATCAGTTGGCACCATTTTGAATTTGATTGCTGGTGGAGCAGGAGCAACTGGGCATCACTTTCTCCCAGTCGGGACCTGGAGGCTCCTGAGAGGGGACGGAATTGCTCAAGGCTTGGGGTTCTGCCAGCAGGGACATCTGCTTTTGGGGTTTTTGGATTCTGTGGGGCAGGGTGTTTCACTTGGGACTATCTGCCCTAGGTTAGATCGCAGCCCAATAGGCAGGAGCATTGGCAGAAGTAATTAATCTTACAAAGCCTAACAGAGATGCAAGGTTTATCATGATTTGTATTAATTCATTTTAATATTAATGACCAGTTTTTCATGCAAAGCAGCTCATTAAAATTTGACACACATTTGGCCTAATTTTTTGTGATATCGATCTGGCTCAGGCCTGAATTTGTAAGTAGGGGCACTAGGCCTGTGCCTAGGGCAGCAAAAATCTGGGGAGGCAACAGCCTGGCTGAGTGATTTAAGACCTTCTCACCCCCATTCCTGGTTCTCCTCATTTTTCTCCCCATCCCTGGTCCTCTCACCCTCTCCTCCCCTTCCTCTCCCCATCCCTCCCTGTACTGATACTTGAGATTCCTTTTCCTCACACAGTAAAAGGAAAATAAATGATGCAGACACATACGGGGCTTATAATGTAATATAAGAAATGGAAATGTTTGTCAATTACTTCAGAAGTTTCAAATTTTTGTCACAGCAGGTGCAACAGCATCATCAGTGCCTAAGGGCAATAAAACCCTAAATCTGTGACTGGTCATGCTTACGTGGGCATTAGCAAAATTAGCATTAATGTGTTTAACATGCAACGAGTGCTAAATTTGGCATTTAATGCATGTTAACACACAACTCTGTCTTTACAGAGGTACTTCAATTTAGCCATGTAAAAATGTTAGCTAAATGTAAATGGGACGTGAATGTGAATGCTGCTGAAAGTTTAGAAGAGATAATTTGCTTTTAGGTTTCTTGAGCAAAGAATTGTGGTTGACATGTCACTCTACTTGGATATGTAGAATTCAGGGTCAAATGAGAGGACACTTCTTGAAAGCTAGTCACAGACGTGTTACGTTAGTCCAGTAAAACCATCTCACCTACGACTTGTTTGTTGACTCTACAATGTTTGAATGCCCCCTCTTCCCAAACCCAGCGATACTCCAGCAGGAGATCTGAGGCAAGACAAGGCGTGTACAGCACCTGGAAAAGCACCTCAGAATCACAAGGAAAATGCCCTTTGATGTACAAGTCACATTTTTCCTTCTGATTTTATGTTCTCACAGGACAAGCAGGATGGTAGTCCTCACATATGGGTGACATCACAGGATGGAGCCCAATCACGGAACACTTTTGTCAAAATTTCTAGAACTTTGACCGGCCCCTACTGGGCATGCCCAGCATGGCACCAACCCTGCAGCCAGCAGGGGTCCCCCTTCAGTCTTCTTTTTTCTGCGCAGCAGTAGCCACGCGGTTAAGGAACTCCACAGAGATTCCTGACAGGAATTTTCCTCACGGAATTACTACAACTTTTCTTACCTCACTGGGGTACTGGCCGTCGACCGTACCACAGCTCAAATTTTTCATGGCCATGGCGTTGGGGTTCCATCGGTGCCTGTACTGCAATCGCATCATGTCCATAACAGACCCTCATAAGGTCTGTGCAATGTGTCTCGGATGTGAGCACGATGTCCTGACCTGCACCAAATGTGCCCTAATGACACCAAAAGGTCACAAGGCCAGAATGGAGAAGATGGAACTTCTCTTCCGTGCTCAAACCCTGACGCCGTCTATTGCATCGACGTCGTCAGAACCGGCACCGTCAACTTCGCATCAGTATCTACCACCGACCGGTGACCGTCCAGCATCGACAACTTCTCGGCCTTCAACCACCTCTACTCCCCCTCAGGACCGAGGGGATCGCAGAGAGAAACATCGCCATCGACATCAGAAGTCTTGGACCATCGAGGGAGCGAAATAATCTACCGAGCCACCGAAGAAACCCCGTCCAGAAAAGGCACTGACCTTTTCGGTGACCAGGTCACCGAGGCAACCCTCACCTGAAAGGGGATCGGGAGCAGCGACTCCGCCTTTAATGGTGGTCCCTCCAGCTATGCCTCTGCCTCCTTCTTCTGTTCTGGAGCCGGGGCTGCTTGCTCCAGGTCTCTGAGAAAAACTGGTCCGGCTGGTTCAGGAGGCCATCGACAAGACGATGCATTGACTCCAAGTTCCTCCAGCACCGAGACCGGTACCGATCGTGGAACTGACCACTGATCCGATTCCGGCAGCGTTGGCACCGCTGCTTTCAAGGATGGAAGTGCTCATTGCCGCTTTTCCACCGATGGATCCCGGGTCACCGATGGCTCCAGTGCCCTCTCTGCTTACCTTGTCATCGGGAGGAGAAACACCGTTCCGCATCCCTCCATCGGGAGTCCTACTGATGCTTCAGCCATCGATGCTGATACATCCATCGATTCCGATGTGTCCGGCGCCACCGATCCATTCATTGATGCCCTCAATGCCTGCACTGGTGCCTTCGATGCCTTCATTGGTGCCCCCAATTATTCCTTCGATTCCTTCGGAGCCTAGACCAGGGCCATCAGGGATTCCACCGTCCCGTCCCCCTCTGGCTCCTAGAGGGGCAGGTGCTGATCCCTATGATACCTGGACTGATGATTCTTCTCAAGGCACCGATGACCTGCCTTCACCACCTTCTCCTACTGAAAGCAGAAAGCGTTCTCCTCCAGAGGACCTTTCCTTCATAAATTTTGTGAAGGAGATGTCTGAATTGGGTCTCTTCCAATTACAGACTGAACAAGATGACAGGCATCAAATGATGGAGGCTGTTGCAATTCCTGGATGCTCCCAGGAAATAACCTACATCCCTATTCACCAAGTTCTTCTGGATCTCCTCAAAAAGAACTGGGAACACCCTGGCTCTGTTGCTCCAGTCAACAGGAAGGCTGACATCACTTATTTGGTACAGTCAACCCCAGGTTTTCAAAAACCTCAACTGGATCACCAATCTGTGGTTGTAGAATCTGCCCAAAAGAAGGCAAAGAGATCAAAACCCCACACTTCCTTTCCTCCAGGCAAGGAGCAAAAATTTCTAGATGCCATTGGTCGCCGGGTCTTCCAGGGCTCAATGCTCATCTCCCGAATCGCCTCGTATCAGCTCTATATGACCCAATATAACAGGGTCTTATTTAAGCAGATACAAGACTTGACAGACTCCCTGCCTCAGCAATTTCAAGATCAGCTCCAAACCCTAGTAAACAAGAGTTTTGAAGCGGGCAAGCATGAGATAACTTACGATATCTTTGACACTGCTACCAGGGTATATGCAGCTGCTATCTCGGCAAGAAGATGGGGCTGGCTCAAGTCTTCGGACCTTCGCCCTGAAGTGCAAGACAAATTATCCGACCTGCCCTGTGTAGGAGACAATCTGTTCGGCAAGTAGATTCAACGAATGGTGGCAGAACTCAAGGACCATCATGAGACCCTGATACAGCTCTCTCTGATGCCTTTCCGAAAAGACGCTAAGAAGTCCTTCTTCCATCCGAAAAATCCTACCCGCTACCGGCTAGAACTCGCTCTATGAAACCATTTCAAAAAACCCAGTCTCGTCAGATACAAAAACAAAAGCCGCAAGCAGGTCCTCAGCCGGGCCCTGCTTCCGGTTTTTGACTCCTGCATAGAGAGCAGCAGCCAGCTTCCACTGCCTCACATACCAGTGGGAGGTCGATTGTGCCATTTCAATAACAGGTGGCACTCAATCACCTCAGCAATAATCGCTCAAGGTTATCATCTCAATCTTCTCTCCATCCAACCGGACTCCCCACCTCTACCGACGTGGAGAAAGCAAATGTTGCTTACCTGATGTAACAGGTGTTCTCACAGGACAGCAGGATGTTAGTCCTCACAAATGGGTGACATCGAGGATGGAGCCCACCACGGAAAACTTCTGTCAAAGTTTAAACAGAACTTTGACTGGCCCCTACTGGGCATGCCCAGCAAGGCACTGACCCTGCAGCCAGCAGGGGTCTCCCTCCAGTCTGATTTTCAAAGCTACAGGCAGTGCCTAAAAAGTAAAAACAAAACGAACCCAACACCGCGGGGTGGCGGGCGGGTTTCGTGAGGACTAACATCCTGCTGTCCTGTGAGAACACCTGTTACATCAGGTAAGCAACATTTGCTTTCTCACAGGACAAGCAGGATAGTTGTCCTCACAAATGGGTGAGTACCGAGCTGAGGATGTCCTGACTTGCACCAAATGCACCCAACGACGTGCAAGAGGCACAACAACTGGGGTGGAATTTGGTAAGGGCATCCGCACCCTACCGGGAAGGTGGAAGGGTGTTGGTACATCATGTTGGAAAAAGGTTACGCAAGACAGATTGGCCGAAGATGGAGTCCTGTCTTCCAGCTTTGTCCAAACAATAGTGGGCTGCAAAAGTATGGAGAGAACTCCAGGTTGCAGCTTTACAGATGTCAGGAAGCGGCACCGATCGAAGGTGTGCCACCGAAGTCGCCATGGCCCTCACAGAGTGTGCTTTTACACGGTCTTGAAAAGGAATGCCAGCTTGCTGATAGCAAAAAGAAATGCAGTCCGCCAACCAGGAGGAAAGAGCCTGCTTACCCACAGGTTGTCCTAACTTGTTAGGATGGAAAGAGACAAACAATTGAGTGCTCTTTCTGTAATTAACTGTACGGTCTAGATAAAAAGCTAGAGCTCGTTTGCAGTCTAGGGTATGCAGAGTCTGTTCCCCGGAGTTGGAGTGGGGCCTGGGAAAAAAGATAGGTAGTATGATGGATTGATTAATATGAAACTCAGAAACTACCTTAGGTAAAAATTTAGGGTGAGTGCGGAGTACCGCCCGGTTCTGCAGGAGTTTAGTGTAAGGCGGATAGGTGACTAAGGCCTGTAACTCACTAACCCTGCGAGCTGAAGTGATAGCCAAAAGGAATAATACCTTCCATGTGAGATACTTTAATTCACAGGAGTGTAGAGGTTCGAAAGGTGGTTTCATTAGACGACCAAGAACCAGATTAAGGTCCCAAGATGGGGCCGGAGGACGTAAGGGTGGCTTCAGATGGAGCAAGCCTTTAAGAAAGCGTGTTACCAGGGGTTGTACTGAAATAGGGACACCCTCTATGCCTTTATGGAAAGCGGCTACCGCACTGACATGCATCCTAATGGAAGAGGTTTTAAGACCCGATTCCGATAGATGCCATAAATAGTCCAAGAACTTAGAGATTGGACAGGAAAGGGGATCAAGGGACTGGGAAGTGCACCAAGATGTGTACCTTTTCCATTTATACGAATAGGATCTTCTGGTGGAGGGCTTTCGTGAAGCTATCAGGACACGAGAAACCGAATCCGAAAGGTTAAAAGGCTGAAGGACTAACCTTTCAACATCCATGCCGTCAGGGACAAGGCTTGGAGGTTGGGATGGAGGAGGCATCCGTCGTTCTGAGTGAGCAGATGTGGATCCGTTCCCAGAGGGATGTGCCTGCGGATGGAGAGATCCTGAAGAATGGGAAACCACACCTGGCGTGGCCAGTGGGGTACTATCAGGATCATGGTTCCTCCGTCCTGGCGAAGCTTCACGAGAGTCCTTGACAGAAGAGGAAGTGGAGGGAATGCATAGAGCAGACCTGATGTCCACTTGAGGGAGAAGGCATCCCTCGGCCGAGAGTGCTGGCTCCGAATGAGAGAGCAGTAATTGTCTACTTTGTGGTTCTGAGGGGACGCAAAGAGATCTATGCGGGGAGAACCCCACTTGTGAAACAGAGAGGTCGCTACCAGAGGATCGAGTGACCACTCGTGTGGTTGGAAGACCCGGCTCAGCTGATCTGCCAATACATTGTCTACTCCCGGCAGGTAAGTGGCCCTGAGGTACATGGAGTGGGAGAGGGCTTCTGCCCAAATCTGCGCAGCTTCCTGACACAGAAGGAAAGAGCCTGTGCCTCCCTGCTTGTTTATGTACCACATGGCCACTTGGTTGTCTGTCTGGATTAAGATTATCTGATTCGAAAGACGATCTTTGAACGTTCTGAGCGCGTAGCGGATTGCTCGAAGTTCCAAAAAATTTATCTGGTGTTCGGCTTCCTCTGGTGACCATAACCCTTGGGTTTGGAAATCGTCCACATGAGCCCCCCAACCGATGTGGGAAGCGTCGGTGGTCAGGATTACTTGTGGATCTGGTAGGAGAAAAGGTAAGCCCTGAAGGAGATTGATTTGAGTCGTCCACCAGGTTAAAGACAGGCGAAGCGCTTGTGTAACTGCGACTATGGAGGACAGGCGCTGAGAAGCTTGAATCCATTGGTGTCGCAGAGTCCATTGTGTTACTCTCATGGCTAGTCGGGTCATGGGAGTGACTTGAACTGAGGATGCCATGTGTCCTAGGAGAATGAGGAATTGGCGAGCCGTGGCCGTGTCTTGAGACTGGAGCTGGCGAGCTAGGGACATGAGAGTTTGGACCCGTTGAAGCGGAAGGTAGGCCTTTGCCTGTAAGGTGTCCAAGTCTGCCCCAATGAAAGATAAGGTTTGAGATGGGACTAAGCAAGATTTCTCGTAATTGACAAGAAACCCTAAGGAAAGGAGTGTGTTGATTGTCAATTTTAGGGAGGACTGGGCAATCTGAGGGGTGGAGGCCCTGATTAGCCAATCGTCCAGATAGGGGTAGACGTAGACACCTTCCTTCCTGAGGAATGCTGCTACCACTACGAGGCATTTGGTGAAGACTCGTGGAGCAGATGCCAGACCGAAAGGTAGTACTCGGTATTGATAATGGTCGCGGCCTACCAGAAACCGCAGATACTTGCGATGGGATTGTGTTATCGCAATGTGGGTATAAGCATCCTTTAGGTCGAGGGAGCACAGCCAATCCCCCCTTTGCAGCAGAGGGAGTAGCGCGCCCAGGGTTACCATCTTGAACTTTTCTTTTTGAAGGTACTTGTTGAGGGCCCGAAGGTCCAAAATGGGACGTAGCCCCCCTGACTTCTTTGGAATTAGGAAGTACCTGGAGTAGAATCCCTTGCCTCGTTGAGAGGGAGGGACGGGTTCTATAGCATTTGATTGCAAAAGAAGGGATACTTCCTGTTGTAATTGAGTCAAGTGGCTGGATAGACTCCATGCTTGAAGAGGCGGGGAGTCTGCCGGAAGAGTTATGAAGTTGAGGTGGTAACCCTGTGCGATAATTGCCAGCACCCACTGATCTGAGGTAATCTGTATCCAATGCTGTAAAAAGTGGCACAGACGACCCCCCACAGGGATGTCGGGAAGTGGGATGTGGCATGTGCTCCGTACCGGGAAGTCAAAGGCCTGCCGCAGGCCCAGGAGGTGGGGCCACAGCAGGTCTTTGTTTTCGAGGTTGGCGTGGCTGAGGTCTGGTGGAGGATCGAGCCGGACGAGGCCTAGCCGACGGAGGATAATATCGACGTGGCCGAAAGAAAGACTTTTTAGAGTCCTTCTTAGGTGGTGGTTTGGAGGATACCTCAGATGGAACAGACGAAAGTTGCTTCAACGTCTCGTGGTGATCCTTCAATTCTGCCACAATTTGTTGAATCTGTTCTCCAAACAGATTGTCCCCTAAGCAGGGTAAATCGGCTAGACCATCCTGGACCTCTGGGCGAAGTTTAGATGACTTTAACCAAGCCCAACGTCTGGCTGAGATGGCAGTAGCTGAGACTTTTGTGGAAGCATCGAAGATATCGTAGGCCGTTCTGATCTCATGCTTCCCAGCCTCAAATCCTTTGTGAAGAAGGGCTTGAAGCTGTGGCTGGTATTGGTCCGGTAACGTGTCAGCGTAGTCCTGCATCTGTTTAAGGATGGCTCTGTTGTATTGAGTCATGTAAAGTTGGTATGAAGCTATGCGAGATATCAACATGGCCCCATGATACACTTTCCGTCCCACACTATCTAGGAATTTGTTGTCCTTGATAGGGGGAGTGGAAGAGTGTGGTTTTAGGCGCTTGGCCTTCTTTTGTGCAGACTCAACTACAACAGAGCGATGATCCAGTTGAGGCTTCTGAAATCCTGGTGCTGACTGAACGAGGTATGTGGAGTCAGCTTTCTTATTAACTGGTGACACAGATGAAGGAGATTCCCAGTTTTTCTTTAAAAGATCCAGAAATACCTGGTGAATGGGGATGGAAGCGATGATTTTTGGGGCATCCAGAAATTGGAGCAGTTCCATCATTTGGTGCCTGTCATCGGTCTCAGATTGCAGCTGAAAAGGTACAATTTCTGACATCTCCTTTACAAAATTAATAAAGGAGAGATCTTCAGGAAGAGATCGTTTTCTACACTCTGTAGGAGATGGTGGGGATGGCAAATCTGTATCAGAAGATGTATCATCACCCCAGGTATCATAAGGATCATGTGGGGCTTGCAGTCCTGAAGGACCTGGTTGAGGATCCAAAGGCATCGATGGAAATCTGGATGGAATCGGTGCTGCAAGCGGAACTGTGAACGGCATCGAGGGCTTCGGGGCTGCCGATGGAATCGGTGCCGGTCTTGGAATCGATGGAGCCGAGGGATAAATCGGTGGAGAGGTATGCGAAGGCACCGATGGGACTACTCCGGACGGGGGAATCCGAAACGGTGTTTCTCCTGCCGATGAGAATCCTGCCGGAGACGATGGTGTAGTCGGTGCTACTGGAATCACCGATGGAAGGGCCCGCATGAGTGCCTCCATACGATTCAGTAGCGGTGCCAGCGCTTCCACTAGAGGCTCGGTGGTCGGTTCCCTCCTCGGTGGCGGAGTCGGTGCCGAGGTCGGTGCCTGAGGCGGTGCCGGAATCGGTGCCGGAGACGGTGCCGGTGGAGGCTGGAACCTTTGCATCGCTTTCTCGATGGCCTCCTGAACCAGCCGGTCCAGTTCTGCCCGGAGACCAGGGGTAACGATACCCGGCTCGACGGGAGAGGGAGGCTGAGGCAGAGCCGGAGGGACCACCGTAACCGGTGGGATCACGGCTCCCACACCCCGAGAGGGTGAGGGTTTCCTCGATGCCTGCGAACGAGACGTGGACGGTGCCAGGTCTGACCGAGGCTTTTTTGTCGGTGGCTCGGCCTGTTCAGAGGTCGATGGCTGTGGATCCTCGACGGGCCGAGACTTGTGCCGCCGATGGCGATGCTTGTCCTTCCGATCTCCTCGCCCATCCGGGGAGGGGACAGGAGTCGATGGCCGAGAAGTCATCGGTGGTGGACGGTCACCGGAGGGTTGACGGTGGTGGTGCAACTTCGACGGTGCCGGTTCCGATGACGTCGATGCTATCGATGGTGTTGGGGTGGGTGCATGGAAGAGGAGCCCCATCTTCTCCATCCTGGCTTTACGACCCTTAGGTGTCATTAGGGCACATTTAGTGCAAGTCAGGACATCATGCTCACTTCCCAAACACAGAACACAGACCCTATGGGGGTCTGTGATTGACATGGTCCGGGTGCAATCCGGACAACGACGGAACCCCGTCGCCATGGCCTAGGGCCAAATTTAGCCGCGGGATCGGTAAGTGCCAACAGGCCTCGAGGGCCAAAATCGACGGCAGTCGATGAAAATCGGCAAAAAACTTACCGGATTCCGCGAAGGTGACAAAAATTTGTCGAAGGGAGACCCCTGAGGGGCAAATTTTCTTCGGAAAGAAAAAACCGAATTCCTGTCAGGAACGTGGTAAGAGAGCTCCTTTCACCGCGTGGCAGCTGCTGCGCGGAAAAAAGAAGACTGGAGGAAGACCCCTGCTGGCTGCAGGGTCAGTGCCTTGCTGGGCATGCCCAGTAGGGGCCAGTCAAAGTTCTGTTTAAACTTTGACAGAAGTTTTCCGTGGTGGGCTCCATCCTCGATGTCACCCATTTGTGAGGACAACCATCCTGCTTGTCCTGTGAGAACATCCGATCACTCCATCTTTCTGGAACAGGAGGTCTCCCTCCTTCTCCAGTCCATGGCAATAGAACCAGTACCCTACTCTCAGCACGGCCTAGGGTTCTATTCCCAGTGTTTCCTAATCCCCAAAAAAATCGGGAGGCGTTCGTCCAATTCTGGATCTACATGCCCTCACAAGTATCTCCATCGAGAAAAGTTGAAAATGGTAGTAACCTTGGGTTCTCTTCTTCCTCTTCTACAAAGAGGAGGCTGGTTCTGCTCTCTAGACCTCCAGGATCCATACACATATTGAGATAACTCCATCTCATCGCAAATACCTGAGATTTCTGGTAGGCCCCAAGCACTATCAGTACCGAGGGCTTCCATTTGGCCTCGCGTCTGCACCACGAGTCTTCACAAAATGTCTTGTAGTAGTTGCAGCCTTCCTCAGGACTCAAGGTGTTCACGTCTACCCCTATCTAGACGATTGGTTGATCAGGGCTCCCTCTCAGTAAACTGCTCTGTAGTCCCTACATCTTACCTTACTCACTCTGATTTCACTAGGATTTCTCGTCAACTACAACAAATCCTACTTAGCCCCAGCTCAAACCTTATCATTCATAGGGGCAGACTTTGACACCTTGCAGGAAAAAGCTTTCCTACCTCGACAACGAGCTCTCACTCTGGTCTCTCTCGCACACCAGCTGCAGTCTCAGCGCTACACGACTGCACGCCGCTTTCTCATCCTACTGGGACACATGGCGTCCTCAGTTCAGGTCACCCCAATGGCCCACCTAGCCATGAAAGTCATGTAGTGGACTCTAAGGTCACAATGGACTCAATCCATTCAGCCCCTGTCGACCATTGTCCACTTCACCGACTCACTCCATCAGTCTCTCGCCTGGTGGAAAAATCAGATCAATCTCCTCCAAGGCTTGCCCCTTCCAGGCTCCAGACCCTCAAATAACTCTCACCACCAATGCTTCCAACCTCAGCTGGGGAGCCTATGTGGCCAATCTGCAGACACAAGGATGTGTCTGCAGATTGGCCACAAGGTCTCCAGAGCAAGCCAAACACCAAATCAATTTCCTGGAGCTTCGAGCAATCAGATATGCTCTCAGAGTATTTCAGTATCGCCTCTCCAACCAAGTCATCCTGATTCAGACGGACAACCAGGTGGCCATGTGGTATATCAACAAACAGGGAGGCATGGGCTCCTACCTCCTGTGTCAGGAAGCTGTGCAGATATGTGGGGGGGGCCCTCTCCCACTCTATGTACCTCAGGGCCACCTACTTACTGGGAGTGGACAATGTGTTGGCAGACAAACTAAGTCGCACTTTTCAACCGTACGAGTGGTCTCTCAACCCCTCAATAGCGGACTCGATCTTCCAACAATGGGGTTACCCTCAAATAGACCTCTTTGCATCACCTCAAAACCGGAAAGTAGAGAACTTCTGCTCTCTTACTCACAGCCAACACTTTCAGCCAAGAGATGCGTTCTCCCTCTCATGGGCAACCGGTCTCCTATATGCATTCCATCCACTTCCACTTCTCTCAGACTCTCGTGAAGTTACGTCAGGACAAGGGAACCATGATCCTGATAGCACCTCACTGGCCACGCCAAGTGTGGTTTCCAATATTTCAAGATCTCTCCATTTGCAGACACCTGTAGCTTTTTAAACAAGACTGAAGGGGGACCCCTGCTGGCTGCAGGGGTTGGTGCCATGCTGGGCATGCCCAGTAGGGGCCAGTCAAAGTTTTAGAAACTTTGACAAAAGTGTTCCGTGATTGGGCTCCATCCTGTGATGTCACCCATATGTGAGGACTAACATCCTGCTGTCCTGTGAGAACACCTGTTACAGGGTAAGCAACATTTGCTTTGTCTATTTTAGAACCATTCCCATATTTCCTTCAGTAACATTTCAACCTGGCTGGTATTCTGAATTCGCTAGGCTTAAGTATCTCTTTAAAGCATGACAGAGCATCAAGCTATGCAGCTTTCCGGCAAATCAGTTTGAGAAGAGAACCAGAAACCTTGGGAAAAGACTAAACAAGTGTAATGCGCATATGCCACATAGTGGTGGAGGAGTAAATATGAACTGGCAGCTCACTTTTCAAAAGTATTCTTTAACAATGCACACAAGTTGCAAACTTGTGCCAAGTCAGGACATGTCTTTGTACATTGCCATGTATGCAATCTGCATGCAGAACCTCTTTGTGTAACCACAGAGCATGTCAAACAGTTACCTGCAGTTCCCAGGCTTAGAAGCACAGCAACCCAGAACACCCAAAAGAAAATGAGAATTATGAAGGTCCAAAGTGGCTGAAAGAGCAGGAAGGGAACCTGACTTATTATTTTGCTTGCAACTCGAAACAGCTGGATGGTGAGCTGGATCCTCTTCCTCAATATGCACATCAGGATAAGAAGAACCACCTGAAATCAAAGAAAACAAAAAGGTTAACATGATATTATATTTATTTCCTTTTGGTATACAGGAATCGCTCTTCCTCCCCCTATCCCTGAAGAGAAGCAGCTGATCAGAGGCAGGGAATCGGTCTCCCCAACTCCTGAGAAGCAGCTTCTGATGACCAGAAGCTTCTACCCAACCCTCAAAAAGCAGAAGCTATTGACAGCTGACCAGAAGCAGGGAATCACCCTTCTCCCCATGCCCCCTAAGAGAAGCGGCTACTGATGTCTGGCCAGGAGCAAAGACCCTGCTCTCCTGCCCAACCCCACAAGGGACAAAATCACAGTGGCAAGCAGAAACCTCAGCTCTGTCGTGGAAGAGAAATGACAGAAAGGAGGAGAGAGGAAAAGAGAAAAGGAAGAAAAGAAGGGAGAAAAGGGGAAAAGAAAGTCTAGAAGGCAGGCCGAGGGGGGAGGAAGGATTTTGTGAAGGTTTATTACCGATATCACTGTAGCCACAATGGCAAACCCAAGTAAAAACTTCATATTTTCCTTCTCTGTTTCCAGTTCTATGCTTGGATCATTTGCTTGATCATAATAAAGCCACCATAGGATACCAGAAACAACTGGAAAACAATATACAAAAATGTTAAGAGATATTACTCCAAGAGTCATAAATGACGACACTTTAGCCTGTGGGGCCAGGCAGACTTTGGTATCCTTTTACTGCAAAGCCTTGCACAAAACCCCCTAAATTTTGCAAGGTCATGTTACCTGTATAACTTTACAAGTGGTCCTGATGAGAACACCGGGGAGAGGGCGTGAGCTAGCCTCTGTTAAAGAGACAATCTGACACTCTACATATCTCCCACTATAAGAGGGGAACTTTCAACTCAGGGTGGATTTTAAGGAGAGCGGTGTTACATTGGTCTGTCTAGGGCACAATATAAAATTAAGTATATTTTTGCTTGTGGCCCAATACGTGCATTTATGGGGCACGTACGCTCCTTTTAAAATTGACCTGTTTGGGTGTTCCTGGATTGGAATTTCCAATGGGCAAAAGAAAAATAATTGACACTATTTTGTAAGGCTGCATTTTACTCAACAAACTATTTGCAGGAAAAAAAAGCAAAACAAAAAAACCCACAGTAATCCACATAAATATATTAATCACTTTGCCCCTAAAGAAACCAAACATTTTAATTTAGCTATGTTATTCACTTTAACTGCGGATGCAGGGTTTTTTTTTTAATGAATGGTAATCCCAATCTAAAATGGCCATTTTATGTCATTAAATCCAAAACAAAAAATGGCTACAACGCCCCCCCACCAAAAAAAATTAATTAGTTTTTGTTTTGAAAAATAGCACATATGATTTGTGAACAGTGTGCACTATTTTCCCAACATGAATAAAAAAAGATTACACAAAAAAAACAACTGCCCCCTGACTTCCAAACAAAATTCAGGCTGAAAATGGCCTGAAAAACAAAAAAATCGAACCAAAGCAAACGTTTCAGCTGCACAAATCCCTAATTTTAAACACTGCTCCAGATGCTTGTTGATAAAACATTGCCTACTGATGGCCAGAGAACTGAACATTTATCTGGGAACAGGTTTGCTTCTGTATATGCTTTCTATTTTTCATCTAAACAATCTTCTGCTATTAAAGGAAAACAAACACATACTTACACAGGAGCCCAAACACAACCAGCGTAATAAAAATATGGACCAGAAGCAAGGTGATGTATCGGAATATTAAAACCATGATAAAAGAAAGGACTGAAATAGAAAATAAAAATAGAAATGTCATCAGAAAATGTGCCTCTTGCAATTGCTGTGTCTGTCTGTATGCACATATCAGGTATGAATGTGTGCAGTCAGGTGGACATGCAGACAAAAACATAAGGTAGGGGAGGGGTCCATTACGCCACCCCGAACTTCACATTTGCCTTCACTCCTTGGAGATTTCTTGGATGGCTGTTGCTCTCTTCGATGTGGTGGGGTCAAAATGCACAACACAACAGCGCACAATTCCCAAACACATTTGTATTGAATGGTTTGATTTTCTCTAGTATAGAGTCATGAGTGGAGCAGAATTTAAAACTAAGATTCACCATTTATATTCTAAAGAGTGAAACACCTAAACTAGAAGTTTTTCTCCATAGTCTCCTGTCATGACTCAAAGCAGCAGGTCTTTGAGAGCTCATTATGCCCCAGTTCCAATATAAAACCAGCTGGAATACAGGTATCACACATGAATCTGTTTTACAGCAAGACATTTTGGGGTTCCGAGTTTTATAATCTTTAAACCCTTTGAGCCTTAGAATAGTGGGATGGAGGATGGTTGTCTTAACGATGAAGCAAACAGATTATGAAGTTAATTATGGTCAGCTGGTTTCATAGCCTAATTGGAGAAATTTAGTCTACCTGTAAATTTCGACATTCAAGATACTGGCTGAGATCCATGACTCTAGATAAGATCTACATAAATCTTATGCTTTACTATTATCTTTTTAGTTGTGATAATGGAAAAATGTCTTTATAGTTTTTTTTAACCTTTTTATTATTTTATATTGGATATTTTATTCCTATTCAATGTTCTATTTTTTTAGTATTTTTCCTTTGTAAACCGTGGAGATAGAAACTTGTTTTCTGTGTAACAGTATAGAAAAACTGTACAAATAAATAAAATAAAATAAACCAGTCCAGAGTTTATGCCATCCAACCAGTAGATAGAGACAGGGAACCACAATTTTTCAGTGACATTGCTACTGCTAAAAGGGTGATGCAGCACAGGCAATTGGCAATATTTTTATGTCAAAGCAATGGAATGGTAAAAAACCCTAAGAAAAAAACAACTAAGAAAAAACTTATAAGAGAAGGAACCCCCCCCCAACAGCAAACCTCCTCTCAGGATTCCAACAGGAAAAAAGAGAGGAGAAGAAATAAGATCCAGAAAGGAGACATGGAGAATTCTTGGGCTCTTTCCACAGAGAGAAACAGAAGATCTTTCATAAGGTTCAAGAAACTCTCAATGAAGAATAAGCAAAAATGCAGCCACTGACTCCCCAGAAGTGTACTGGCTTGATTTAGTAGGATTCAAGGAAAGGAAATTAACAGGTAAGACTAGATTTCCTCTTCATTATCATCCTGCTAAACCAGTCTAGACACAATACCAAACCCATTCTAACATGGGTGGTAGAAAGACAGGACTGCTTTTAGAATACCTGCCTGAAATGCAGCATCTCCCTTGGCTAGCACAACTAGTCTGTAATGCTTAGTGAACAAATGTAAAGGAGACCAGGTGTCCATCTTACAAATATTCTCTGAAGACTCCGCCCAAGAGAGAGCGCCAGAGACCTTGGAAAATGAGCCTGCCAACTCTTCAGCAAATATGCTGAAGATATACAGGTGAATTTCAAAGGACGTACACATTTAAATGTGGCATACTATCACAGCAATTTTCAAAAGCCTTTTACATGTGTAAAGTACACTTACACTAATAAGTCCTATGGACTATTCAATGGTATATATTGTAGCAAATTTAAAAAGCCTACTTACACGGGTAAAGCACATGTATGCGTGTAAATCCATTTTTAAGCATGTAAATCCTTTTGAAAATTACTCCCACAGTCTCTTTAATCCATCTGAACTAAGAGGATTTTAAAGCTGCCTCCCCCTTGCAAGGGCCGCTGAACAAAACAAACAGCCTAACAGATATCCTAAAGGGGTTTGTCAACTTCAAATATCTGAGAAAAATGCAGCAAACATCCAAAACACTGAGCAATCTATCCCTATCATGATACTCCCTTTTTGGTTAACCAGGAAGAGAAATTATTTGGTTTAAATGAAAAGATATGTAAGGAGGGCAGTACTGAATGAAAAGAAACTGGTTCAGCAGAGAACAGAAGGTAGGGATCTCTGCAAGTTAAAGCCTATAATTCCAAAATGTGCCTGGCGGAACATATGGCCACTAGAAAAGCCATTTTAAAGGAAAGATCCTTCAGAAAAATGAGTATAAGGGCTGAAAGAGGGAACCCATAAGCACTAAGAATCAGAATAAGATCCCATGGGGAACCAGGGCCCCAAAGGAAAACGAATATGCTTAACTCCATGATGTAAAGAGGCTGCATCTGCCTGGAAGCCACTGGGGCCTCTTAAATCCAACCTCTGTAAAATGAGATAGCTGCAACTTTTAAAAAAATTTGATTTGATTTATATTCCGCTTTTCAGGCACTTCAAAGCGGATTACATTCAGGTACTGTTTAAGGGAATTAAGGGCTAACCCTTATCCGAACCCTACTGTGGACAAGCCAAGATGGTCAGGATGCACATTTCAACAGGGTGAAACATTCAGAATTTTACAAGCCTCCTTATGGGCCTTCAGCAAGGTAAAATTTACTGTTTAAGAATCCCCTTTTTCTTGGCAAGTAAGCCCCAGGACCAAGCTGTAAGACGACATGGAGCCAGATCTTACATTAGAATTGAGCCTTGGTATAATAGGCCACAAATGACGGGAAGACAGGAGAGGAACAATGACCTTCAGCTTCATCAAGTCCACACACCACTGTCATCTTGGCCATTTTAGAGCCACCAGAACAGCCATCAATACGTGATCCTTTATTCTTCTTAAAAGCCCTGCCTATGAGAGGCCAGGGAAACAAAAAACAAAGAAATCCATTCCCCAGTCATGGTTCAATTTCACTGGAACCACTCCCCTTCAAGTGACTAAAGAATAAGAAAATTATTCCTTACCTGCTAATTTTCGTTCCTGTAATACCATGGATCATTCCAGACGGTGGGTTATGTTCCATGTCCAGCAGATGGAGTCAGAACACAAAATTCCCAGGGGAGGAACCACATAACCATGCCTCCCCTGTAACAGCTCTCAGTAACTAGACTAGCAAAGCCCAAAAGAGAGAGACTAAAAACAGAGGGATCAAGTAATCAAAGAAGGAATTGAAATAACCGCTGTCCAAATAAACAGCAACTAAATTCTGAACAGTGAACTTGCGAACAGCAGTGCGTGAACAAAAAAGACACGCAGTATTCGAAATACAGAGAAAAAGATTGTTAAGACAGGTAGGCAGGGATGTCCCACAAGAAAACCCCCAAACAAAGGGAGGGTGTCTGGAATGATCCATGGTATTACAGGAACGAAAATTAGCAGGTAAGGAATAATTTTCTTTTCCCTGTACATACCAGGATCATTCCAGACGGTGGGATGTACCAAAGCTTTCCCATCACGGGTGGGCCGCAGATAGCCCTGCTCGTATTACCTTGTCTCCAAGCTGACCGCCCGACGGAGCAGCTACGTCCAGGCGATAATGTCTCGCAAAAGTATGGATCGACTTCCAGGTGGCCGCCCTACAAATCTCCTGAGTGGAGACGGAGGAGCTCTCCGCCCAAGATGTCGCCTGGGCTCGAAGAGAATGAGCCTTGACAACCAGCGGAGGGGACTTACCTACGCCAAGGTATGCCGCTATGATCGCTCCCTTTAACCACCGCGCTATAGATTGTTTGGAGGGCATGCAACCCTTCCGGGGTCCGGACCAGAGGATAAACAGATGATCGGAGAGCCGAAAATCATTAGTCACCTCCAGATAGCGTATCAGAGACCGCCGTACATCCAGTCTACGCAGGTCTCCAGACTCTGAAGAGGCAAAAGATGGTAATTCCACCGATTGGTTGAGGTGGAATGCCGAAACCACTTTAGGGAGAAACAAGGAACCGTCCTCAGCGAAACCCCTTCAGGCGTGAAACGAAGGTATGGTTCACGACAGGATAGGGCCTGCAGCTCGGAAATACGTCTTGCTGAACTGATTGCCACGAGAAAAATGGTCTTGAAAGTGACGTCCTTGATGGTAGCCGAGCTTAGAGGTTCGAACGGCGAACCACAGAGGACTCGGAGCACCAGATTCAGATTCCATGACGGACAAGGTGGGCGAATCGGAGGCTTCAAGTGTTTCACTCCTTTAAGGAAACGGGAGACGTCCGGATGCGAGGACAGAAAACTCCTTATTTCCACTACGAAGAAAAGCCCCCCAAGGCCGCCACCTGAACCCGAAGAGAATTGTAAGCAAGACACAAATCCAAACCTGCGTGCAAGAAGGAAAGGACTTGTGGCACTGAGGCCTGCATGGGAAGAATGTCATTCGCTCCACACCAATACTCAAAGACCTTCCAGACTCTAACATAGGTAACAGAGGTGTACATCTTACGTGCTTTCAGTAGCGTTGAAATAACCGGCTCCGGATAACCGCGCCTCCTCAACTGACGCCTCTCAAAAGCCAGGCCGCAAGACAGAAGCGATCTGCCTCCTTGAAAAATATTGGTCCCTGGCGTAGAAGACGTGGCAGCTGACTGAGACGAAGGGGACCCTCCACCGTCAAATTGCGCAGATCCGCGAACCACGGTTGTGGGGGCCACTCTAGCGCCACAAGGATCACTGGCCCTTGGTGTTTCTCTATCCTGCGGATGACCTTGCCCACGAGGGGCCACGGTGGGAAAACATATAGGAGACAGTGGCGCGGCCAGGGCAGGACCAGCGCGTCCACGTCCTCGGCACCGCGCTCCCGCCTGCGGCTGAAGAAGCGGGCGGCCTTTGCATATCCGGCGGTTGCCATTAGGTCTACGTGCGGTGTCCCCCATCGCCATACTATTATCCGCATTGCCTGCTGCGAGAGCTCCCACTCTCCAGGATCCAAGTTTTGTCGGCTGAGAAAGTCCGCCTGTACGTTGTCCACTCCCGTTATATGCGAAGCCGCTAGTCGGAGGTGAAGCTCTGCCCACTCCATCAATTTGTCGGTTTCCAGAGAGACCCACCGACTTCTCGTGCCTCCCTGGCGATTGATGTACGCCACTGTAGTCGCATAGTCCGATAGCACCCTGACTGCTTGATGGCGTACTATGGGGAAGAAACCCTGTAACGCCAGACGGACCGCCCTGGTCTCCGAGCGGTTGATGAGCCATTTCGACTGTTCCTCCGTCCATCGACCCTGGATTGAGCTGTCCCGACAGACCGCTCCCCAGCCTGTGAGGCTGGCGTCCGTGGTGATAATCACCCAATCCGGGTCCTCCAGCAACACACCCTGAGCTAGGTGCCGTGGTTCAGCCACCAATGGAGACTGATGAAGGTTCCTCTCGGAATCGGATTGCCTGAAAATCTCTCGACACTGGCTGCCACCGGGAGAGTAGGGATCTCTGCAGCCTGAGCACAGACCCTCTTCAGAAAATAATCCGGCCCTGTCGGAGCCCTCACAAGGCGCCGCGGACTGCATCGCCACAGGGAGAGAGAGAGGGGGGGGGGAGGCTCTACAGGTGGCTCGCGCCTAAAATGAACGCCGACCCGGCAACGGACACTTGCCGCGGTCCCCCACCGACCTGAAGAAGAACTGACGGGGAATTACCCTCCCAACAGCAGGCGGCCCCGGGGAATGGTGCTTCGCGGGGCCGCATGTCGAGACGTTGGTCGCTCCCCAAAAGGGAGGGGGGAAAACCTGGGTCAGGAGAGAGAGGCCGGCGCTACAGACTTTCACCTCAGAGAGCCGAACGGAGTCCAAAAAATTGCAGTCTTCTGCTGAAAAAGAAGATGAAACAAAATATACACTTACCCCAACTGAGCCCTGAGTGAGGAAAATGAGAAAAGAAAGAAAGAAAACAGGCAACAGCCTGTCAGCAAGTCACCAGGCTAGAGAGCGATGAGCCAGCACCAGCAGAGAGCTCTCCCCCTGCTGTAAGAGGAGCCTTAGTAAAGTGACCTAAACTGTAAATTTAAAACTTTCTATATTTTTTTTTTTAACTTGATCCCCCTGAGGAGGTAGCCCTAAGCTAACAAGCTGGGGACCACAAGTCCCCTGCTCACATCTGCTGGAGTCAGAACGTTACAGAGAGCTATTACAGGGGAGGCGTGGTTATATGGTTCCTCCCCTGGGAATTTTGTGTTCTGACTCCATCTGCTGGACATGGAACATAACCCACCGTCTGGAATGATCCTGGTATGTACAGGGGACTACAAGGTATTACTCACTGAGGGTAAAGTATATACTAAGTTCTCTCTGTATATGTAATCACATCGACATAAGAGAACTCATAAATCTATACACATCGTGTTTATATAATTTTCATTCTTTATTCATAAGATAACATATTAAAACAAACCTATCTAGACAATAATTACTATCTAACACAAGCATACACACATAACCCCACCATTCAATCTCACACATTAAAACCACTCACCATAAATTGCACAAAACCCACGTGATACAGGTAAAATACAGTTTACACCAAAACTATGTATTGTGTATACTCCACGCCACTGTTCAATATTTCTGAAAATATGAAAGCTTTTTAAATTCCTTCAAATATTTTCACAGTATGTTCACAAAATAGTTAAAATTCTTTACAAAATTCTCACAGTATATCCACCCAATAAATTCTACTCATTCGAATATTTCAAGACAAAGTCGGCACCATCCACTGGATCCATCCGACAAGGACACCTTGTTTTACCCGTACTCTCCGGCCTTCATCAGGGAAAA
Source organism: Rhinatrema bivittatum (assembly GCF_901001135.1). Classification (NCBI taxonomy): domain Eukaryota; kingdom Metazoa; phylum Chordata; class Amphibia; order Gymnophiona; family Rhinatrematidae; genus Rhinatrema; species Rhinatrema bivittatum. The sequence goes on along the minus strand of NC_042624.1, from coordinate 31,315,561 downwards.
TCTCGCCAACGATCTTCTACATTACTCTCTCTTCATTGTCTTGAAATAATTCAAAAAACATCATGAATAATTTTAAACCCACTGGTATATTTTCTATAACCCATAGAATCTCAAATTATACCTTTTAGAATGCTCACTCTTAACTGCCTTGAAACTTGAACCGTCTCTCTTTAAAACACAGCTTTATTTGAACCAATCCTTCAACTTGCTGGAAGAAACTACTTCATATCCAATGGTTTATTACACTATTCCCAGTTGCTCACACTGCAACCAAATAATCAAAATTAAATACAATTTAACAAAACTCCTGCTTACCTGAACAAACGCTGAACTGGCTAGCAGGCTGTTTTGACTGATGACTATGCGAATAAAAATTTTTTTTTTATCCTAGATGGGATCTAAAAGAAAAAAAAAAAAGGGTACTATAATGGGGGAAACGAGGTGCATATCCCTTCTAGTAGGAAGACATACTTTTTAACAAACTTTGTCATGTAGCCTATTTGATCAAACTTTTTTCTTTTAATATCTAGGTCAGGGGTCGGGAACCCATGGCTCGCGAGCCAGATATGGCTCTTTTGAGGGCTGCATCTGGCTCGCAGACAAGTGTCGCCTCACTTTCCAGTCCCCCGCTGACCCAGCTGCTCTCCGGTCCTCCTCCGCCCGGGCTTAAAATGCTGTTAGCCCGGGCGGAACGCGGCAGGACAGCTGGAGTTAGCGGCACCGGCGTGCTCTCTTCTTCCCGCCCCCCCCCCCCGCGGCCCAGAAGAGGAAGTGGAGAGCATCGGGTGCCTGCGCGGCAAGAAGAGGCCACGCTAGTGTCCGACGAAAAGAAGACTGCAGCGCGGCTCGGAGGAAAATGAAGAGCTTCAACCGCGGCCGATGGGACTCCGCCTCCGCGAGGGCTGAAAATGAAGGAGGTTAGCGTTGGGAGGAGGCTGCTGCTGCCGCGAGTTCCCGGGGTGGGGGAGAGAGGGAGTGAATGAGCGAGCAAGCATGTGTGTTTGAGATCCTGTGTGTGTGAGTGAGAGATTGCATGTATGTGAATGATTGAGAGCCTATATATGTAAAAGAGAGTATGTCTGTGATTGAGAGCCTGCCTGTGAGAGAGAGAGCATGAATGTAAGTTTACCATTGGGAACCTGTATGTGTAAGTTTGTGATTGAAAACCTGTTTGTGTGAAAGAATATGTGTGTATGATTGAGATCCTTTGTGTGGGAGAGAAATCATGTGTATGTATGATTAAGAGCCTGTGTGTATAAGTAAGAGAGAGATCATGTGTGTCTGTGTGTGACTGAGAGCTGGTTTAGGTGATGGAGCATGTGAGTATGTGATTGAGAGCCTGTGTTTAAATGAGAGAGAGAGAGACCATGTGTGTCTGTGTGTGATTGAGAGCTGATTTAGGTGAGGGAGCATGTGAGTATGTGATTGAGAGCCTGTGTGTAAATGAGAGAAAGAGAGGACATGTTTGTAAGCATGTGAATGAGAGTCTGTGTGTGAGAGAAAAAGACAGCATGTATTTATGTGATTGAAAGCCTGTGTGTGTGTGTAAGCGTGAAAAGATAGACAGCATGTGTGTAAATGTGTAATTAAGAGCCTATATAAGTGAGAGAGAAAAAACATGTGTATATGTGAGTACTGAGAGCATGTGTGTATAGGTGTGTCATTGAGAGCCAGTGTGAGAGAGAGTGCTGGTATGTGACTGAGAGAGGAGAAAGTTCCAAGCAAACCACCCCGCCGCCTCCTGCTAATTCAGAACAATCTCAGGACACCTGGATATCAAACGTTCCCAGGTATGCAGAGCAAAAACATTTTTGTATCCTTATTATTTTTCATTACTGGGTCTTTGTGTCTGCAATTTTGAAATATTTTGTTGGTATCTGGAAATGTTTTATATGAGTTTTTAAATATTGGATATTCCACTCATCAGCTGTTTCGAAATATGTTCTTTTTGTTAGTACAGTTTTACTGCTGATGATTTTATATTTCTTGGTTTGTTTTATAAGGATGGGTGATGTTTCTTTTTTCCTTTGTTACACTGCATACAGAGACTCTGGCTTGTTGCTTATGGCAATTTCCAATTCAGTTTTTTCTGCATGCTTCTTGTTAAGCGTTTTGGTCTCTTTATTCTATGTTCGGTGAGGGACAGCACGTGATTCAGGTGAGGCTTTCTGCTGGCGTGTAGTTTCTGTGTAGGACTCTATAGCAGCCTGACTTGGTCCGTTTTCCTAATAGGAGATGTATTGGTGTCTTAAGGCCTGGTGTAATATTTTCAGAGACTTATTGTACTTTAAAAGTGTGATCTTACATAAAATGCACACATTTACTTGTATTTAGTTTTAAACATATTGTATGGCTCTCATGGAATTACATTTTAAAATATGTGGCGTTTATGGCTCTCTCAGCCAAAAAGGTTCCTGATCCCTGATCTAGGTGTTTGTTACAGATATTAAGAACCTTTATGTTGGGATTCTGCCAGTTTAAAAAAAAAAAAAAAAAAAAAGTTACATATACCTTAACTTTTGTGCTGATAGTGCAACTTTTGGAAAGATGAAGTTACTGAATTTTAAGCATTCCTCTTCTGGAAAATTAAAATTCAACTTAAAGTGGGTAAGGAAATACTAAAACAGGAAGCTCCAGCAGCTCCGTGCAGCCCTACACCACCAGCTTCCAGGCTGGCCTCCAGCCTGTGGCACGGATTCTTCCTATCTTCCTGTCGCCATGCAGGTCACCATAGAAACCGAGCCTCGACACGGCGTGCCCATGACCTATGGCAATAGCTATTTAAGCACGCACCATCCTTACACAGCAGGCTGTTTTGACCGATGACTATGGGAATAAAAAAAAAAAAAAATTTATCCTAGATGGGATCTAAAAAAAAAAAAAAAAAAAGGGTACTATAATGGGGGAAACGAGGTACATATCCCTTCTAGTAGGAAGACATACTTTTTAACAAACTTTGTCATGTAGCCTATTTGATCAAATTTATTTTTTTTTTTGTATTTAATTTTGATTATTTGGTTGCAGTGTGAGCAACTGGGAATAGTGTAATAAACCATTGGATATGAAGTAGTTTCTTCCAGCAAGTTGAAGGATTGGTTCAAATAAAGCCATGTTTTAAAGAGAGACAGTTCAAGTTTCAAGGCAGTTAAGAGTGAGCATTCTAAAAGGTATAATTTGAGATTCTATGGGTTATAGAAAATATACCAGTGGGTTTAAAATTATTCATGATGTTTTTTGAATTATTTCAAGACAATGAAGAGAGAGTAATGTAGAAGATCGTTGGCGAGATTTTCCCTGATGAAGCCCGGAGAGTACGGGTGAAACAAGGTGTCCTTGTCGGATGGATCCAGTGGATGGTGCCGACTTTGTCTTGAAATATTCAAATGAGTAGAATTTATTGGGTGGATATACTGTGAGAATTTTGGAAAGAATTTTAACTATTTTGTGAACATACTGTGAAAATATTTGAAGGAATTTAAAAAGCTTTCATATTTTCAGAAATATTGAACAGTGGAGTGGAGTATACACAATACATAGTTTTGGTGTAAACTGTATTTTACCTGTATCACGTGGGTTTTGTGCAATTTATGGTGAGTGGTTTTAATGTGTGAGATTGAATGGTGGGGTTATGTGTGTACGCTTGTGTTAGTAATTATTGTCTAGATAGGTTTGTTTTAATATGTTATCTTATGAATAAAGAATGAAAATTATATAAACACGATGTGTATAGATTTATGAGTTCTCTTATGTCAATGTGATTACATGTACAGGGGACTGTCATCTTTGGAGTTCTTGTGAGTTACCATCAGATCCATGTGAGGAATGTCCCATTGGTCTATGATTCTTTGGAAGGCCTCCAGAATGATCTTCCATTCTCTAGGGTCCAACATATTCCTGCTAAGGAAGTCAGCATGGAGGTTTTTTACCCCACAATATAAGCTGAGAACTGTAGGAGGTTCCTTTGTGTCCACCAGGAGAGCAGGCTCACCTCCTGGGCCTCCATCAGGATCAAAGTATCCCTTTGCCTGTTTACTTAAGCCACTACTTGAGCCCTGTCAGACAGCATTCAAATGACCACTCTCTTACCTAAGGAAAGATAGTGTAATAGAGCCAACCTGATGGCCCTGTATTCCAGCCTATTTATGGACCACTAGTTTTTTGGGGTTTTTTTTTAATTAGCACTGCTGTACTACTTGGCTGCGATGGTGAGCTCCTTAGCCTATTAGACATGCTCCATTACCACTAGAATCCAATTGGGAGACTCTAGATCCACTCCCTTCAATAGATTCATTGGAACAGACCACCAAGTCTGAGAGCAGAAGAGGAAGGCGAACCTGGTAGTCTTGCAACTGAGGAGATCAGTGATCCAACAAGGACAACTAAAGAGGCCACATGAGCCATGGCCCAAGGGACCAACTCTAAGGTGGCCACAATAAAGTGGAGAAGCTGGAGAAAATTCTAAACCCTGGGCACACTCAGAGAGAGAAAAAAGCCTGAACTTGAGCTAACAACTTTGCTACTCTTTCTTGAGACATGAAGACTCAGACCATCCTGGGATCAAAGCATGCCCCCTAGATACCAAGAATGAGATTGTAGAATTTTCTACCCAGCCAAAGTTTCCTAGGACTTGCACAACCCTGTCTGAAGTCATCTGGATCTCCTGTATCAGCCCGGCTCTTATCATCTAATCACCTACATACAGATGAATCATAATACCTTTTCTGCACAAGACCACCACGATCAACACCATCGCCTTGGAAAGGGACCTTGGTGTTGTGGCAAATGAAAAAAGGATGGTTCTAAAATGTAAATGTTCTCTTATGGTGCAAGACCAAATAAATCTCAGATGATCTTCCCTGAAAGGAATGTGGAAGAAAGTTTCTGAAAGATCCATAGATGAGAGGAACTCGTCTTGCCTCACCACTAGAATAACAAAGTGCTTTGCAATGGAAGCAGGGAAACCTTTGATATCAAGAATGAACTGAAAAGGAACAATCCTTCAGAATCACAAACTAGATTGAGTACCAATCTATACCCTGGCTTTCTATTTATTTATTTATAACTTTTTTTTATACCGACGTTCCTGTATAAAATACATATTACACCGGTTTACAATGAAACTGCAAATTCGCTCTGGGGCGATACAAGGAACAGGGGAACCACTTTCTATCGGAACCACTGCTTCCAGACACTGGAGCCTCAACAAAATCCCCTTAAACGCTACCTTTTTTGGAGTTTGACACACAGGACGACACCATAAGGGCATCAAAGATGGCAAAGGCAAGCTCCAGTGAATACAGTTTAGCACAATGGCCAGAATCACTGGTCCAAAGTAATGTGGGTCCACTCCTGGTAAAACCACTGAAGACAATCTTCTATAGGGACCACCTCAGAGAAAACCCATTGACTATCACTAGGTTGAACTGGTAACTGGACTTCCTAGTGCCATGAAAGGATGGACTCCTTCTTTGACACCTGACTGCTTCCCTAGTTTGTGTATCCCAGCATTCTGGAAGCAACAGTGACTTTTATTGTCCTGGGATGCTAAATGGATTCTTTCATCTGAAGTTTCTGGAGCTTAGATTCTCTCAGATTCAAACCAACTTTTCCTGATCTTCTCCAAACAATTACCTTAAAGGGAAGCTTGCTGAGATGGGCCGTTGACACTATATTAGATGATCAGGTACGCAGCCACAAGAGTCTCTGTGTTGCGATAACTGAAGCCAAGAAAGAAGAAATTCTTATCAGGTCACACACTGCATCTGCCAAAGACATACCCGATTTCTAAATGGTCTGCCTCCACGCTTTCCAGGAGTTGTTGCACCCAGTGCAATAAGCCATAAGCCCCAAGAATTCCACAAATTGAGGACTGAATAGACAAAGCTGCAGTAGAGATGGACTGCTTTAGGAAAGAATCATTTTATATTGAGATCTTCTACAGCTGTGCCACCAACCACCAACCACTTAGTCTTATGGGGCATGGCTGCTATGAGGGCATTAACACAAAGGATCTGAAACAAACTTTCTCTATCCTCTGCCAGAAAAAAGATAGTTTATTCCTGGTCTTACCTCCTTTGAAACCTCAATCAGGGGTCTCCCATGCCAAAAAGGACATGCATTTAAGCACTTTGTGGAGAGGAAGGTCTTAGACAGTTTCCTGATCTCTTCAAGAATAATGTCTCCCTTCCAGAACTGTCTCAACTTTTGAGTCTGCTATGAGGAGGGAAGAAACCAACTGGAAAATAAGAGAAGCTAGTTCTAACAGAAGAATCCTCCCCATAAGAGGTAAACTCTCCCTTCTACAGGCTTACCAAGCCCAGGGAACAGGACACATTGATAGGCCCAAGGCCCCCAGAGCTTCTTGGATGAAGGCTGAGCAAAGACCCTGGCCAAGTTTGAACTCATGGCCCTGGTAGCTGCAGGCTGGAAACCTGCAGCAGAGTTATGGAGGCTGCTGGCTCTCCAGGGAGTCATAAAATACTTATCCTTTATACTAGAGAGAGCTAGACATCCCGTGTTCAATGCAGACTCTAAAATGAAACCCCCCTAACCGCTGTCACACCCCCCCCCCCCCCCGGTGAAACCCCCTACAGCCCCCCATTTTTTATTCGCCCCCCCCCCCCACCCTCTTCATCCCTCCTCCACATCCCCCTAGCCACTTATCATATCATTTTTTATTCACCCCTCCCCACCAGCCACTTATCATAAACATCCCTAACACCCCACCCCCAGTTAACCTCCCAAAGACTCTATCTAAATCCTCATCTAAAAATTATCTTCCCAAGCAATGTTGTAATGTTATAATAGAAATGTCTCTCTCTATCTCTTCTACAAGTTACCTCGTTACAATGTAAAATGTTATAATATAATTATATTATAAATGTTACAATATAAGTGCATCTCGTTAGCTCTTACACAAGTTACCACGTTACAATGTAAAATAAGCAGATCTTGCCTCATTCGTTCAGTTATATGTAAACCGATGTGATATCTCGATCGAATGTCTGTATATAAAAGCAAATAAATAAATAAATCCCTCTGCATGTTCCCCTTTGGGTCAGCAACCTTAAATCAGTATATAAGCAACACCAGGAAGCAAACCTTTGCTGGTCCAATAAACTCCTTGGCTTCTGCCCTATGGAAACTTTGTCCAGCCTTTAATCCCAGCTGGAAGACTGCCCTGCTTCTAACGAATGTGCTTTTAAATCTCCGTACAGGTACTTGCTTTTCTTTACTCTGCAAGCCAGGATCCAGGGCTTGGATCGAGCCTTTTCCTGCACCCAGCCCTCCATCGGACCCTCTCCTCCTCCTCCACCTCGTGGCTGTTGACCCCTCCCCCAGCTGGAAGACTGCCCTGCTTCTAACGAATGTGCTTTTAAATCTCCGTACAGGTACTTGCTTTTCTTTACTCTGCAAGCCAGGATCCAGGGCTTGGATCGAGCCTTTTCCTGCACCCAGCCCTCCATCGGACCCTCTCCTCCTCCTCCACCTCGTGGCTGTTGACCCCTCCCCCAGCTGGAAGACTGCCCTGCTTCTAACGAATGTGCTTTTAAATCTCCGTACAGGTACTTGCTTTTCTTTACTCTGCAAGCCAGGATCCAGGGCTTGGATCGAGCCTTTTCCTGCACCCAGCCCTCCATCGGACCCTCTCCTCCTCCTCGTGGCTGTTGACCCCTCCCCCAGCTGGAAGACTGCCCTGCTTCTAACGAATGTGCTTTTAAATCTCCGTACAGGTACTTGCTTTTCTTTACTCTGCAAGCCAGGATCCAGGGCTTGGATCGAGCCTTTTCCTGCACCCAGCCCTCCATCGGACCCTCTCCTCCTCCTCCACCTCGTGGCTGTTGACCCCTCCCCCAGCTGGAAGACTGCCCTGCTTCTAACGAATGTGCTTTTAAATCTCCGTACAGGTACTTGCTTTTCTTTACTCTGCAAGCCAGGATCCAGGGCTTGGATCGAGCCTTTTCCTGCACCCAGCCCTCCATCGGACCCTCTCCTCCTCCTCCACCTCGTGGCTGTTGACCCCTCCCCCAGCTGGAAGACTGCCCTGCTTCTAACGACTCCACCTTTAAATCTCTGTGCTGGAAGCTAAGACTCATATTAATGACATCACTGTTGAGCATCACAGAAAAGAGTCATCTATAAAAATCTAACCAGGCCAGGCGTCACGCGCCTAGCGTCACGCGCCGAAGGAGCGCGACAAAGGGGCCTGCCCCTTTGAGCGCCCCTTCGTGCAGCCCCTTCGGACTGCCCTGAAGGACCCTGGAAGACCCTAAAGTACTACACGGACCTCCTTCTCACCCAGCAGTCCCTTTGGACCCTGAGATATCGCAGCTCACTTGCCAGCCTCTCAGCCAAGACCCATCCTGCTCCAGGACCACCCTGCTCCAGGCTCCAGGACCTCGGAGTGAGTGGGCACCTCCCCAAAGTGCCTATCTCCCCTCTCACAGGTGTTCATGAGCCTGCCTCGCAGCCACTGGACTACCCCCCTAACACCTTAAATTGCTCTATTCTGTTGTATGTGCATGTTATCTACATGTTATCTAAGCTGTATAACCTGCATTGTCTGACCTGTATGGTACACTACTTACACCTCTTACTCTACCTAATCAGCTTTGTGCCCTTCCCTCAGTTTTTAACTCCTTGATACCTTAATCCCCGCCTTTGTACTACCCTATATCCTCCCAGTTTCATTTTTACCTACCCCCTCTTCCTCCCTCCTCCTTTTGCCTACTCACCCAACATGACCACACAACACATCAACTGCATCCACCTCCCCCACAACAGACGCCCCCATTCCCGTCCCCCCCCCCCCCCTACAAATCCCTCCTCACTACCCCCCTCAACCAATTCCTTGGACTCACTACCCTCTCCATCATTCTGTTCAACGCCCAATCACTCCAAAAAAACCCCCATCTTAAATGACCTCCTCACTGACACCAAGCCAGACATCTGTGCGATCACGGAAACCTGGCTCAAAGAAACAGACATTGTCCTCCTGAACCAGCTACCTACACAATCCTACGAATTCCTATCCATTCCAAGACCCAAGAAAAGAGGAGGTGGCATCCTCCTAGCCTTCAAGAAACACCTTAATCTCAAACTCTCCCACACCACATCACCCTCCAAGCTAGAAATTGGCCTCTTCAAAGCCCCCTCACTGCAAATTTGTCTCATTTATGCCCCCCCTGGATCCATCGAACGGGACCCCTCCCCCCTAATTGAATTCTTATCTGCCAACATAAACATTGAAATCCCTTCCATCATACTAGGAGACTTCAACCTCCATGTCGATGCCACCCCCCTCACCCCTTCTTGTGAGGCATTCCTTACTGCACTCCAAGCTCTAGGCCTTAGACAAATTGTTACCTCCCCCACCCACCAAGCTGGTCACTCCCTTGACCTCATATTCATCAACCACTGCTTCCTACCATCCCACCCCCCCACCTGCTCCCCTGTACCTTGGTCCGACCACTTCCTCATAAAAGCCCTCCTCCCCCTTAACTTCCCCACTACACCCACTCCCTCAAACAACACCACCTTCACCTTCAGGAAACCCTGCTCCGGAGATGAACTGGCTCTTGCCATTTCCAACACCTCCACCAGCCTTGACTGCTCCAGTCCAGAGACTGCCATCAAATCCTGGCTCAGCATGACTCTTGAAATTGCTGACAAACTATGCCCCATCTCCAGACGTAACATTACCCAACCCACAAAAAATCATCAACCCTGGTACACGACTGAACTAAGATCCCTAAAAAATACCCTCAGGCAGCGAGAGAGAAGCTGGCATAAAGCCCCCTCACCTCAACTCGCCTCAAGTTTCAAAACTACCCTTCACCAATATAGAATAACCACCCTCAAAACAAAAAGAGACTACTTTTCAGCTAAGATCCACCAATACATGTACAACCCGAAAGCCCTTTTCAATTATGTTGCCAACCTCACCAAATCCTCTCAGCCCACTATCCCTGAGAATGATGCCTCCACTAAGAGCGAAGAAATCGCCCAGTATTTCCTCACAAAAATCACCAACATCCTCCGCAGATTTCAACACCCCTCTCCATCTACCTCCCCTTCCCCCTCCCTCCAACCTTCCCCTACTTCACCCACCCTCCAAACCCTTGACCTGACTTCCGCCAAAGAAGTGGAATCTATTCTCAGAAAACTCAAACCAGCTTCCCACCCTTCAGACACCATTCCCACAAAATCCCTCCTCTCCATCCCGAATACTATATCCAAACCCATCGCAGACATCATAAACTCCTCCCTCTCTTCAGGCTCTGTCCCATATGCTCTCAAACAAGCTATTGTCAAGCCCCTCCTAAAAAAACCAACACTAGACCCTAAAGACCCCGCTAACTTCCGCCCTATCTCTAACCTGCCCTTCCTATCCAAAATTATGGAAAAGATTGTAAACATCCAACTTACAGAATATCTAGAAAGCAACAACATTCTGCATCCAGCCCAATACGGCTTCCGTAAATACCTCAGTACAGAAACCCTCCTGCTCTCCCTCACGGACCACTTACTCATAGGCATGGACCGAGGCAACTGTTACCTCCTCGCCCTACTCGACATCTCAGCTGCCTTTGATACCATCAACCACAACCTCCTCATCAACCGGCTATCCGAAATAGGCATCTCAGGCCTAGCCCTACTATGGTTTAAATCCTATTTATCTAACAGAAAGTTCTCCGTCAAGATAGGAAACGCCAACTCCACACTCTACCCCTTGTCTCAAGGTGTCCCACAAGGCTCCTCCCTCTCCTCCACCCTTTTCAACATTTATCTCACACCTCTATGTCAGCTCCTCACAGACCTCGGCCTCAAATTCTACCTCTATGCAGATGACGTTCAAATCGTCATTCCCATTCACAACTCTCTCTCAGATGCCCTTGCCTTCTGGAACACATGTCTTGCCAACATAAATGACTTCCTCACCAACATCCACCTCGCTCTAAACTCCTCCAAAACAGAGCTGCTCCTTATCTCTCCTCACCTCCCTCCCAAACCACCGATCTCCAACGATCCAGCTTTCAACGTCATAACACCCCAACCCACAGTAAGAGACCTTGGGGTTATCATAGATCAACAACTCAATCTCAAAAAACAGATCAACTCCATCCTCAAAGAAGGTTTCTTCAAGCTTCACATCCTGAAGAAACTCAGACCCCTCCTCCACTATCCTGACTTCCGCACCGTCGTCCAAGCCACCCTTTCCTCAAAGCTGGACTACTGTAATGCCCTCTTCCTCGGCCTACCCTCCTCCACCACCAAGCCCTTACAAATGCTCCAGAATGCCATCGCCAGGGTCATCACCAACTCAAGGAAAGCTGATCACATTACCCCTATACTCAAAGAACTCCACTGGCTCCCCATCGCATCCCGAATTCTCTTCAAAATTCTAACCATAGTGCACAAGTCCATCCACTCGCACAATTCCAATTGGTTGGATGAACCCTTTTGTCCTATACGCACTGAACGACCCACTCGCACTGTCAACAAAGGCACCCTCTCCATTCCCCCTTTGAAAAAAGCCCACCTCTCCTCTACTAGGGACCGTGCACTATCCATTGCAGGCCCTAAACAATGGAACGCCCTCCCTACCACTCTCAGGCTAGAGCCATGTTACGCCAAGTTCAGAAAAAAACTTAAAACATGGCTCTTCCGACAAGCCTACCCTGATTAAATACACTGACTTCTGCAAGTATCTTGCCTTCACTGACTTCCGCAAGTATCTTGCCTACGCCTTGTATATTCCTGTAAATAGTCCGTTGCAGTTTTATTTATTGCTTTAATTCCTCCTCCTCCTGCTCTTTGTATACTCCTCCTTGTTCGCCCTCCCTGTTCATTGTAATTTCTGCCTTTCAAGTTACATTGTAAACCGGTATGATGTATGCATACTAATACCGGTATATAAAAGTTTTTAAATAAATAAAATAAATAAATAAATCTTGTTCCTGCCAAGTCATCTCAGTGACTCCTGTTCCTGATTCCCCATCTACCACTGGATATTCATCATCAGCTCCTGGCTCCTGGACTCTACCACAACCCTTTGCCAGCAACTTTGCCTCTCTCAAGGGATATTACCACCTCACTAGGGTGAAGCCCAATATGTCTCACACCAGGCTTCAAAATGACAACTAAAATGAAACTGGGGACAAAAAGCCTTGGAGGAAATAAGACTCAGAAAAGGCTCATGGACCCTCTCTGCTTCAGGCTTCAACAACAGAAGGTCCAGGAGGTCAGCCTGAGAAAGATCTGGGGTTGCTACTTCTGGAGTCAGGCCATGCAGGAAAATTCAAAATGGTGGCCAGCCAGAGGGTCATACCACCAGTTCCCCCCCTAAGCAACCTCAGTACCTCTGTCGCAAAGTGGAAGACTGAGACGGTTGCGCTATACAAACACCAGCTCCTGGACCTCCTGCAGTGACACTCCTGCTCTGCCAAGAAGACCCAAGGCAGCGGATTCAAACAGCACTCAACCTTCCCTGAGGGCTTAATGGATTCCACTGCCTGTTGAGCTCAATACGGAGTCTGTCCAGAGGACTGCCAGAAAAAAAATCCCCTTACACTGCAGCTGGTAACATTGGGTTCTCTCAGCCTTGGCAGCTGGTAAGCCTTTTCTCTCCTCTTTTCAGTATAGCAGCTTTAACCCCACTTCCTGTCCCCATGGACTTTCCCAGCCAGGGATCTGGAGAGAGAAGACAAAATAAGCCAGAGGCAAAAGGGAGTGGAGGTTGATAAACAGAGTCTTGGAAAGATATCCAGTCTCTGGAGAGAGGGAGACACAGCCTGAGGGTTCTTCTCTAGATCCTACCTGAACTTCTTGATTCAATCAGGATTTGAAGGAACACAGGGAGCTACTTACCAGATCCTGCATAACTAGGAACCCACTAGGGAAGGTCCCTGGAGTCAGAACTGGTGGGCCTGCTCAACTAGGGGAATAATTACCAAATGGTTAACCTAGGAGCCAAAGATCCAGTTCTATCAGTGGAAGCAGCCATCAGGCTGTTACCTTGGAGCAAAGCTGGGAATGCTCTACTAAAAAATAAATTTGAAGTCTTGGGAGCCAAGAATCCTACTGTACCAGTCCAGAATGTGCCACCATTTGCTGGAGACAGAAAATACAGGCAAGTGCCTGTGCTCTTCAACCCTTTATAGCAGTAATGATGTCACTGGTAAGTTGTGGTTCTTCATCTCCATTTGTTGGTAGGACGGCATAAACACACGCTTTTGGACTGGTGTAGCAGGAATTTAGAATTACTGGTACACTATAAATGTTACCCAATGTTGACATGAAAAAAATTAATTTCTAAGCTCGTATGTATCAGTCCCTCTGTGAAGCTGTTATAATGGAATTCCTTCAGAAAAATCACCCAGTTAGTACTGGGCCCTGCTGAAGGAAGGATGGAGGCACAAAAAGGGGTGTAAAAACCTTTTATTTATTCATAAAAACAATTCACAAAGCCACTAGTGGGAGACGGCAGAAGCACAAATTAATAATGAAAGTTAAGATTATTATATTCTTTTCTTAACCAACACATTTAAAAGTAGTGCCTCTTACTGATTGCAAAAGGAAAATTAGTTTCTTACCTGATAATTTTCATTCCTGTAGTACCAAGGATCAGTCCAGACTGCTGGGTTATGCCTCCCCTCCAGCAGATGGAGTCAGAGAAAAAGCTGAAAAGCACCCCCTAGCGGTGGGACCCAGCACACCGCTGCCTGCGATCCCTCAGTATAAAGGATATCAAAGCAGAAGCAAAATATATATAATCATAAACTTCCACAGAATAATAAACAGTTTAGAACCCAACCAAGACTAGATCAAGTAGGCCTACTGCCCTAAATAAACAATCAAACCTATCGCTCAAGTTCCAGAAACCCCGTAACACTTGCCTGTTACAACGAATGATCACGTATAACGACGCTCTTCAATCAGAGTAACTGCAATATAAGAAAAAAACAGCAAAAGTAGTAGCAGACACGAGCGGACTCTCCCGTAACCTACCTGGGCGGGCGTCTGGACTGATCCTTGGCACTACAGGAACGAAAATTATCAGGTAAGAAACTAATTTTCCTTTCCCTGTACGTACCAGGATCAGCCTTAAATGGGGTGGGACCCAGAGAGTCCCGCGCGAAGTACGCTGCTCCCAAATGACTCTGTCGGCGGACCATGAACATCCAAGCGATAATGCCTGGCAAATGTATGCAATGACTTCCAAGTGGCCGCCCTGCAAATCTCCTGGCACGACACAAACTGGCCTTCAGCCCACGAAGCCGCCTGAGAACGCAGAGAGTGAGCCTTGAGCCCCTCAGGAACAGCCTTTCCGCAGCCAATGTAAGTGGACGCGATCGTGCCTTTCAACCAGCGGGCGATAGTCGTCTTGGATGCCTGAAGACCCTTCTTGGGCCCATACCACAACACAAACAAGTGATCCGACCTTCGAAACTCATTAGTCACCTCCAGGTACCACAGGAGTACTCGACGGACATCCAAACGCTTCAAATCCCGACCTTGAGAAGACCGGATCTCCTCCTCCGTAAAGGAGGGCAATTCCACCATCTGATTAACATGGAAGGCCGATACCATCTTAGGCAAGAAGGAAGGTACTGTGCGTAAAGATACTCCGGACTCAGAAATACACAAGAACGGCTCCCTGCACGAAAGCGCCTGAAGTTCCAAAACACGGCGTGCGGACGAAATGGCCACCAGGAATACTGTCTTGAGAGTCAAATCCTTCAAGGTGGCTCTCCTAAGAGGCTCAAATGGGGAAGCGCAGAGACCACGGAAAACCAAATTCAAACTCCAGGATGGGCACGGAGCCCTCACAGGGGGACGCAAATTCCTAACTCCGTGTAGAAAACGCACGACATCAGGGTGACATGCAAGCGAAGAACCATCAACCTTGCCTCTCAGACAGCCCAGGGCTGCTACCTGAACCCGAAGAGAGCTGTATGCCAAACCCTTCTTCAAACCTTCTTGCAAAAACATAAGAATATGACTCAATGAAGCCGTACCCGGGGACAGTTGTATGCCACTACACCAGGATTCAAATACCTTCCAAACCCTAGCATAGGTAAGCAAAGTCGAAGATCTGCGAGCCCGAAGGAGAGTAGGAATCACCGCTTCAGGGTACCCTTTCTTTCTCAGTTGTCTCCGCTCATAAGCCAAGCCGCTAGACAAAAGTGATCTGCCAGATCGAAAAATACCGGACCCTGACGTAGGAGATTCGGAATGTGACCGAGGCGCAGGGGTTCGTCCACTGCTAGGTTGATCAGATCCGTGAACCACGGTCGTCTTGGCCACTCCGGGGCCACCAGAATCACCAGACCCCGGTGGTATTCTATGCGCCTTAACACTTTTCCCACCAGAGGCCATGGGTGAAATACATAAAGGAGGATGTGCGGAGGACACGGGAGCATGAGCGCATCCACCCCCTCTGAACCGTGTTCCCGCCTTCGGCTGAAGAAACGAGCCGCCTTGGTGTTCAACCGCGTCGCCATCAAGTCCAAGCGTGGAATCCCCCAATGTCGGGTTATGAGGTGCAACGCCTCTGCCGACAGTTCCCACTCTCCGGGGTCCAGATGTTGTCGACTGAGAAAATCTGCCTGGACGTTGTCCACTCCTGCGATATGGGATGCCATGATGCAGCCCAGATGTCGTTCCGCCCATGCCATCAACAAGGCCGCCTCAGCCGCCACCGGGCGACTCCTTGTGCCGCCCTGCCTGTTTATCTATGCCACGGTGGTCGCGTTGTCTGATAGAACTCACACCGCCTGACGGTGCACTAATGGGAGGAGTTGACGCAAGGCCAGACGAACCGCCCTGGTCTCCAAGCGATTGATGGACCAAGCGGCTTGCCGAGGGGACCAACGGCCCTGTACTGCCCGGGACTGACATACCGCTCCCCATCCTGATAGACTGGCATCCTTTGTCACCACAATCCAGTGTAGGGGCTCTAATTCCACCCCCTGAAGAAGATGGTCCAGAATCAGCCACCATGTGAGGCTGGCCCGGGCCGGTTCCAACAAGGGCAAAGGCATGTCGTAGTCCTCGGATCTGGGATCCCAGCGGGACAGTAGCGCCCTCTGCAGAGGCCGCATATGAGCAAACACCCAAGGAACCATTTCCAGGGTGGACGCCATATGCCCAATTACCTGCAAATAATCCCAAGATGTAGGCAACGGTAGCTCCAACAGGTTCCGTACCTGATCCATTAGATTGACCATCTGTTGGTGGGGAAGAAACACCTTGCCCAGTGAAGTATCGAATCGGGCTCCCAGGAATTCCAGTTGCTGGGTTGGGTCTAGATGGCTCTTGGCAAAGTTGATTACCCAACCTAATTTCTGTAGTTGGTCCACCACTGACCGAACCGCTCGCTTGCACAGAGCTTCTGACTTGGCCCGAATGAGCCAATCATCCAGATAAGGATGTACCAATATCCCTTGACGATAAAGAGAAGCTGCTACCACCACCAAAACCTTGGTGAAAATTCTGGGGGCTGTTGCCAACCCGAACGGAAGTGCGCAAAACTGATAATGGTCCCCGGGCACCATGAACCTGAGGAACCGCTGATGATGCTCCTGAATTCCAATATGGAGATACGCTTCGGTCAGGTCCAAAGAAGCCAAAAATTCTCCCTTGTGGATGGCCGCGATAACAGACCATAGCATCTCAATGCGAAAACGCGGAACGTGCATAGCCCTGTTGACCTGCTTCAAATCCAGGATGGGCCGGAACGTCCCTTCCTTCTTCGGGACCACGAAGTAAATGGAGTACCAGCCGGTTCGTCGCTCGGCAGATGGGACCGGGATCACCGCCCCCAGCGCCTGAAGACGATCCAACGTCTGAGCAATCACTTGTTGTTTTGCCGGAGGTCCGCAAGGCAATACAAGGAACAGATCTCGAAGCGGTCGTGCAAAATCCAAAACGTAACCGTGCTTTACATCATCTAGAACCCACTGGTCTGAGGTTATTTTGACCCATTCCTCCCAAAATAGGGACAGCCGACCCCCGATTCACGGAACGGAGGAATGGGCCTGCGCGACTTCATTGCGCTGTCTTACTGGGGGTGAAGGTATGAGATGCTCCCGATCTTTGAGGCCGTCTGCCACGAAAGGAATGCAACCAAGACTGGGACAGAGAAGTCTGTTGCCTCTGGGAGAAGGAGCCCCCTCTCCCCATCCGGAAACGACGTTGGCCCCGAAACAGACCCCTTGAATTCCCAAAGGGGCGAGATTGCTTGGGCTTGTCCTCCGGTAACTTATAAACCTTATTATCCCCTAAGTCCTTAATGAGCTGCTCAAGCTCATCGCCAAACAACAATTTCCCTCTGAAGGGAAAGGAACCCAGACACACTTTAGAAGAAGCATCCGCCGCCCAGTGACGAAGCCAGAGTAACCTCCTGGCGGACACAGCCGAGGACATAGTGCGAGCCGAAGTCCGCAGGAGATCCTATAAGGCATCCGCCGTTTAACTGCTCGTAGTTCTCCTTACTCCTCCTTATCATATAATCCTTATCATATAATTACTCCTCCTTATCATATAATCCATGTTTTTTATTCTCATGTTTGCCTTTTGCAATTCCCCGTAATCCCCACATGTAATCCATGTTCAATGCCATTTCTGGTTCTATTCTTTTCAATTTTGTTCATATTGTTTGCTGTAATTTCCAATTGTTGGTTCTCTGTAAACCGAAGCGATATGTATTTGTACATGATCTCCGGTATAAAAAAGTTTTTAAATAAATAAAATAAATAGGCGACCGCAGCCTCCATACGGTTGGCCTGTTCCGCTTCCCCCGGCGGAAGGTCCTGAGCCGTAAGTAATTGTTGGACCCAGCGGAGCGTGGCCCTCTGCATGAGACAGCTGCAAGCGGCCGACCGGATGCCTAGTGCTGACACTTAAAAATGCGCTTTAATACGATCTCCAATTTCTGATCCTGGAGATCCTCAAGGGCTGTGCCCCCCATCACGGGGATACTGGTATGTTTTATCACCGCCGTGACCGCTGAATCTACTTTGGGGATCTTGAGGAGGTCTAAGGACTCAGCCGGCAGGGGTACAATTTATACATAGCCCTGCCGACTCGCAAGGAAGCTTCCGGAAGCTCCCATTCCTTAGAAACAATTTGAAACAATTTTGGGTGAAATGGAAAAGTTTTCGGGGGCCCCCGGAGCCCCGCCAAGGCCTCATCCTCTGGGGATGAATCCGCTTCCTGGGAAGGTGCCGGGATTCCCAATTCTTGCAACACATGAGTGATGAGATAATCTAGCTCATCTTTGCCAAATAAACGCAGGACCTGAGGATCATCTCCCTCCACAGACACCTGTCCGTCCAGATCCCCTCCCCCGACAGCGAGCAAGGGGGTCTGGTGGAGGAGCTAGGGGCTCCGGAGGATCCAACTCTCTTTGTGGCAGAGGACAGTGAGCCCCTGTCTTGCCATGATCCGGATTCACCTTAGGGATCTTAGGTGGAGGGGGTCCTGAGTCCTCCCATCCCGCTTGTGCCTCCAAAAATGCTTTGTGCATCAAGAGCACAAATTGTGAAGAGAACGGAGCTGGCCGTTTGAGAGCATCCCCCGCAGGAAGAGTGGGAGGGGGAGGGAGGGGAGGAGAAGACCCGGAACCTGTGTCCCGCTGCGAGCTTAGGGCCGGCGGTGAATGAGGAGGAAAATCTCCCACCTCAGACGCTGACTTGTCCGAGGGCAGCGTGGACAAAATGGCTGCCACCCCTTCATCGGCAGGAGGCAGGGCTGACCGCCGAGGGACCGCGGCTCTCCGCGATCGCGAAGCAGAAGGCGGACTGTGGGCAGCGCTCAACCGCTGAGAGGGTCCCTCGCCCCCGGGGAGACATCGGGAGCAGAGACCCTCTCGGGAGAGTCGCGCCCCCGCCCCCCCATAGGCTGTACAAACCGATGAGCGCGGCATGAAGCCGTAAACAGGGCAGCCCGGGAAAAGCGCGCCAAAAAGTAAGAACCCCAAACAATGCTTGAAGACGCTACGGGCGGCAAAGCCACCCCCTCCGGAGTCCCGGGACCAACTGTGGCAGGCTGGGGCTGCAGATTAAAGTGCTCTGCCTGTCCCCAACAGGTCTTACCGGCACCTATTTGACAGAAAGGGAGTCAAGCTCCTTTCACCACCTAGTAGTTCGATTAGCAAGCCCCCTTCAGAGGAAACCTCTGGACACTTAATCTGGTGAGGGGGGAGAGTGACCGGTCCACCGGTAAATACTCCCCCGGTCCCCTTAAACTATCTCCGGGTATGTGGCAATAGGGCATTTCCTAGCGTGTAGCCAGATGGACTCAGAACAAGTGGGTATAGTGTGCTCGTGCTAGCAGTTAGAGATGGATCTGACGTCAGCACGGGTACATATACCCCCACAGGAAGTGAAGCAACTCAGTAATTTCGGTCTCCAAAGCAGTTTGGAGCGCCTGCACGCTCGCTGAGCGTGTTTTCCAAATCTACTTTCTACTTTTTACTTTCTACTTTCCAAATTTCTCAGAAGACGAGCCCCGCACTCCTGCGGTGATACCCTCGGGTCCCTCCCTCAGTTGAGTTTCCCGGGGTGATTTCCGCGATCCTTCTGAGGTCTACGCCTCGGTCCGGTGGCCGAATCGCGGCAGGGATCTAGCCCCCAAGCGAGAAGGGCTCGGGCCTGGCTGAGAGGCGCCTCTGTCCCGGTGTGGACTTAGCCCCGAGCGAGACGAGTTCGGCGGCTTAGAGGCAGCGGGTGCATTTCCTCAAGCGCGGCGGTGAAGGTATTTCCCCTCTCCCCCCGCAGCCGAAGACCGCCCGGATTACAGCCGGGAAGCGCCGAGGATCAGGTAAGGCGTACATCTCTTACTTTTTGGTCTCCGAGGTACGAGGATCGGCGGCGTTGCCTGCATGTGGCACGCCGTGGAGGTCGCCATTTTGTCTGCCTTGTTCAGGTATTGAGCACCCATGATAGGCGCCTGTTGATGGGCGCACAACGCAGCATATATATTGTATATTATTGAGCGCATATTACTGAACGCATATTATTGAGCGCATATTGCTGACCGCATATTATTGAGCGCATATTGTATATTGAGCGCATATTGCTGACCGCATATTATTGGGCGCATATTGTCTGTTGGGCGCATATTATTGAGTGCATATTATTTAAGGGGATCCATGCCTTTGTACAAATGCAATCAGCTTCCCATCCAGGCCCTGCTGCTGCTCCGGCTGACCCTGCCCCTGGACATTCTCACGGGCACCCGCTTCCGGGCAGTCCGGCTCATGTGGACCCTGATGTCTCGGAGGACGAGTCCGAACCCCCCGAGGAGAGGGAACTTCCCTCGGGGATAGAGCCATACCGAACCATGAGGCGGTTCTTTCCCAAGGAAGATCTCTCCGACCTAGTTTCTTAGTGCCTGACGGAGTTGGCTATTCCAGGCCCCAGTACCATGGAGGCATCCACGCAGAACCCCCTGCTGGAGGGTCTTCGTCCCACAGCCCGCCATTTCCCCTTCCTGCAAGCGGCGCAACAGCTGATCGATTTGGAGTGGAATGCGCCGGAGGCCTCATTCAAAAGGGGTCGGGCCCTGTCTGTCATGTACCCCCTGGATCCGGCAATCAAGGATATGCTGGCGTGCCCTAAGGTGGACACCTTGGTTAGCACTGTAGTCAAGCGCTCTACCATTCCAGTGGAGGGGGGGGGCGGCCCTCAAGGAGGCTCATGACCGACGCCTGGACGCCATCCTGAAACAAACCTTTGAGGTGGCAGCCCTGTCTTTGCGAATTGCAACCTGCTGCACAGTGGTGACGCGTTCCTGTTTGTCACAGGTCAGGAACAATGCTCCGGCAGCGGATATGGAGTCCGCTCTCTCGTTCCTTACGGATGCCGCCTCAGACCTAGTCCGTACGACAGCCAAGGGGGTCTCATCCTCAGTAGCAACCAGGAGGCAGCTCTGGATACGGAATTGGTCAGCCGATGCTCCTTCGAAGACACGTCTCACTAGAATGCTGTTCAAGGGTTCTCTCCTGTTCGGCAGTGACCTAGATAAACTGGCCAGCACATGGGGTGCCTCTCCAGTACCTCGACTGCCGGAAGACAGGTCCAAGAGGAACCAGCGCGCCTTTCCGAGGCCCTCCAGAGGTAGAAGCTCCCAACACTTCACTCCCTATAGGAGTCGCTACCAGGCACCTCGTCCTCAGGCCAGGAACCAGTCCTTTGGGACCAAGCAGCACAAGAGGGGAGCCGGCTCGGGTTCCGGTCCCGGCCGCACCTCCCAATGAGAATCAGCCGATCCATCCGGGGGACGGAGCCATAGGGGGCAGGTTAACCCTCTTCTACCCCAGAAGGGTCGAGATTACGTCGGACCAGTGGGTCCTCGCCATCATCCGAAAGGGGTATTATCTGGACTTCCATCACATCCCTCCAGACAGGTTTGTGGAATCCCCATGTCCAATCCACAAGAAGGCAGCATTGGAAGCTACCCTGGCAAGGCTCCTGTCCTTGAAAGCCATAATCCCAGTACCTGCATGGGAAATAATTCTGGGCACTATTCCATTTATTTCATGGTACCCAAGAAAGAGGGCACTTTCCGGCCCGTATTGGACCTCAAGTCAGTGAACTGATACTTAAGGGTCCCAAGGTTTCGCATGGAAACTTGCGCTCAGTCAAGACCGCAGTACAGCCAGAGGAGTTCCTCACGGCCTTAGACTTGTCAGAAGCCTACCTGCATATCCCGATCCATCAGGATCATCAGCGCTACCTACGCTTCAAGGTTCTGGGACGACACTTCCAATTCCGGGCTTTGCCATTCGGGTTATCCACGGCACCGCGGACCTTCACAAAGGTGATCGTAGTGGTAGCAGCGGCGCTCAGACGGGAAGGAATCCTTGTCCATCCCTACCTAGACGATTGGCTGATCAGGGCAAAATCACGAGAGGAGAGCCATCGGGCAACCAACAGAGTGATCGCTCTTCTGGAAAGCCTGGGATGGGTAGTCAACCTAAACAAGAGTTGCCTACAGCCTTCCCAATCACTGGAATACCTGGGAGTCCAGTTCGACACCCAGGCAGACAAAGTCAGTCTCACCACCAAGAGAAGGTTAAAACTCCAGACACGTCTACGGTCCTTAATGGGAGCCAGTTGGCCCATAGCTTGGGATTATCTGCAGGTTCTCGGTCTCATGGCATCCACCCTGGAAGTGGTACCCTGGGCAAGGGCCCATATGAGACCTCTACAACGCTCCCTCCTCTCTCGATGGAGCCCCCGCTTCCGGAATTACTCCGTGCATCTCCCTCTACCAGCCAGAGTGCGGACCCAGCTACGGTGGTGGTTGCAGTCCAACCACACGAGCAGGGGGTTGAAGATGTCCTCCCCCACGTGGACTCTGCTCACCACAGATGCCAGCCTGAGCGGATGGGGAGCACACTGTGAAGAGCTCACTGCCCAAGAACGGTGGAACAGAGAAGAGTCGGGGTGGAACATCAACCGACTAAAGGCACGGGCAGTCCGGTTGGCCTGCCTGCAATTTGCTCACAGATTGAGGAACAGAGCAGTCAGAGTGATGTCAGACAACGCCACCACGGTGGCATACATCAACAGACAGGGCGGAACCAGAAGCCAACAGGTGTCCCTAGAGATAGCCCCGCTGATGGCTTGGGCAGAGGCGAATCTCCAGGACATCTCCGCCGTCCACATTGCCGGAAGGGACAACACCGCGGCAGACTTCCTCAGCAGGGAAAGCCTAAATCCGGGAGAATAGCAGTTGTCCCCCACAGCCTTCCAGATGATTGTGGATCAGTGGGGGACTCCGGACATGGACCCACTAGCGGACAGGTCCAATGCTCAAGTACCCCGATACTTCAGCCGCAAGCGAGATCCGTTCTCTCACGGGATCGACGCCCTGGTTCAGCCATGGCCTCCAGGGACCCTGCTGTATGCCTTTCCTCCGTGGCCCCTGCTGGGCGCCCTTATACACAAGATTCAGAGACACAGAGGCCTGTTCTTCTAGTGGCACCAGACTGGCCAAGAAGACCCTGGTACGCGGACATGAGAAGACTGACAGGGGAGCCTCTTCCCCTGCCTCCGCTCAGGGACCTGCTACGTCAAGATCCCATCCTTCACGAGGATCCAGCTCAATTCTCTCTTACGGTCTGGCCATTGAGAGGGCTAGACTGAAGAAAAGAGGTTACTTGGAGCCGGTTATAGATACTCCTCCGAGCTCGCAAGTTTTCCACATCCCTCACCTACGTAAGGATCTTGAGAGTATTTGAAGCCTGGTGCGACACTCATGGCACCAATCCACATGCGACCACAATCCCTATTGTTCTGGATTTCCTGCAGGATGGGCTTCAGAAGGGTCTCTCCCTCAGCTCCATCAAGGTTCAGGTGGCTGCGTTGTCTTGCTACAGTCCCAGGAGGGAGGGCAAGACTATTGCCACGCACCCTGATGTTTCCCGCTTCCTGAAAGGAGTCAAGCACATTCGTCCGCCACTGAAGTGGCCAGTGCCCCTGTGGAACCTCAACATAGTTTTGGATTTCCTCGCGGGAGCCACCTTCAGACCCCTTCGGGGCCTGTCTCTCCGTTCTCTAACTTTGAAGATGGTGTTCTTGCTGGCTGTGTGTTCAGCACGCCGCATCTCGGAGCTACAAGCACTGTCCTGCCGTGATCCCTTTCTCAGAATCACTCCAGAGGCTATCCATCTTCGCACGGTTCCCTCCTTTTTACCTAAAGTAGTCTCACAATTTCACCTCAACCAAACCATATCCTTGCCAACTACGGCAGGTTTGAAGAAATCAGAAGAAGGGCGTTTGCTACGCCATCTCGACATCGGCAGATTGCTGCCCAGATACCTGGAAATGACAGCAGCAGTACAAAAGACGGACCATCTGTTCGTCCTTCACAGCGGGAAGAAACAAGGGGAAGCGGCCTCCCGGCCCACCATCGCCCGCTGGAT
The DNA here is from genome assembly GCF_901001135.1 of Rhinatrema bivittatum. NCBI lineage: Eukaryota > Metazoa > Chordata > Amphibia > Gymnophiona > Rhinatrematidae > Rhinatrema > Rhinatrema bivittatum. The sequence continues at coordinate 31,291,623 of NC_042624.1, read as the reverse complement.
CAAAGAAGTTATCAGAGCGGCCTACGTAGAGGCCGGGAAGTCACCACCTCTGCAGGTCAAGGCTCATTCCACCAGAGCGCAGGCAGCCTCTTGGGCAGAATCTAGGATGCTGTCACCCGCGGAGATATGCAAGGCGGCAACATGGTCCTCCCTCCATACCTTTTCCAGATTTTACCGTCTGGACGTCCAGGCCAGGGAGGACACAGCATTTGCAAGGGCAGTCCTACGCGGTCCTCAGGCAGCCTCCCGCCCAGTTCGGGAGTAACTTTTGTACATCCCACTTGTTCTGAGTCCATCTGGCTACACACTAGGAAATGTTGAGATTACTTACCTGATAATCTCCTTTTCCTTAGTGTAGACAGATGGACTCAGCATCCCGCCCGGCTGCCGGTATACATGGGTTTCACCGATTCAAGGTAAGCCATGTCATTTTCTTACATAAGAGCGTCCCCTGTGCCAGGTGTCGACGCCTTCCGGTTGGGAACGCTGGCGGTCTCCAGCTACTATCAATCGGTCAGGGGAATCCTGTTTCACTATTTCATTGATCGTCAGTACACATATATCCATAACAGCTTTTGCAAGGAAGATTACTGAGTTACTTCACTTCCTGTGGGGGTATATGTACCCATGCTGATGTCAGATCCGTCTCCAACTGCTAGCACGAGCACACTATACCCACTTGTTCTGAGTCCATCTGTCTACACTAAGGAAAAGGAGATTATCAGGTAAGTAATCTCAACAATGCCCTGCCAAGCCTGCTCTTACCCAGACCTCGCTGTCAGAAGAAAAAAACTCAAAAACTATATTTTCTTTCTTTTTTTTTTTTTTTTTTTTTTTTTAACTGCCTAAATACCCTGAAACACACTACTTGATCTAGTTAGGGTTTCTCCAACCTGTAAACCAAGAGTAGAAATTTGGATAGATCAAGACTGCAGGTTATGCCTCTCAATCTGCTGGAGTCAGAGAAAATACTGAGGGATCGCAGGCAGCACACCAGTATATCTATGGGGTGCTTTTCAGCTTTTCTCTGACTCCATCTGCTGGAGGGGAGGCATAACCCAGCAGTCTGGACTGATCCTGGTACGTTTAGGGAAATAGCAGTTCTGGAGTAATCAGGAGTCAGGGAAAGGAAGAACAGGAGATGTGGAAGCCCGGATTATATATAAACCGTGAAGTCCATTTTCAAAGAGGTTTGTCTTTTGAGTAAGCCGAACACATCCCAAGGTTTAAATATCTGTCTCCTGTAACTGGATAACTTTTATCCAACCAAGGTGGTCATTTACTAAGCATTTTTCCCTTAGACAAAGAATGGGAGAAAACCTTCCTTGATAACTTTAAACTTTAACTGGAAAACTGAAAGATATCCAATTAAGAGGCCGAACAAAGAAAAACAAAACCTTTTGGCCCTGCAGGCTCGATCCCCTACTCCTCACCTTGTTAAAAAAGAAAAACTAATGTGGGCCATAGCACTCAAATCCCCTCCCCCTTCCCCTCAAGTGCCCCAAAGATTTAAAACGTTACAGGCCCATCGGTCCAAAGAGACTCCACACCCTCAAATTAACTGCGACCTCTCAGTCCCCTCCCAAAGCCCCTCTCCCACCAGCAACCTGGACTGAAAGCTTTCTGCCTCACCCAGCACCCTCAGATCCCCCAGACCACTGGAAGTGCAGTGTGATCTTAGCTCTCCCAGCAGTATCCAGTGTTATCTGACACTATATCCAGTTGAGGTCAAGGTCAGGTTATCTTTCAATATATCTAGTCAAGGTTAAAATTATCTGGGTACAATTTAAACCTAACTGGGTATATTAAAACACAGCCTTTTAGGGCTAAAAGTTATCTAGGTAACTTCAGGAGATAAAATTTGGTGGATAAGTTGTAGGGGTTTTCAGCATTTATCTTGCTGAAAGCAGAAGTTGCTTACCTGTAACAGGTGTTCTCACAGGACAGCAGGATGTTAGTCCTCACATATGGGTGACATCACAGGATGGAGCCCAATCACAGAACACTTTTGTCAAAGTTTCTAGAACTTTGACTGGCATCTACTGGGCATGCCCAGGATGGCAGGAACCCTGCAACCAGCAAGGGTTCCCCTTCAGTCTTGTTTAAAAGCTATAGTAAGTGCCAAAAAATAAAATAAGAAAACGTAACGAACCCAACACCGCAGGGTGGTGGGCGGGTTTCTTGAGGACTAACATCCTGCTGTCCTGTGAGAACACCTGTTACAGGTAAGCAACTCTGCTTTCTCACAGGACAAGCAGGATAGTAGTCCTGACACATGGGTGAGTACTGAGCTGAGGATGTCCGAGAAATGCACCAAATGTACCCAAGATGTGCAAAAGGCACAAGGACTGGGATGGAAATTTGGTAGAGGGCATCCTGAATTCTAACGGGCAGGCGGAAGGGTGTAGGTACATCAAGTTACAAATAGGTTGCGCAAGACAGACTGGCCAAAGATGGAATCTTGTCTTCCAGCCTTGTCTAAACAATAATGGGCTATAAAGGTATCGTAGCAGCCCTACAAATATCAGGAAGCAGCACAGAGCATAGGTGTGCTACTGAAGTTGCCATGGCTCTGACAGAGTGTGCTTTAACATTGTCTTGAAGTGGAATGCCTGCTTGCTGATAGCAAAAGGATATGCAGTCCGTTAACCAGGAGGAGAGAGTCTGCTTACCCACAGGTTGACCCAATCTGATAGGATGGAAAGAAACAAACAGTTGGGTGGATTTTCTATGGGTAGCTGTATGGTCTAGATAGAATGCTAGAGCACGTTTACAGTCAAGGGTCTGCAGAGCCCGTTCTCCTGGATTTGAATGGGGCCCGGGAAAGAAGGTGGGTAGTATAATTTATTTATTTATTTATTTATTTATTTAAGTTTTTTATATACCAACATTCAAGACGGTGGTCCCATCATGCTGGTTCACAAGAAACAGGGGTGAAACTTTACCATTTAACAAAAGTGCAGAAAAGCAGTTACATAAAACAAGGGAAAACAATAACTTGGAATGAGAAGGGAAATGAAGATTAGATAGTAAAATATAAGTATAAATAACATTTTGAACATCAATCAATAATGGATTGATTGATTTGAAACTCCGATACTACCTTAGGCAAAAACATAGTGTGAGTGTGGAGTACTACCCTATCATGCAGAAGTTTAGTATAAGGCAGATAGGTGACTAAGGCCTGTAACTCACTAACTCTGCGAGCGGATGTGATTGCCAGAAGAAAAATCACCTTCCATGTGAGAGCGTAGATTACAAGATTGGAAAGGCTCGAATGGTGGTTTCATGAGCCGACCCAAAACCAGGTTGAGGTCCCAAGAAGGGGCCGGAGGGCGCAGTGGAGGTTTGAGGTGGAGCAAGTCCTTCAGAAAACGTGTTACAAGGGGTTGTACTGTGTTGGGGATGAATGGGAACATCCCCAACACCTTTATGGAAGTCAGCTACCGCACTGACATGCATCCTGATTGAAGTTTTTAGACCTGATTCTGACAAGTGCCAGAGATAGTCTAGAAACTTCGTGGTGGAACAAGTGAAAGGATCAAGGGACAGCGAGGAACACCATGACTTAAACCTGTTCCATTTGTAATATGATTTTCTTGTGGAAGGCTTTCATGAAGCAATGAGGATACGGGAAACTGGTTCTGAAAGGTTGAGTGGCTGAAGAATTAACCTTTCAACATCCAGGCAGTCAGGGACAAGGCCTGAAGATTGGGGTGGCGTAGGCACCCGTCGTTTTGAGAAATCAGAAGCTGGTCCTTCCCCAGGGGAATGTGCCTGTGAATGGAGAGGTCCTGAAGAATCTGAAACCACACTTGGCGTGGCCAGTGAGGGGCTATCAGGATCATGCTTCCCTTGTCCTGACTTAACTTCACGAGAGTCTTTGAGAGAAGTGGAAGTGGAGGGAATGCATATAGGAGACCGGTTGCCCAAGAGTGTTGAGTGTTGGCTGCGAGTGAGAGAGCAAAAGTTCTCTACTTTGCGGTTTTGAGGTGACGCAAAGAGGTCTAAGTGGGGGTAATATTGAGTCCGCTACCGAGTCCGCTACTGAGGGGTTGAGAGACCACTCGTGCAGCTGAAAGGTGCGACTCAGCTTGTCTGCCAACACATTGTCCACTCTGGCAAGTAGGTGGCCTTGAGGTACATCGTGTGGGAAAGGGCCTCCACCCATATCTGTGCAGCTTCCTGACACAGGAGGTAGGAGCCCATTCCTCCTTGTTTGCTGATGTACCACATGGCCATCTGGTTGTCTGAATCAGGATGACCTGGTTGGAAAGACGATCCTGAAATACCCTGAGAGCATATCTGATTGCTCGTAGTTCCAGGAAATTTATTTGGTGTTTGGCTTCCTCTGGAGACCAGGTGCCTTGAGTTTGCACATTGGCAACATGTGCTCCCCAGCAGAGGTTGGAGGCATCGGTTGTAAGGGTTATTTGAGGGTCTGGAGCCTGGAAAGGAAGGCCTTGGAGGAGAATGGATTGATTCTTCCACCAAGCGAACTGGGTTGGTGATGTGGACAATGGCTGACAGTGGTTGAGATGATTGTATCCACTGTTACCTTAGAGTCCACTGCATGACTCTCATGGCGAGACGAGCCACTGCAGTGACATGTACAGAGGACACCATGTGTCCTAGCAACACTAGGAAGTGACGCGCAGTTCAGTGTTTTAGAGACTGTAGTTGATGGGCAAGAGAAGTGAGAGCGATAGCTCGTTCTCGAGGAAGAAATGCTTTTGCTTTGAAGGTGTCCAAGTCTGCTCCTATGAATGACAGGTTTTGTGATGGGACTAAGTTGGACTTTGGGTAATTGATGAGAAACCCTAGGGAGATTAGGGTATGCAAGGTGAGACGTAGGGACATCAGAGCAGCTTGCTGGGTGGGAGCCCTGATCAACCAGTCATCGAGGTAGGGGTAGACATGGACACCTTGAGTCCTGAGGAATGCTGCTGCTACTACTACGAGGCACTTGGTGAAGACTCGTGGTGCAGACGCCAGGCCGAATGGTAGCACTCGGTATTGATAGTGCTTTGGGCCTACCAGGAATCGCAGAAATTTGCAATGAGGCGGAGTTATTGCGATGTGTGTAAGCGTCCTGGAGGTCTAGCGAGCAGAGCCAGTCTTCCCTTTGCAAAAGGGGAAGGAGGGAACCCGTTACCATCTTGAACTTTTCTCTTTGTAGGTACTTGTTTAAGGCACGAAGGTCTTGTATTGGGTGAATGCCACCTAACATTTTTGGGATTGCAAAGTACCGGAAATAGAAGCCGAGGCCCTGTTGAGAGTAGGGCACTGGTTCGATTGCTCTGGCTCAAAGGAGGAAGGAGACCTCCTAATCCAGAAGTGGTGATTGATTGGATGTTCCCCACGTCAGCCGAAGTGGGGAGTTCGGCGGAATGGCGAGAAAGTTGAGATGATAACCTTGAGTAATTATGGCAAGAACCCACTGGTCTGAGGTGATTGTGTGTCAGATGTTGCTGCCAGATGTTGCTGAAGTGGCATAATCGACCTCCCACTGGTATATGCAGAGTGGAGGTTGAAGGCTGCTCTCTAGGAAAGAGTCAAAAACCAGATGCTGGGCCTGGCTGAGGGTTGTCTGTGGTTTTTGCCTGCGAGGTTGCCTGGATTGGCCTTTCTGGTAAGGCTTAGTAGAGCGACCTTTGGACGGTGGAGGATAAGATATCCTTTGGCGGTAGAAAGACTTTTTGGGATCCTTTCTGAATGTTTGCATAGCAGGATATTCAGAAGGCAACAAGGAGAGTTGGCGAAGAGTCTCATGGTGATCCTTGAGCTGTGCCACTGCTTGTTGTATCTGTTCACCAAAAAGATTGTCACCAGTGCAAGGCAAGTCAGATAGTCTGTCCTGGACCTCAGGTCGTAGGTCCGAAGACTTTAGCCAGGCCCACCTCCTTGCAGAAACAGCTGTTGCTGATACCCTGGAAACGGTGTCAAAAATATCATATGCTGATCTTATTTCATGTTTGCCCGTTTCTAATCCTTTCTGAGCCAGGGCATGTAATTGCTCTTGAGATTGCTGAGGCAGGGACTCAGCAAAGTCCTGTATTTGTTTAAAGAGGACCCTGTTGTACTGGGTCACAGAGTTGCTAAGAGGCAATGTGGGATATAAGCATTGACCCCTGAAAGACACGTCGACCTATGGCATCCAGGAACTTTTGCTCCTTCCCTGGAAGGAAAGAAGAGTGAGACTTGGAGCGTCAGGCTTTCTTTTGCGCTGACTCAACAACCACCTAATGGTGATCCAATTGGGTTTTTTGGAAACCTGACTGGACTAGGTATGTGGTATCCGCCTTTCGGTAAACTGGTGCCACCGAACCAGGATGCACCCAATTCCTCTTCAGAAGATCCAAGAGGACATCATGGATAGGGATAGAGGTGATTTCTTTAGAAGCATCCAGAAATTCCATCATCTGGTGTCTATCATCCTGTTCTGTCTGAAGTTGAAATGGAATTAATATGAAAATTAGGTCTTACCTCCGATAATTTTCGTTCCTGTAGTACCAAGGATCAGTCCAGATTCCTGGGTTTTGCCTCCGCACCAGCAGGTGGAGACAGAGCCAAACTTGACAGGCTCTGCATATATACCAGGGTGCCACCCACAGCCTGTCAGTATAACGAAATGTCAAAGCAGAAAAATTCCTGAACTGAACACTAACACACACCCCCGGGAGATTAACCGGAGAAACTAGGCTCACTGACCCCAACGAGGGCCCTGTCCCAAAGAATCAAACAGGAAGTAACTGTTCTGTTGTAAGGAAACAAACACAGATATGTTCACCATGACCAAACACAGCAGACTCTCCAATCAGAGAAAATATTGAGGGTGGGACTCTGGACTGATCCTTGGTACTACAGGAACGAAAATTATCAGAGGTAAGACTTAATTTTCATTTCCCTGTACGTACCGGATCAGTCCAGACTCCTGGGATGTACCAGAGCTGAGACTACATGGGATGGGATCTGGAGAGGCCCACTCTTAAAACGCCTGCTCCGAAATTGTCGTCCCATGAGCCCTCAACATCCAGGCGATAATGACGCGCAAAAGTGTGCAACGATTTCCAAGTTGCAGCCCTGCAAATCTCCTGTGGGAAAATCTGCATACACTCCGCCCAGGAAGCCGCCTGGGAACGCATTGAATGAGCTTTGAGACCCTGCGGAAGGCGTTTCCCACAGAGTAAATAAGAGGAACCTATTGCCTCCTTCAACCAGCGAGAAATGGTGGTCTTGGAGGTCATATTTACCCCTCTTGGAGCCCTGACAAAGCACAAAAAGGTGATCTGATAACTAAAAATCATTGGTCACCTCCAGGTACCGCAGTAGAGATCTACGGACATCCAGCTTCTTCAACTCCCTTGAAGCTGAATCTGCCCCTGAAAGATCCCCAAAGGATGGAAGTTCCACCGACTGGTTCAAGTGGAACGAAGAAACTACTTTCGGAAGAAACGAAGGCACCATGCGTTGCGTAACCCCTGCTTCCGAGATCCGCAAGAAAGGCTCCCTACAGGATAACGCTTGAAGCTCGGTAGATAGGTAGACACTAACTGTGTATAATTTTAGCATTGTTTGATTTGATTGTTATTATGTATGGAAACTACACGTCATCATGATCTTATAGATCTGTATAGACGTTTTTGTTAACAGACTTGATGTCTTTTTTGAGGAAGGCCGGTATATAAAAACATGTAAATAAATAAAATAAATAAATGTTCCTCTATGCGCCGAAGGATCCTGCCGATCAGGGGCCAAGGAGGAAAGACATACAGAAGAACAGAGATGGGCCATGGTAACGCCAAGGCGTCCACCCCTTCTGCCCCCTTTTCCCTTCGGGCAAGAAACCTTGGGGCCTTGGCATTCTGAAACGTCGTCATCAGGTCCATCGCTGGTGTGCCCCATCTGTCGCAGATGAGCTGGAAGGCTCTGACAGTTCCCACTCTCCGGGGTCGAGGTGATGACGACTTAGGAAGTCTGCGTGTGTGTTGTCGACTCCTGCTGTGTGGGACGCCGCTAAGAGCGGTCAGGTGTCGCTCCGTCCACTGAAACAGAAGGCGAGCCTCGAGAGCCACCGGTTGACTTCTGGTTCCGCCTTGACGGTTGATGTAGGCCACCGTTGTTGCGTTGTCCGAGAGAATCCTGACCCACTTCCCCAGAACCAAGGACCGCAACACCAGTAAAGCCAGGCTGACTGCTCTGGTCTCCAGCCGATTTATCGACCAGCGCGACTCAGCTGCCGACCATCTGCCTTGAACCGACCTCCAACGACACACTGCTCCCCTGCCTTGGAGACTCGCATCCGTCGTGACCACCGTCCATTGAGGAGTCTCCAGTGTCACACCCCGGCGGAGGTTGAACGGAGAGAGCCACCACACGAGTCTGAGCCGCGCCGTCCCCGTCAACGGTAACGGGATATAAAATTGTTCTGAAACCGGACTCCAACGAGAGAGCAATGCAGACTGTAAAGGTCGCATGTGCGTGAAAGACCAGGGAACCAGGGACAGCATAGACGCCATGGAACCTATCAACTGGAGATAATCCCAAACCGTCTGTGGTTGATTCAGGAGTAACTCCCGCACTTGTCCTTGCAGTTTGCAGCGACGCTCCACCAAGAGAAAGACCATTCCTAGGCAAGTATCGAACAGCGCCCCCAAAAATTCCAACGACTGAGAGGGGATGAGATGACTCTTCGCGCTGTTCACCACCCAACCCAGGGAGTGCAGTAACTGCATGACTCGGGCAACCGCCGACCGACAGAGAGATTCGGACTTCACGCGGATCAACCAATCGTCCAAGTATGGATGAACCAGCAATCCTTCCCTCCGAAGCTGTGCCGCTACTACCACCATGATCTTGGTAAATGTCCGAGGCACCATGGCCAAGCCGAAAGGCAAGGCCTGGAGCTGATAGTGCTTCCCCAAGATGTAGAACCGAAGATGCCTCTGGTGATCCTTCCGGATCCCGAAGTGCAGGTACACTTCCGTGAGATCCAGAGATGCCAAAAATTCCCCGGGCCGCACTGATGCTATCACAGCCCGAAGGGTCTCCATGCGAAAGCGAGGAACCCACAGACATCGGTTGACGGACTTGAGGTCCAGTATGGGACGGGAGGCACAGTCTTTCTTTGGCACGACGAAATAAATGGAATAATGTCCTCTTCGTTGTTCCCGAGGCGGGACCGGGACGATGGCTCCCAAGTCTAGCAACCTTTCCAAGGTCTGACGGACCGCTCGGCGCTTGTCCGCGTTCCCGCAAGGAGACGGGAAGAATCGTGGGCGGGGCTGGCATGCAAAATCTAAGGCGTGGCTGTGTTTTATCACCGACAGTACCCATTGATCCGACGTGATCTTGACCCATTCCTCGTGGAAGAGAGACAATCTGCCCCCTACCCTGGGTACCGAGGAATACGCCATCCGTACATCATTGTGGGGACTTAACTCCTGAAGGGGCCTGGGAGAAACCCGACCTACCAAAACGCCGGCCTCAAAAGTCTGAGCCTGCTGCCGCCCCCCTCCAGGGCGAAAGGAAGAGGAAGATGAAGAAGTAGTAACTGGCCGGGAGGACCGGGATCTCCAATTTCCCCTAAACCGAGTCCTAGAGGAGGAGGAGGATCTGGAACGCGACCTGTCTTCTGGGAGACGATAGCCTTTATTGTCCCCCAGTAACTGAATCATATCATCCAACTCTTTTCCAAACAGCAGCTTGCCCTTGAATGGCAAGGAACCCAGCTTGGACTTGTATGCCCCGTCCGCGCCCAATTCCATAACCACAGAAGCTGCCTTGCAGAAACCGCCGAGACCATGGATCGAGCAGAGGTTCATAGCAGATCATACAGCATGTCCGCACTGTAGGCCACGGCCGCTTCCAGACGTCTGGCCTGTCTAGCTTCCTCATCAGACAGGCCCTCATTGGCCAGAAGCTGTTGGGCCCATCGCAATCTGGCGCGAAGCGCAAAATTACTGCAGATTGCAGCCCGAGCCCCTAGGGCTGAAACCTCAAAGATCTTCTTCAATTGCATCTGCAACTTCCGATCCTGGAGATCCCTTAAGGCCGTGGTGCCTGTCACCGGGATGGTAGTGCGCTTCGTGACCACCGACACTGAGGCGTCCACCTTAGGGACCTGCAGGACCTCCAAGGCGTCCTCCAGCAATGGGTAAAGCTTGTCCATCGCCTTGGAAACCTTTAACCCCAAGTCTGGGGTGTCCCACTCCCAATACAGCAAATCCATAGCAGAAAAATGGAATGGGAAGGTGGTAGGGGGGCCACTCAGACCCAACACCACCAGACCCATGGAGCCTCCTCTAGCCTCCACTGGGGGCGTGGAAATCCCTAACTCCTCCAGTATGGCGGGGAGGAGAGGCGCCAGCTCATCCCTACGTAACAGCCAAATGACCCTGGGGTCGTCGCCCTCGGACGTCTGACCCTGACGCTTTGCTCCAGGTGATGGATTCCCGTCACTCTCTACCCCCCTCGGGGGTGGGGACGGGCCCTCCGAGCCCTCCTGATCCGAAGACTCGTCTGAGGTATCTGGGTCATCCTGAGGTGGAATGGCCCTCAGGGGCCGCTTCTCCCGCGGCTCTTCGGACGGAGCCCCCCACCTAGGGCATTCCTGAGACCCGGAATGTGGCTCCTCAACCACCAGCCGATGCCGTGACCGTTTCCGCGCCCTACGGGCCTTAAAGGCCCTGTGCATGGCCAAAATAAAATCAGACGAAAAGGAGGAGCAGGAGACGTCAGAATCCGATCCAGTAACGTCTCCTGCACCCTTTCCCGAGGGTCCCACGGGCGGGAAGGGGATCGCTGGGAAGAGAGAGAGAAGGTGGCGAATTTCTGAAGCCTTGCATCGCTCTGCCAATGGCCTCTTGAATCATCTGATTCAACTCCTCTTGGAAACCTGCAGTGTGGAGCCCCGAAGCCGGAGGAGGAGGCAGAGGCATAGCTGGAGGGACCACCGTTGGAGGTGGAATCGCGGTTCCTATCACCGGTCCCGGTGAAGGTTGCTTCGGTGACCTGGAGCCAGATAGGACGGTGCCTTTTCTGGACAGGCTTTCTTCGGCGGCAGCTCAGACGGTGGCGACATCGAGGGCTTGCCTGCGTCGATGGCTTGAGACCTCCGGTGTCGATGTCTATGCTTTTCTCAACGATCTCCTCGGTCCTTATGCTGAGGAGGAACACCGGGCGTCGATGGCTGCAGAGTCGTCGATGCTGGTCGGACACTGGTCAGTGCACGACACTGGCGCGACGTAGACGGAATCGGTTCGGACGACATCGAGGCTATGGACGTGTCTGAGTTTGTGACCAAAAGAGAAGTTCCATCTTCTGCATTCTAGCCTTGTGACCTTTTGGAGTCATAAGGGCACATTTGGTGCAAGTAAGGACATCATGCTCGCTCCCTAAACACATTACACAGACCTTGTGAGGGTCAGTAATGGACATTGTGCGAGTGCAGTCGGGGCATCAATGGAACCCCGACGCCATGGCCTCTCAAAACATTTAGCCACGATGCGGTCGACGGCCAGTAGGCCGCGAAGGCTGAACTCGACAGGAATCGACGAACGGGTAAAAAACTTACCAGATCACCGCGGAAGTAAAAACTGAATAAGGGGACCCCTGTGGGGTAGTAAATTATGAAGTAATTCCATGAGGAAAATTCCTATCAGGAATCTCTGTAGAGCTCCTTAACCTGCGAGGCTACTGCTGTGCGGAAAAAAGAAGACTGAAGGGGGACCCCTGCTGGTTGCAGGGTTAGTGCCATCCTGGGCAGTTAGTGCCATCCTGGGTAGTTGCCAGTCAAAGTTCTAGAAACTTTGACAAAAGTGTTCCATGATTGGGCTCCATCCTGTGATGTGACCCATATGTGAGGACTACCATCCTGCTTGTCCTGTGAGAATATCTCTTACAATTTATCCAGTTACCGTTAGCCAGATAAGTTGTCTGTTTGCTGCCTTTATGAGTATTGGCCTGGATGGGTTTACACTTAAGTGGACATCAAGTCCTCTGCTCCATCTTCGTCAACCTCACCTCATCATGCCCCTGAAACCAATCAGGGAGCACCTCAGAGGCATACACCTGCTGACTGGGGTCAGGAAGAAGGAGGAGGTGCCATTGGCCCAGTCAATCCACCTTGCCCTGCTAATTAAACATTGTCTGCAGTTTACATGAAAGCAGGGCTGACTTGTGGAAAGTGATCCTTGCATGTCTAATCCCATGTTACAGTCCTGTGCTCACCAACACTAAATTTTGCCACATGTAGGAGGTTCTGCTACTTCAAAGGCTTCCTCCTTTAAAGAGACACTAATTACGATAATTCTACAGCATTTTAATCAAAAGGTGCACAGAGATAAATCTGCTGCCCCCTACTGGAGAATTCTGATTCAGTGTTGCAACCAGTTTTTCTTTACTCTGCAGCATTTGAATGTGGCCCCTTGCTTATTTCAGGGCATTCTTTGAAAAGGGGGTATATGTTTGTGTGCATGTATGAATGCTAATACACACATTTCAAAGGGGACAGCCTGTTCTAAGTCTAATTACGGTCTCATTTAGGGGGTGGGGAGAGTGTCCTGAGACCTGACTCTTCCTATAACACTCTGTACTCCCTGAAAATGTCCCACCAAAGTATGCACCGGGCCCAACTATGCTCATCTTCTGAGAGCTTATATGACAACAGGCGAAAGGGGTATGTCTGTAGATGTTTTATTAATACATTTCAAAAGAAATATTTCAGACATTGCGCTATTATTTCCATTGCATGCAAATCTTTACCTACTGCAAAGACACTCAATCCAATGACACTGTCTTTTCCAGCCATTATTCCACTCAAAATTCGATGAAATAAATCCACTTCATTAACCACATTGATCAGAACAGAAGCAAAGCTGGAATAGCAGTCAGGGTTCTGTGGAACACATCGATTAAACAGCGGAAAGGATTTGCTACATGAGAAAGATGGGAAACAAAAGAATGTAGACCGTATTTTTTTTAGTTCATGCATAATTAAACTGGGAAATGTGTTTGCTGGAGGATGCAATCAAAGTTAATAACACAGCTAGGTTTAAAAATGGTTTGGACAATTTTCTGGAGGGGCAGGGTCTTCAAGGTATTTCTGTCTGGCCGCTGTCAGAGATAGGGTGCTGGGCTCAATGAACCTTTGGTTTTTGCACCCAAAATATCATTAGTAGAGAAAGCAAAGTCAGTTAAAGGAAATGTGTCAACAAGATACCTTGTTTGGCAAAAGTAAGACCAAAGGAAAAAAAACAAAACGATTTAAAGAGTAAGAAACTGAAGCCAGAAAGACAGCAGTCATAGTCTCCTGGATGCACTGCATGCTGTGTTGTTACAGCAGTCCAGTGCTGAAAGAGGCACCAGAAGAAAGATACAAATGGTTTGGGCCCAGTAATGGAGAAGCAGCAGCTTAAAATCTTGGAAATGGATGAGTGTAGGTGCCGGCCCAGGAAATGGTCTGTTCTGGTCAGTAATAGGAATTAAACCACATCTCTCTGAGCTCTACAACGTCACCAAAGGGGCTGCCCCAACTATCATTGCTCTGGGCTGGGGCACAGCAGGAGCTCTATCTGATGCTTTCCCATCCTGCTCCTATGGAAAACAAAATCCTGCCTAGTCCTGTATTACATAGAAGACAATCAAGTGAGACAAAAAAAAAGCAGCAAAATACAGGGGAGGAAAAACCCACACAGATATCCACCTCAGATACCAACTAAGGTATGTAAAATGGAAACACTTAAATATATGAGACCTTCTTATTAACTAGAACCAGCAACTAAAAAGAATTATTTAGCAAAGATTAGCAGAAAAGATAAGCTCAGAGGAGAAAACTTCAAGTTAAAAGCTGCCTGCAGAGATTACGTCAGTCTTTGAAGCGTTGCGTATCTGAAACTGAAATTGGCATGTGCAGATATTGCCCGCCTAGTAAAAAGCGAAGTCCTTACCTTGGTGGGACGGGCAATCTAGGGCACAATTCAGCACTTTTTGTATAATCAGTGTAGTTCAGGTTATAAACACAAAGATAAGAACCTGCATTAAATACAAAAAACCCCAAAACAAAAACACCCAACACAGGATTAAATACCAATTGAGAGAAATTTTTATGATCATAAAAAATACTTTCACAGTAATCAGGATACATGCTTCTTTTTCTTTCTAACCACATTTTTGAAGCATGAGTATTAAATGAGAAATTACTACATACCTTAATACAGACGGATGGATTCAGGACCAGTGGTTATGCACCTCTACCAGCAAATGGAGATGGAACAAACCGCCGTCACAGTATATGTACCCCTGTAATGACATCAGCGTGCCAGTGTTCTCTTCAAAAACCAACTGTGAACAGACTAGCAAAAACTTGATTAAAAACAGATAACCATTTCTGTACTCAACCAATAGGAAAAGAATGTATGAACACTAATCTAGAGACTGGATGAACACTTACCAGTAATCCCCTGGAACACGTAGCCACACAGCAGGATCATAACAAAATCATTCGGCAGCCAAGGGCAGAAAGCTAAATCCATCTGTCATTATTAAGGAAAAGGAAATTATCAGGTACGTAGTTATTTTTCATTTCCTAGATTCTAGACAGATAGATTCAGGTCCAGTGGGATGTACCCAAGCTACCCCTGAATAGGGAGTGAGGCTGCTCGCGGCCCAGTCAAAACTGCACGTGTAAAGGCTGTGACTGCCCATGCCTACACATCCAGAAGATAATACCTAGAAAATGTGTGTAAGGAGGCCCACGCTTCAGCTTGGCAAATGTCGACTGGAGACAACAATCTAACCTCCACCCATGACACTGCCTGAGCCCTAGTGGAATGAGCCCTAACCTAAGTAGGCAACGGCTTTTCAGAAGCCACATATGCGGCCATGACTACCTTCTTAATCCAGCGAGCTATGGTAGCCCATGAAGCCGGTTCGCCCTGTTTATCTCCACCATGAAGGACAAACAGGAAATGTGTCTTTCAGAAACGTCCAGATACCTCACGACATGTTTCTTGACATCCAAGGGACGCAACAGGGGATATTCCTTTGCATCTCTTTCCTTATCCAGAGACGGCAAGGAAATGGACTAATTCAAGTGAACATCTGAGACCACTTTAGGAAACAAAAACGGAACAGTACGCAGCTGTATCGCTCTTGGAGTCACCTAAAGGAACAGCTCCCAGCAAGACAAGGCCTGCAGCTCAGAAATTCGCCGCGCAGAACATATCGCCACCAGAAACATCGTTTTCAAGGTCACTAATCACAATGAAAGGCTATGCAGCAGTCAAAACATAGGGTCCGCCAAGAAATCCAACACCAGATTAAGACTCCACAAAGAAAACGGAAACCGCAAGGGAGGACGAAGGTGTTTCACTCCCCTCAAAAAAACGGGCCACATCAGGATGAGATAAGAATGCACCATTCACCTGGCCACTGAAACAGGCAAGAGCCAATACCTGTACCTCCAAGGAATTAAGGGCCAACCTTTATTCAAACCCATCCTGCAAGACCTGCACGAGAGCATTGATACCCAAGGACTTTGGATCTTTCCTGTAACTGAAGAATCGAGGAACCTTCACATTGTGAAAAGTCGCCAGCAGGTCTAGAAACGGAAGGGCCCAGCGATTCACTATTAAATGAAGCGCCTCATCTGACAATACCCATTCTCCTGGGTCCAGACTCTCCATGCTGAGAAAGTCTGATCTTACATTGTCTCTTCCTGCAAAGTGTGAGGTCGAAATCTCCTGTATATACATTTCCACCCATTCCATAAATTGATCTCCTGCAACACTTGCTGGCTCTTGATTTCTCCCTGCCTATTGATGCAAGCCACAGTCATTGCATTGTCTTACATTACTCGGACCGCTCAACCCTGCAGCCTGCTGCTGAACTGCAAGAACGCCAGCCGGACCGCCGGGGCTTCCAGCTGATTGATGTTCCAGAGAGACTCTTCTATTTTCCGGCGCCCTTATGCTGTAAGTTCCTGACAGTGAGCTCCCCAAACCTGGAGTCTCACATCTTTCATGAGTACCAACCAGTCTGGCGATGTCAGGGAAGCTCCCTTTCTCAGATGATCCACTTGCAACCACCACTGGAGGTGAAAGCAGACTTCCATCTGCAGGTGGAGCCGAATTGAATAGTCCTAAGACTGTGGGTTCCAAAGAGACAGCAGGGAGCGCTGGAGGACACATATGCACTCTCTCCCACAGCACCACTTCCAGGGTTGCCGCCATCAAACTGAGACACGGTCAGGCATATAGTGTTCACCAAGAGATGCATCTGTGACATCAACTTCTGAATATGAGCTTCTGGCAGGAAAACTTTGCCCTGCTTCGTGTCGAACTGAACACCTAGATACTCTAACGATGGAGATGGCTGAAGACTGCTCTTGGCTAGGTTCACCATCCAACTGAGATCCTGCAACAGGAAGATCATCTTGTGGGTCACCAGGTAGCTCTCTTCCAGAGACTTGGCCCAAATCAACCTTTCGCCCAAATACGGGTGTACTAGGATCCCATCCTCTCTCAACTCTGCTGCTACCACCACTATAAACTTGGAAAAAGTTCTGGGGGCAGTGACCAGGCCAAAAGGCAGTGCCTTAAACTAATAATTGCACCCCAACACCGGGAAATTTAGAAAACATTGGTGCTCCAATCGGATAGAAATATGGAGGTTCGCCTCGGACAGATCCAAGGAGGTCAGAAATTCCTCTGACTGCATGGCCATTATCACTGAGCAAAATGCCATGTGAAAATGAATCACCCGCAAATGACTGTTGACCCCTTTGAGATCAAGGATGGGATGAAAGGAGCCCTCCCTTGGGCACAATGAAATAAATGGAATATCGACCTGCATTTTCTTGAGATGTGGGTTTTGGAACTGCAACATAGTCCTATACAGTTGGGAAGATGGGGAAATCCCGGAGTGATCCTTTAGAGAGTCGGGATCTCCAGAGAGATTCATCACTTCCCTCTGGATTCCTGTCAGAACACCTGCAGCTCAAGGTGTACTTTGGCACTTAAATGTAGTACCGGAAGAGGGAGAGGCCACCATCTGAGGACTGAGGAGCATTGACAGTGTACACTCCACTCCCTGCTTCTTCTGTGGGGAAGTGGCAGGGAGATACCATGAACACGTCTCTAGGAACACTGTGAAACTTCAGCACATATCCTTCTCTATTCACCTCCAGGACCCACTGGACCGATGTGATCTCGACCCACCTCTGATAAAAGAGTGGTGCCCCCTATCTCCTGTTCCTGGAGGTGGATCAGTAAACCTTTATTGGGAGGCTCGAGAGGTTCCACTACCTGAGCCTGCACCTCACTTGGGCTGTCTGGGATGAAAGGACTGAGACTTGCTAAAAGGCCGAGTCCTCTGAAAGGGACGAAACTGCTTGGAACCCCTAAGACAACCCCTCATACCAAAGGGGCGTGGCAACTGCTTATCTTCCGGGAACCGAGGAACTGGGGATTCACCCCACTTACTGGCCAGCTTCTCCAACTCGCTCCCAAACAAGTGCAAGCCTTTAAAAGGCAATTTCTTAAGATTAGCTTTGGAGGTCTCAGCCATAACTGATGTTTGGCAGCTATTACAGAAGCCACTCCTCTGGCCAAGGTGCAGACCAAATTGCAGCCTGCATCTGCTAAAAAGGTGGCGGTGGGTTCCATAACTGCCCTGGAATTCATCCCAGAGTCATCAACCTCATGAGAGAGAAGCAAACAAGAGCGAACCACCAGGGAACCACAGGAAGCTATCTGCAGTGTCATTGCCACTGCTTCAAATACTTGCTTAAGAATGGCCTCAATCTTATTGTGCACATCCTTCAAGGCCGTTCCTCCGTCCACGGGGATAATCATGTATTTAGAGACGGCACAGACAAGTGCATCCACTTTCGAAAAACGTAGATGCTCTCTCACCACCGGATCCAGGGAAAAAACAAGAGGCTTTATATGCAAAGAAACCAAAGTGGGATTTTTCTTTAGCTCAGACATGGAATCTGCCCCAGGGACTCCCAACATCGTTCCCTCTGGATTCCCATCGGAACACCTGCAGCTAATCGAGGTGTACTTCGGCGCTTAAACATAGTGCTAGAAGAGGGAGAGGCCACCGCCTGCGGATCTGACCTGACAGGATCAGACAGGGCTGAGGACTGCAAATGAAGAAAGGATTGCAATCCCTGAAAAAAATTCTACCCAAGAAAAAGCAGAAGGATCCTTGCTAAAACCAGGAGGTACCTGTGCGGTACCCACTGAGCTGCCATCTCCTGCTGAGGAGCCAGTCAAGTGAGTTCCAAGGTCAGGCATCCCTCCTGACATGTCCTAAACCAGGCCATCATCAGCCTGTGAAGAATTCTTCTTGAGCCTCTAAGCAACGCTGGCACAAGTCAGAGGTCACTCCAGGCTGAGATGCCCAATTATGACAGGTAGCACAGAGGGAAAGGAGCTTAGGTTTCTTAGCCACCGGTGCCATTAGTCCATCAGTACGCTTAACAGATGACTGAAGATGTGCATGCAGCCAAGTTCGTGCTGAAAAAATGTAGACGCACAACATTTATGTAAACAAAATTTAACCATCCCAAGTCTGTGCACCACAAAACTAAAACGCACTGTCACCATGCCAAAGCTAGGTGCATAACCAATATGTGCTAGAACATGCGCACAGGCAACATGCCCAAAAGAAAGTGGGCGCATAATTCGGACAAACAGCCGGACGCACTTGTGCGCACCGATGGTCCTGTAAAGGGCAGCCGAACAAGCAGAAAAAAGTGTGCAAAAACGCCGCCAGGGCCTACCATGTGGCGCACAGCAAGAAGCCTAACAATGGGGCCTAGCCCACCCAGGCTGTTCAACCCGTCAGGCTACCCAGTTTCCCTAATCCCCACGGAAGCAGAAATGAACATCGGAACGGCGCGCCGAGCAGGGAAACTGGAAGAAGTCCTATAACAACCCCTTCACTCTGTCTCAGACTTTCTTTTTATAAACTTACCTGCGCTCAGCCTTCCTGGCCGAGTACAGAGAAGGTCTCCGGCTGCGGGGGGAGAGAATATATACTGTCACCGTCGTGCTCGGCTTCCTACCACCCTCTGCTTTCAGCTGTTTATTTCAGCCAAGTCCACGCCAGCCAAACAATCAGCTAATGGACCAAGGCACTCATCTGAGGGACCACAGAAATCATCTCAGGAATTCTCAACTGGGGGAGGGACTATTAGATATCACCACAGGAGATCAGGGCAACTCGAATCTCCAATAAATTTCCTCTAAATTTTGAAGCAATCCCCAGTAGGGAAATGCACATCCACCATCTGCTGGAGATGGAGAGTACTGGCAGGCTGATGCCACTTTAGGATAATAGGACTAGGGGCATTCCATGAAGTTAGCATTCCATTTAAGACTAATTGGAAAAAATTCTTTTTCACTCAACGCACAATTAAGCTCTGGAATTTGTTGCCAGAAGATGTGGTTAGTGCAGTTAATGTAGCTGGGTTCAGAAAAAGTTTTGGATACATTCTTGGAGGAGAAGTCCATTAACTGCTATTAATCAAGTTTACTTAGGGAAAAGCCACTGCTATTAATTGCATCGGTAGCATAGGATCTTCTTAGTGTTTGGGTAATTGCCAGGTTCTTGTGGCCTGGTTTGGCCTCTCTTGGAAACAGGATTCTGGGCTTGGCTGACCCAGCATGGCAATTTCTTATGTTCTTATATATACTATGACGTCAGTTTGCTCCATCTCCATCTGCTGGTAGAGGTACATAACCTCTGATCCTGAATCCATCTGTTCAATGCTAGGAAATAGGAATGTATCTACGCTGTGGCATTATTAGCCCAGGGGCTAAAGGAAAATTAGTTTCTTACCTGATAATTTTCGTTCCTGTAGTACCACGGATCAGTCCATACACCTGGGTTTTGCCTCCGCACCAGCAGATGGAGACAGAGCAAGATTTGACAGGCTCTGCCACATATACCAGGGTGCCACCCACAGTCCCTCAGTCTTACGTAATGTCAAAGCAGAATGGAACAAACAACCAAAAGAGGAGGAATAGCCTATTTATTTATTTATTTATTTTTAATATACCGATGTTCCTGTAAAGTATACATATCACACCGGTTTACAAGAAAGAAACTAGTGGTTTTACAAGAAAAAAGCCTAGTGGTTAGAGCAGTGGACTATGAACCAGGAGACCATGGTTCAAGTCCGGCTGTCGCTCCTTGTGACCTTGGGCAAGTCACTTTACCCTCCATTGCCTCAGGTACAAAAACTTAGATTGTAAGCCTTCTGGGGATAGAGAAATACCTACAGTACCTGAATGTAAACCAGTGTGATATCTCAATTGAGATCGACTGTCGGTATATAAAAATAATTAATAAACAAACAAACAAATAAATAAATAAACTACCTAACTATGCTTCGCCTAATAAAGGCTTAGTCCAACCCCCAACGGGAAACAGAACTCTCAGAACCAAAGGAACCAACTATAAGATATCATAAATATCCAGGGAAAAATGAACATACGAGCGGACTCTCTGTTACTTTAGAATACACAGTCATGGGCGGGTCCCTGGACTGATCCATGGTACTACAGGAACAAAAATTATCAGGTAAGAAACTAATTTTCCTTTCCCTGTACATATCCGGATCAGTCCAGACACCTGGGATGTACCAGAGCCAACTTACCGAGAGTGGGAACCAGAGAGGCCCGCTCAGAGCACTCCCTCACCAAATCCTCCCGAAATCGAGGCTTGAACATCCAGAGGGTAATGCCTTGCAAAAGTATGTAACGATTTCCAAGTAGCCGTCCTGCAAATTTCCTGAGGTGACACTTGATAAGATTCCGCCCAAGAAGTGGAATGAGCCCGCGTAGAATGAGCCCGAAGGCCCACGGGATCAGTCTTTCCACGCAGTAAATATGCAGACCCGATAGCTTCCTTGAGCCATCGAGCTATCGTAGTTTTCGAGGCCGCTCCACCTCTCTTCGGATCATTTCACAACACAAAGAGATGGTCAGACACACGGAAAGGATTTGTAATCTCTAGATATCGCAGCAGCACCCTGCGAACATCTAGTTTCCGTAAATCCCGTGCCATAGGATCAGACTGCTCCACCTCAGAAAAGGAAGGCAGCTCAATCGACTGATTCAAGTGGAAGGAAGACACCTCCTTTGGCAGAAAAGAGGGAACAGTCCGCAATGACACCCCCGAATCTGAGATCTGCAAGAACGGCTCCCTACACGACAAAGCCTGCAATTCAGACACTCGCCTAACCAAAGAAATCGCAATCAAAAACACCACTTTCAGCGTAAAATCCTTCAGCGTCGTCCTCTTTATCGGCTCAAAAGGCGAACATAAGGCCAAAAGCACCAAATTGAGGTTCCAGGAAGGGCAAGGATGGCGAAGCGGAGGACGTAAATGCCTAGCCCCCCGAAGAAAACGCGCCACATCTGGGTGTAAAGCCAATGCCACTCCTTGAACCTTACCCCGGAGACAACCCAGCGCCGCCACCTGAACTCTGAGAGAACTGCAAGAGAGACCCTTAGAAAGACCTGCCTGAAGAAAACCTAGAATGTCTGAAATCGAAGCCCGTGTGGGATCCACTGTGCAATCCACACAACAGGCTTCAAAAACTGCCCAGACCCGAACATAAGCTAAAGTAGTAGATGGTTTCCGTGACCTCAATAATGTAGCTACCACCGCGTCGGAATAACCTTTATTCTTCAAGCGCTGCCTTTCAAAAGCCATGCCGCGAGACAAAAGTGATCCGCCTCCTCCAAACAGACGGGGCCTTGATGAAGAAGAGCCGGGACTCCCGACACTGAAGAGGTGTCTCGACCGACAGGTTGAGTAGGTCCGCAAACCTCGGACGCCGCGGCCACTCCGGCGCTACCAAAATAACCTCCGTCGGATGAAGCTCTATGCGTCGGATCACCTTGCCTATCAGGGGCCATGGAGGAAACACATACAGCAACATGTTCGTTGGCCAGGGAAGGACCAGGGCATCGACCCCTTCGGCCCCTCTCTCCCTGCGCCGATTGTAGAACTGCGGGGCCTTTGCATTCTGGAAGGCTGCCATCAAATCCATGTGAGGCGTGCCCCACCGCTTGCAGACGAGCTGAAACGCCTCGTCAGCTAGTTCCCACTCTCTGGGATCTAGATGGTGACGAGTGAGGATGTCTGCCTGTATGCTGTCTACCCCAGCGATGTGAGATGCTGCAATGCTGCTGAGATTCTGTTCCGCCCAGATCATCAATTGTTGCGCCTCTGTCGCAACCGGTCGACACTTGGTTCCGCCTTGGCGATTGATGTAGGCCACTGTGGTTGCATTATCTGATAAGTCTCTGACAGACTTCCCCCGAAGGATCGGGAGAAATGATTGCAGGGCCAGAGCCTCTGCCCTGGTCTCCAGGCGGTTGATGGACCACTGAGATTGTACTCTGGACCACTGCTCCTGCACCAACCTTCCCAGATAAACCGCTCCCCAACCGGAGAGACTGGCAACCGTGGTGACCACTGTCCAGTCGGGCATTACCAGGGGTACTCCACACGTCAGATGATCCGATACAAGCCACCAGTCGAGACTGGCTCTCGCATGGTCCGTAAGCGGAAGCGGTAGATGGAACTGCTCTGACACAGGACTCCAGCGGGACAGCAATGCGGATTGTAAGGGACGCAGATGAGCGAAAGCCCAGGGAACTAATGCCAGCGTAACGCCATGGAACCCAAAACCTTCAGATAATCTCTCACCTGCGGTATCTGTAGGGACAACAGGTGCCTCACCTGACTCTGCAGCTTGACCACACGTTCTGTGGTGAGGAATACTTTGCCCTGCCTCGTGTCGAAGAGGGCTCCCAGGAACTCCAGAGACTGTGTAGGGGGGGTGTCAAACGACTCTTGGCAAGATTGACCACCCAACCGAGCGACTGCAAAAGTTGAAGAACCTGGCTGACCGCTGTCTGACACAGAAGCTCCAACTTCGCTCAAATCAGCCAATCATCCAAGTAGGGATGTACCAGGAAGCCCTCCCTCCGGAGTTGTGCTGCAACCACCACCATCACCTTGGTGAACGTGCAGGGAGCGGTGGCAAGGCCGAAAGGTAGAGCTCGGAACTGATAATGACTGCCTAGAATGCAGAACCTGAGGAACCTCTGGTAAAATGGCTGGATGCCGACATGGAGATATGCTTCCGTGAGATCTAGAGGGGCCAAGAACTCGCCTTGCCAGACTGAGGCGATGACTGACCGAATAGTCTCCATTTTGAAACGCGGTATCCAAAGACACCTGTTGACTCTTTTTAAGTCTAAAATTGGTCTGAATGTCCCCTCCTTTTTTGGGACTATGAAGTAAATGGAGTAGCGGCCCTTGCGTTGTTGTGCGGGCGGAACCGGAATTATGGCTCCCAAGTCCCGTAGGCGCTACAGAGTTCCCTGTACCGCCTCTCGCTTTTCTTGGTACTCGCAGGGAGAGATGAGGAACTTGTCTGAAGGAGTCTGTACAAAATCTAAAGCGTGACCTTGACTTATCACTGTGAGGACCCACTGGTCAGACATTTTGGTCCATTCCTCGAAGAACAGCGATAGTCTGGCTCCCACGTTTGGTACTGAGTGAGAAACCTGAAGAGAGTAATGGGCCGGACGTATCTCATCGCGAGGTCTTAGCACCTGCCCCCGATTGAAGGTTACTTGGTTTGCCGAATCTTCTGCCGTGAAAGAACTGAGGCCAAGAAGGTTGCCTGGCTGAGCTTGTGCGGTAAGACGACCCAGAAGACCGTGCCGGACGAGCCTCCTGTTTCCACGGAACCGAGTCCTAGCGGAAAACAAGCCCCGAGACCGAGGCCTGTCCTCTGGTAGTTTATGAACCTTGTTCTCTCCCAGAGATTGTATCATATCCTCCAACTCCTTGCCAAACAACAACTTTTCTTTGAAAGGAAGAGAGCCCAGGTGGGCCTTGGAAGAACCGTCCGCAGCCCAATTCCGGAGCGAAAGGAGGCGGCGTGCGGAAACCGCAGAGACCATGGATCTGGCCGATGTGCGCAGGAGATCATTCAACACATCTACGCTGTAGGCGATCACCGCCTCCAGCTGATTCGCCTGAACAGCTTCTCCTTCCGAGAGATCGGCATTGGCCTGGAGTTGCTGAGCCCAGCGAAGGCCCGCCCACAGTGCAAAGTTACTACATATCGCCGCTCGGACTCCCAGTGCAGACACCTCGAAGACCTTCTTGAGCTGGAGCTCAAGCTTCCTGTCCTATAAATCCTTAAGGGCTGTAGCCCCTGTAACTGGAATCATGGACCTTTTTGTCACAGCCGACACCGCTGCGTCCACCCTAGGAAGTCGAAGAAGCTCCAAAGCATTCTCTGGGAGAGGATATAGCTTGTCCACGGCCTTGCTTACCTTCAGACCTAAATCCGGGGTGTCCCATTCCCTGAAGAGAAGATCTGTCGCCGAGAAGTGGAAAGGAAAAGACACCGTAGGTCCCCTGAGGCCAGCAATACCAGATCCATAGCTCCCAGACGTGACTCCGCTAGCGGAGCCTCTATGCCGAGCTCCTGTAGGATGGCCGGAATGAGCGGTGCCAGCTCATCTTTCTTAAAGAGACGTACCACCCTTGGGTCGTCCCCTTCCATCGCTTGAGATCCTTTGCTGGTACCTGGCTGAACCGGTACTTCTGCATCATCGCCCCCTCCCCCCCCCAGGGGCCTCACCTGCGGGTCCGTCTCGTCCTGAGACGTCGAATCCGTGTCCGTCCCCGGTGGAACGGACCGCAACAGTCTTTTATCTTTAGGTGGGTCCAAGTCCTCCCGGAACCTATCCCTTTTCAGTTTCCTCTGGGACCTCAGCTGTAGCACAAGCCTCCCAGGTGCCAGCTATCTCCCTGCTTTCTTGGCCTTAAACACTTTGTGCATAAGCAGAACAAACTCTGAAGAAAATGAAGACTCCGAAGAAGAAGCCTCCCCAGGGCTATTCTCCTGCAAGGGAGAGGCTGCTCCCGCAGGGGCACCCCCCCCCCCCGACGGGAGCTGCTGTGGAGATAGCGAGGGGGGTAGCGTCCCCTCCCCCAGCACTGCCCGCGTGGTGTTTTGGAAGGAGCCCAAAATGGCTGCCGTACCCGGACTCAGCGGGAACAGGTCCTCAGCCCTTCATCACCCTGACTGGTGCGCACCAGCGAACGCGGCGCCCAAATCTGACCCCCCACCCCCCGAGGCCTTCGCGCGAAAGACGCACACACGGCATGACCCCCGGGGCATCGCAGCCCGCGAAACAACACAACAGAAATTAAAAAATAAATTAAATTAAACTAACCAAAGGCGCGAATAGAGGCAGCGGAGAGTTGACGCGCACACACAAGGAAAAAACAAACTTTTTTTTTTTTTACAGATGGGGAAACTTGCCGTTCGCTGTCCCTGGTTCTGGAACTCCTGCTCCTGTGGGGGGTGAGTGAGCCGGGCTCCCCGGTATCATCCCCGACGCTGCTAACCAGGTAGGGCCAGGTCCTCGACCCTTAGCAGCAACCTCGACCAGGGGGGATGGTCCCCTCAGAACCTGCCAACCCCCTGGAAGGCTCTCAGAACCGACGAGGGACTTGTCTCCAACTTTTATTTATTTATTTATTTTAAATGTTAAGAAACAGATCACCCAAACAAAACCAACCAGATGCTGACTAAAACTATACTACCAAAATTTACAATCAGGGATCCAAGAGACTGTGGGTTCTGCACCTGTGCCATCTGCTGGAGACAGAGTAAGACTGAGGGACTGTGGGTATATGTGGGTATATGTGGCAGAGCTGTCAAATCTTGCTCTGTCTCCATCTGCTGGTGCGGAGGCAAAGCCCAGGTGTCTGGACTGATCCGGGTACGTACAGGGAATAATGATTTGGGAACCTGTTTACATCAGGAGGTGGCCAAATAGCCAGCCTCCCTCCCTCCCTCCCCTCCCATCTAAGTTTGTGATGGATTTCTGCTCCTACAAGCACATCATCCGGTGCTATTTATAAACTCTCGATACTTCTGCCTCATGCTGAATATATGAAAATTGATTCTTACCTGCTAATTTTCATTCCTGTAATACCAAAGATCAGTCCAGAAAAATGGGTTGTGTATCCCTACCAGCAGGTGGAGTCAGAGAACAATTAGAACTTTGGGCACTGCTACATAACGAGAGTGCCACCTGCAGTCACTCAGTATTGACCTGTACCCAAGCCCATGCTAATGGAACTAAATAATGAAGGGTAGCACCCAACCAAATTTCCGGACTACCACTTTGCCGCTGGCAAAAACCAGACTGAACAACTGCTAAAAACTGCTCCATGAATCATGTCTGCAAAAAAGGAGCTTCAACAATACAAAACTTAAGCAGGTTCTGGCCAAGACAGTCTTTCGGTATCTGAAAAAAAAAGGAGTGGGCCTCTGGACTGATCTGTGGTATTACAGGAACGAAAATTAGCAGGTAAGAACTAATTTCTCTCTCTCTCCCTTTATCTTAACTTTATATTTCTCTTCTAGCTTCCTAAGCTTCCTAGTTCACAGTCCTCGTTGTAATGTAACTTTGTTTTTCTTACTTTATCTAGTTATTTTACCCCTGTTCGATGTAAACCGTCCTGATATGGTATTTTAACCATGAAGGTCGGTATAGAAAAAAATGTTAAATAAATAAATAAATAATTTAGTTTCCTGAACATACCCTAGCGTGTGCACAGGACCATTTGTGGTCCTGTGCACACGCTAGAGTGTGTTCTCTTGGAGGCAGTGTATATTGCATTGAGCTAAGTATTTCTGCTGTTGCTTAGAAGTTGTGTAGAAAGCTTCTGTTCTTAATTCCTGTCTGTGTTTTAATTTTATTTATAGTGTGTGTTTCAGTTCTTGATAGTAAGATATTATTCTAGTAAGTTAATTTTGCTGTCTGCTGCATATCATATTGTTTTTTAAAACAATTGACCAAAAAGCAAGGAGCCGTCCAGAAGTGCCGTAATCTAACTGAATTGGGTATGACTCAGACCTTGAGGAAGGTAAACAGCAAGAGAGCCATTGTTGTCCTGTGCACACGCTAGAGTGTGTTCTCTTGGAGGCAGTGTATATTGCATTGAGCTAAGTATTTCTGCTGTTGCTTAGAAGTTGTGTAGAAAGCTTCTGTTCTTAATTCCTGTCTGTGTTTTAATTTTATTTATAGTGTGTGTTTCAGTTCTTGATAGTAAGATATTATTCTAGTAAGTTAATTTTGCTGTCTGCTGCATATCATATTGTTTTTTAAAACAATTGACCAAAAAGCAAGGAGCCGTCCAGAAGTGCCGTAATCTAACTGAATTGGGTATGACTCAGACCTTGAGGAAGGTAAACAGCAAGAGAGCCATTGTTGTCCTGTGCACACGCTAGAGTGTGTTCTCTTGGAGGCAGTGTATATTGCATTGAGCTAAGTATTTCTGCTGTTGCTTAGAAGTTGTGTAGAAAGCTTCTGTTCTTAATTCCTGTCTGTGTTTTAATTTTATTTATAGTGTGTGTTTCAGTTCTTGATAGTAAGATATTATTCTAGTAAGTTAATTTTGCTGTCTGCTGCATATCATATTGTTTTTTAAAACAATTGACCAAAAAGCAAGGAGCCGTCCAGAAGTGCCGTAATCTAACTGAATTGGGTATGACTCAGACCTTGAGGAAGGTAATCAGCAAGAGAGCCATTGTTGTCCTGTGCACACGCTAGAGTGTGTTCTCTTGGAGGCAGTGTATATTGCATTGAGCTAAGTATTTCTGCTGTTGCTTAGAAGTTGTGTAGAAAGCTTCTGTTCTTAATTCCTGTCTGTGTTTTAATTTTATTTATAGTGTGTGTTTCAGTTCTTGATAGTAAGATATTATTCTAGTAAGTTAATTTTGCTGTCTGCTGCATATCATATTGTTTTTTAAAACAATTGACCAAAAAGCAAGGAGCCGTCCAGAAGTGCAGTAATCTAACTGAATTGGGTATGACTCAGACCTTGAGGAAGGTAATCAGCAAGAGAGCCATTGTTGTCCTGTGCACACGCTAGAGTGTGTTCTCTTGGAGGCAGTGTATATTGCATTGAGCTAAGTATTTCTGCTGTTGCTTAGAAGTTGTGTAGAAAGCTTCTGTTCTTAATTCCTGTCTGTGTTTTAATTTTATTTATAGTGTGTGTTTCAGTTCTTGATAGTAAGATATTATTCTAGTAAGTTAATTTTGCTGTCTGCTGCATATCATATTGTTTTTTAAAACAATTGACCAAAAAGCAAGGAGCCGTCCAGAAGTGCAGTAATCTAACTGAATTGGGTATGACTCAGACCTTGAGGAAGGTAATCAGCAAGAGAGCCATTGTTGTCCTGTGCACACGCTAGAGTGTGTTCTCTTGGAGGCAGTGTATATTGCATTGAGCTAAGTATTTCTGCTGTTGCTTAGAAGTTGTGTAGAAAGCTTCTGTTCTTAATTCCTGTCTGTGTTTTAATTTTATTTATAGTGTGTGTTTCAGTTCTTGATAGTAAGATATTATTCTAGTAAGTTAATTTTGCTGTCTGCTGCATATCATATTGTTTTTTAAAACAATTGACCAAAAAGCAAGGAGCCGTCCAGAAGTGCAGTAATCTAACTGAATTGGGTATGACTCAGACCTTGAGGAAGGTAATCAGCAAGAGAGCCATTGTTGTCCTGTGCACACGCTAGAGTGTGTTCTCTTGGAGGCAGTGTATATTGCATTGAGCTAAGTATTTCTGCTGTTGCTTAGAAGTTGTGTAGAAAGCTTCTGTTCTTAATTCCTGTCTGTGTTTTAATTTTATTTATAGTGTGTGTTTCAGTTCTTGATAGTAAGATATTATTCTAGTAAGTTAATTTTGCTGTCTGCTGCATATCATATTGTTTTTTAAAACAATTGACCAAAAAGCAAGGAGCCGTCCAGAAGTGCAGTAATCTAACTGAATTGGGTATGACTCAGACCTTGAGGAAGGTAATCAGCAAGAGAGCCATTGTTGTCCTGTGCACACGCTAGAGTGTGTTCTCTTGGAGGCAGTGTATATTGCATTGAGCTAAGTATTTCTGCTGTTGCTTAGAAGTTGTGTAGAAAGCTTCTGTTCTTAATTCCTGTCTGTGTTTTAATTTTATTTATAGTGTGTGTTTCAGTTCTTGATAGTAAGATATTATTCTAGTAAGTTAATTTTGCTGTCTGCTGCATATCATATTGTTTTTTAAAACAATTGACCTAAAAGCAAAGAGAGCCGTCCAGAAGTGCCCTGCTTTACCCAGCTTGTCCCAGGCTTAACTGTTTGACTCCCTCCCACCCTGCCCCTCTACCCACCCACCCCTGGGGCTTGTTTTCTAATAAAGACTGCCTAACGTACCATTGGCAGCGAGATAAATTAGTGCATTGGTAAAAGTCAAGAAAATACAATTCACAAATTACCATGATGAGGACTATCCAATGTAACTGCTGTGGAGCCTTTATTCTGAGGGAAAGCATCTGGACACTTAGAGCTTGCCCAATTTGTGCACAACTCTCTTCCTTGAAAAAGGAGCTGACTGAGATTAAAGATCAATTAGCTTCAATTAAAAGTAATACACCCACATTGCATTACTCAGAACATAATTTCCCAATATCACAAAAAAACCTGGAGTCAAGAAAAGGAGATTCATTAGGCTCAGGTAGGACCCACAGTCACCCATTCTTGACAGATGGGCAGCCAACAGGTACACCCCCCCACTCAAACAGGTCATTAAGTTCTTTAAAATCCAGGAATACAGTGGGCTCAGGTAGAATTAGACCTGTGATGAGGAGACACACAATGTACCAAATGCAAAAAGAACAACAAGCCATCTCTATATTAAAAACTGAAGAAGTTCTTGAGAAAAACATTGAAGTGTTACCAGAAATGAGAGAAAAAACACAATGCATGCAGTATTTCAAGATCCATAACCAAAAGAAAAATCTAATTCAGATGAATAACTCTGTCAACATTGGCACAACTACAAAAAGAGAGAGTGAAGTGAATAGCAAATCTCAACTAATATCTTATAAGGAGTCCAGGAAAAGCAATAACCTTAAAGAGAGTACCTGGAAGGCTATGACCACAAATGCTCATAGTTTGGGAAATAAAATCCCAGATCTGCAGGCCCTAATGGCTGAGGCAGAATTGGACATTGTTGCTATCACAGAGACATGGTTCACAGAATCTCATGATTGGGATACAACAATACCAGGCTATAACTTGTTAAGGAAGGACAGAGAGGATAGAAAAGGGGGCGGTGTGGCTCTTTATGTCAGAAACAACATCCAAGCATCTGAGCTACAAGGAATTTGGGGTAAGGAAGAAGCTCTATGGCTCGACCTAAAAAAAGATGACGGAGCGTCCATTTATATTGGAGTGGTTTACAGGCCTCCAAACCAAAAGGAAGAGCTGGACAGAGACCTGGTCGAAGACATCCATAAGATAGGTAAGAAGGGAGAAGTGGTGATCGTGGGTGACTTTAATATGCCAGATGTAGACTGGAAAATCCCATCTGCAGAAACTAAAAATAGCAGAGCGATAGTGGATGCCATGCAAGTATCTTTGTTCAAACAAATGGTGTTGGAACCCACCAGAGAAGGAGCTATACTCGACTTAGTGCTCACTAATGCAGATAATGTCTCAGATGTCCAGGTGGGCGCCCACCTCAGCAGCAGTGATCATCAAACGGTATGGTTTAATATCACTAAAAGAATAGGGAAAAGAACCACAAAGACCCGAGTTTTACAGTTCAAAAACACAGACTTTGAGGAAATGGGGAAGTACCTGGAGGAAGAACTTAAAGGATGGGAGAACGAGAGAGATGTGGATCAGCAGTGGACCAATCTAAAAGGAGCAATCACCAAGGCAACTGCTCTATATGTTAGAAATGTAAAGAAAAGCAAAAGAAAATTGAAACCTATCTGGTTCTCAAAGGAGGTGGCTGACAAAATTAAAGCTAAAAGAACAGCATTCAAGACATATAAAACATCCCAAAGGGAGGAACACAAAGAAAAATATTTGTATCAACTGAGGGAGACAAAGAAATTAATCAAGTTGGCAAAAAGTCAAGCGGAAGAGAGGATTGCCAAGGAGATAAAAAATGGTGACAAAACATTTTTCAGATACATCAGCGAAAAGAGAAAGGTCCAAAGTGGTATAGTGAAATTGAAAGGTGGTAATGATCAATGTGTGGAGGGAGACAAAGAAATGGCAGAAATATTAAACGAATACGTCAGCTCTGTGTTCACTAAAGAAGACCCTGGAGAAGGACCATCTCTACACAACAAAAAACTGGAGGGAAGTGGAATAGATGAAAATCCTTTTACAGTAGAAAATGTATGGGAAGAGCTAAAGAACCTGAAAGTGGACAAAGCCATGGGGCCTGATGGGATTCATCCAAGGATATTGAGGGAGCTCAGAGATGTTCTGGCAGCTCCGCTGTGTGACCTGTTCAATAGATCCCTAGAAACAGGAGTGGTGCCGAGTGATTGGAGAAGAGCGGTGGTGGTCCCGCTTCACAAGAGTGGGAACAGGGAGGAGGCTGGCAACTACAGACCGGTCAGCCTCACTTCGGTGGTGGGAAAAGTAATGGAGTCACTGCTGAAAGAGAGAATAGTGAACTATCTACAGTCCGGAGAATTGATGGACCAGAGGCAACATGGATTCACCAGGGGAAGATCCTGTCAGACAAATCTGATTGACTTTTTTGACTGGGTAACCAAGGAATTGGATCGAGGAAGAGCGCTCGATATCATATACTTGGATTTCAGCAAAGCTTTTGACACGGTTCCGCACAGGAGACTGGTGAATAAAACGAGAAGCTTAGGAGTGAGTGCCGAGGTGGTGACCTGGATTGCAAATTGGTTGACGGACAGAAGACAATGTGTGATGGTAAATGGAACCTTCTCTGAAGAGAGAGCGGTTTTAAGTGGTGTACCGCAAGGATCGGTGTTGGGACCGGTCCTGTTCAATATCTTTGTGAGCGACATTGCGGACGGGATAGAAGGCAAGGTTTGTCTTTTCGCGGATGACACTAAGATCTGCAACAGAGTGGACACGCCGGAAGGAGTGGAGAGAATGAGATGGGATCTAAGGAAACTGGAACAGTGGTCGAAGATATGGCAGCTGAGATTCAATGCCAAGAAGTGCAAAGTCATGCATATGGGGAGTGGAAATCCGAATGAACTGTATTCGATGGGGGGGGAAAGGCTGATGTGCACGGAGCAGGAGAGGGACCTTGGGGTGATAGTGTCTAATGATATGAAGTCTGCGAAACAATGCGACAAGGCTATAGCAAAAGCCAGAAGAATGCTGGGCTGCATAGAGAGAGGAATATCGAGTAAGAAAAGGGAAGTGATTATTCCCTTGTACAGGTCCTTGGTGAGGCCTCACCTGGAGTACTGTGTTCAGTTCTGGAGACCGTATCTACAAAAAGACAAAGACAAGATGGAAGCGGTACAGAGAAGGGCGACCAGGAAGGTGGAGGATCTTCATTGGATGACGTAAGAGGAGAGATTGAAGAATCTAAATATGTACACCCTGGAGGAAAGGAGGAGCAGAGGCGATATGATACAGACTTTCAGATACTTGAAAGGTTTTAATGATCCAAAGACAACGACAAACCTTTTCCGTAGGAAAAAAATCAGCAGAACCAGGGGTCACGATTTGAAGCTCCAGGGAGGAAGATTCAGAACCAATGTCAGGAAGTATTTCTTCACGGAGAGGGTGGTGGATGCCTGGAATGCCCTTCCGGAGGATGTGGTGAAGACCAGAACTGTGAAGGACTTCAAAGGGGCGTGGGATAAACACTGTGGATCCATAAAGTCAAGAGGCAGCCAATGAAGAGTGGGTGACTCGCCAGAATGATGGCTACTGCCTGGAGACAATACCCTTATTCAATAAACGTACACATGCTTACTGTGACTCCAACATCGTTCTAGCTTCAACAGCAAGAGGAAATGTGGAATAAAGGATTTGCACTCACAAAGAGGGGAGTAGCTGGCTTGTTACGGCGGTTACTACCCCAAACCAAATAAGCCTGATACTTCAATTTCTATGCATGTACAGCATAGTTCTCTGCTTCAACGGCAGGGGAGAAGAAAAACTGATACTACGCACATCCAGCAGAGCTCTCTGCTTCAACGGCAGGGGAGAAGAAAAAAGGGTTCACACTCACAAAGCGGGGAGTAGCTGGCTTGTTACGGCGGTTACTACCCCAAACCAAATGTGCCTGATACTTCACTTTCGATGCATATCCAGCATGGCTCTCTGCTTCAACAGCATGGGAGAAGAATAAACTGATACTTCAAGCATATCCAGCATAGCTCCCTGCTTCAACGGCAGGGGAGAAGAAAAACAACCAATAAGGGCTGTATAACATAGTCTGGGTAAAACAAATAAGCATGGGTGTAGCTTGCTTATTGCGGCGGTTACTACCCCTACTACCCCTAACTAATCAAGCTAGATATTTCACTTGGATGCAGCTCCATCACTGCTTTCTACATTAATGGTGGGGGTGGAAGGGAAATAGAACCAAGAGCTAAGAGAAACAGATAAGTATGAGAGAAAAAAATGTGTGAAGCTTGCTGGGCAGACTGGATGGGCCGTTTGGTCTTCTTCTGCCGTCATTTCTATGTTTCTATATGTTTCTATACCCAGATCAGTCCAGAAAAGTGGGATGTACCCAAGCCACCCTACACTGGGTGGGAACCCGAAAGACCCGCACGAAGCACAATCTCCCCAAAGGACGGTTCATCAGAAGAATTAAAGTCCAATCGGTAATGTTTCGTACTAGTGTGAATAGACGACCACACCGCAGCCCTACAGATCTCCTGAGGCGACAGTAACTGCCCAGGAGGTAGCCTGAGCCCTAGTGGAATGAGCTCCGAGACCCAAAGGCACCTGACGCCCTCGGGCTATGTATGCCGTGCAAATGGCTTCCTTAATCCACCGAGATATGGTCGCCTTTGACGCTTTGTCCCCCTTCTTTGGGCCACCAAAGAGAACGAACAAATGATCAGAATGTCTGAAGTCATTGGTTACCTCCAGATAACGCAATAAAACGCGCTGCACATCCAAAAGATAAAGGTCTCTGTTCTGAGAAGACTCCCGGGACCAGTTAGGAAACCCCAGAAGCTCCACAGTTTGATTGATGTGAAAGGATGAAACCACCTTAGGGACAAAGGACGGAACCGTACGTAACGATACTCGATCATCGTAAATCTGAAGAAAAGGATCCAGACAAGCCAGCGCCTGCAACTCTGAGCCTGACGGGCCGAGCAAATGGCCACCAAAAACACAGTTTTCAAAGTCAGATCTTTCAGGGAAACTCCACGAAGAGGTTAGAAAGGAGCTCAAATTCAACCTCCAATTCACCGGATGGGAGGGCGCAAATGTTTGACCCCCTTAAGAAACCGAGCAATATCCGGATGCGCTGCCAGCAAAAAGCCGTCAAAGTTTCCCCGCAAGGCACCTAGAGCTGCAACTTGTACACGAAGGGAATTGAACGCCAAGCCCTTAGCGAGGCCCTGTTGCAGAAAGTCAAGCACCCGAGGAACATGCACCGCTAAAGGGTCGCAGGAACGCTGATGACACCATGTCTCAAAAAGCGTCCAAACTCTCACATAGGCCATAGAGGTGGCTGGACGTCTCGCCTGTAGGAGGATGGAAATGACTTGTTCTGAATAACCCCTCAAGCGTAAACGTCACCTCTCAAAAGCCAAGCTGTGAGAGAGAAGTGATCCTCCCGATCCAAAAATATGGGCCCCTGACAGAGCAGATGCGTTAAGATGAGCCAGGTGAAGTGGACCCTCTAGAGCCAAGTGTACCAGATCTGCGAACTACGGACGATGTGGCCACTCCGACGCCACCAGAATCACCATTCCCTGGTGCCGCTCTATGCGACAGAGAAGCCGACCTATGATGGGCCAGGGCGGGAAGGCATACAGGAGAATCCCCGTGGGCCAAGGACACACGAGAGTGTCTATGCCCACCGAGCCCTGTCTCGGTGACGGCTGAAAAAAAACAAACAAACTGTTTTTGCGTTCATAAGAAATTGCCATGCTGGGTCACACCAAGGGTCCATCAAGCCCAGCATCCTGTTTCCAACAGAGGCCAAACCAGGCCACAAGAACCTGGCAATTACCCAAACACTAAGAAGATCCCATGATACTGATGCAATTAATAGCAGTGGCTATTCCCTAAGTAAACTTAATTAACAGCCAAGAACTTATCCAAACCTTTTTTGAACCCAGCTACACTAACTGCACTAAACACATCCTCTGGCAACAAATTCCAGAGCTTTATTGTGCGTTGTGTGAAAAAGAATTTTCGCCTGCATTGCCATCAGATCCAGCTGAGGAGTTACCCATCTGGTGCAAATGAGATTCCACGCCTCGAGAGATGGTTCCCATTCCCCTGGATCTAGTTGCTGACGGCAGACATAATCAGCTTGCACATTCTCTATTCCCGCGACATGGGATGCGGCAATGCCCTCGAGATGGCGCTCCGTCCAGGTGAACAGAAGACTTGCCTCCAGTGCTATGGCCGGACTTTGAGTCCCGCCTTGCCGGTTGATGTACGCCACCGTTGTCGCATAGTCCAAGAAGACTCGCACCATTCTACCCTGGATCCAGGGAAGAAACGCCCGCAGGGCCAGACATACAGCCTTGGTCTCGAGCCAGTTTATGGACCAGGATCTTTCCATCGCTGACCAGAGCCCTTGGTCGGACCAGTCTGCACACAAAGCCCCCCAACCTGAGAGGCTGGCATTGGTGGAGATTATCAGCCAATTTGGAGTGTCCAAATCCACCCCCCGTTCCATATTGTCCAGTGACAGCCGCCATGACAGACTGGCTCTGGATTCCGGAAATAGAGGCATTGGTAGATGGAATTGCTCTGACACCGAGCTCCAGCGAGACAAAAGTGCACGCTGTAAAGGTCTTGTGAGCGAACGCCCAAGGAACTAAGTCCAAGGTTGAAGCCTTGGAGCCCAGGACCTGAAGATGATGCCGCACTGTGGGATTGTTCCTTCGAAGAAGGGAATGTATTTGTTCCTGCAACTTCCCTATTCGGTCCACCGCTAGAAACACTGTGCCCAGCAAGGTATCGAATTTTGCTCAGAGATAAATCAATTTCTGAGTGGGTTCCAAGTGACTCTTTTGCACATTGATTACCCAACCTAGGGAACACAATGTGAACATCACCATGTGCACTGAACTCTCGCAGTCCTCCCGAGACTTTGCGTGAATCAACCAGTCGTCCAGGTACAGGTGGACCAAGATTCCCTCCTGACGAAGGAAGGCCGCCACCACCATCACCTTGGTGAACGTGCAAGGAGCTGTTGCGAGACCAAATGGGAGGACTCGAAATTGGAAGTGTCGTCCCAAGACCTTGAACCGCAGAAACCTCTGGTGATTCAGCCGGATCGGAATGTGTAAATACGCCTCCGTGAGGTCCAGAGAAGTGTGAAATTCTCCTTTTTGACCCACAGCCATCACTGTCCTGAGGGGACAGGGCAATAGTGATCATAATATGATCAAATTTGAATTAATGACTGGAAGGGGGACATTAAGCAAATCCACGGCTCTCGTGCTAAACTTTCAAAAGGGAAACTTTGATAAAATGAGAAAAATAGTTAGAAAAAAAACTGAAAGGAGCAGCTAAAAAAGTAAAAAGTGTGCAAGAGGCGTGGTCATTGTTAAAAAAAAAAAAACCATCCTAGAAGCACAGTCCAGATGTATTCCACACATTAAGAAAGGTTGAAAGAAGGCAAAACGATTACTTGCATGGTTAAAAGGGGAGGTGAAAGAAGCTATTTTAGCCAAAAGATCTTCATTCAAAAATTGGAAGAAGGATCCAACAGAAGAAAATAGGATAAAGCATAAACGTTGGCAAGTTAAATGTTAAGACATTGATAAGACAGGCTAAGAGAGAATTTGAAAAGAAGTTGGCCGTAGAGGCAAAAACTCACAGTAAAAACTTTTTAAAATATATCCGAAGCAGAAAACCTGTGAGGGAGTCACTTGGACCATTAGATGATCGAGGGGTTAAAGGGGCACTTAGAGAAGATAAGGCCATCGCAGAAAGATTAAATGATTTCTTTGCTTCGGTGTTTACTGAAGAGGATGTTGAGGAGGTACCCGTACTGGAGAAGGTTTTCATGGGTAATGATTCAGAAGGACTGAACCAAATCACAGTGAACCTAGAAGATGTGGTAGACCTTATTGACAAACTGAAGAGTAGTAAATCACCTGGACCGGATGGTATACACCCCAGAGTTCTGATGGAACTAAAAAATGAAATTTCAGACCTATTAGTAAAAATTTGTAACTTATCATTAAAATCATCCATTGTACCTGAAGACTGGAGAATAGCTAATGTAACCCTAATATTTAAAAAGGGCTCGAGGAGCGATCCAGGAAACTACAGACCGGTTAGCCTGACTTCACTGCCAGAAAAAACAGTGGAAAGTGTTCTAAACATCAAAATCACAGAACATATAGAAAGACATGGTTTAATGGAACAAAGTCAGCATGGCTTTACCCAAGGCAAGTCTTGCCTCACAAATCTGCTTCACTTTTTTGAAGGAGTTAATAAACATATGGATAAAGGTGAACCAGTAGATGTAGTGTACTTGGATGTTCAGAAGTTGTTTGACAAAGTTCCTCAAGAGAGGCTTCTAGGAAAAGTAAAAAGTCATGGGATAGGTGGTGATGTCCTTTCGTGGATTACAAACTGGCTAAAAGGCAAGAAACAGAGTAGGATTAAATGGACAATTTTCTCAGTGGAAGAGAGTGGGCAGTGGAGTGCCTCAGGGATCTGTATTGGCATCCTTACTTTTCAATATATTTATAAATGATCTGGAAAGAAATACGACGAGTGAGGTAATCAAATTTGCAGATGATACAAAATTGTTCAGAGTAGTTAAATCACAAGCAGATTGTGATAAATTGCAGGAAGACCTTGTGAAACTGGAAAATTGGGCATCAAAATGGCAGATGAAATTTAATGTGGATAAGTGCAAGGCAATGCATATAGGGAAAAATAACTCATGCTATAGTTACACAATGTTAGGTTCCATATTAGGTGCTACTACCCAAGAAAGAGATCTAGGCGTCATAGTGGATAACACATTGAAATAGTCTGTTCAGTGTGCTGCGGCAGTCAAAAAAGCAAACAGAATGTTGGGAATTATTAGAAAGAGAATGGTGAATAAAACAGAAAATGTCATAATGCCTCTGTATCGCTCCATGGTGAGACTGCACCTTGAATACTGTGTACAATTCTGGTCGCCGCATCTCAAAAAAGATATAATTGCGATGGAGAAGGTGCAGAAAAGGTCTACAAAAATAAAGGGGAATGGAACAGCCCCCTATGAGGAAAGATTAAAGAGGTTAGGACTTTTCAGCTTGGAGAAGAGACGGCTGAGGGGGGACATGATAGAGGTGTTTAAAATCATGGGAGGTCTGGAACGGGTAGATGTGAATCTGTTATTTACGCTTTCGGATAATAGAAAAAGACTAGGGGGCACTCCATGAAGATAGCATTTGGCACATTTAAAACTAATCGGAGAAAGTTCTTTCACTCAACGCACAATTAAACTCTGGTATTTGTTGCCAGAGGATGTGGTTAGTGCAGTTAGTATAGCTGTATTTAATAAAGGATTGGATAAGTTCTTGGAGGAGAAGTCCATTACCTGCTATTAATTAAGTTGCCTTAGAAATTAGCCACTACTATTACTAGCAACGGTAGCATGGAATAGACTTAGCTTTTGGGTACTTGCCAGGTTCTTATCGCCTGGATTGGCCACTGATGGAAACAGGATGCTGGGCTTGATGGACCCTTGGTCTGACCCAGTCTGGCATGTTCTTATGTTTCCATACGAAAACGAGGAACCCGAAGGCAACGGTTCACCTTCTACAGATCGAGGATGGGCTGAAACGTGCCCTCCTTCTTGGGGACCACAAAGTACCGAACTCGTCCCTGTTGAGCCTCCGGAACTGGGACAATAGCTTTGAGCTCGAGAAGTCGTTGTAGAGTCACCCGGACCGCCTCTCACTTGACGCCACTGGGCACTCCACAAAAACCTCCCGGACCGGGTGTGAGAATTCCAGTGTATACCCGTTTTTGATCACTTTTAAGACCCAGCAGTCTGATGTAATTCTTGCGCATTCCGTGTAAAAGTTGGATAATCTGCCTCAGACAGCTTTGATATCGGAATGGGTGCTCGTGGCTTCATTGGGGGGTTTTATTACTTCCTGCACCAAGATGTCCCGAATCTCTTCCGGGCCGGCGACCCCCTCGAAAGGACTGCTGGAGCCCCGAAGCAGGTTTAGAAGCAAGAGGTGCGGATTATCTACCCACTCTGAAGCAGCAAGAGTCCCGAAACCTAGCTCGAAGAGGGAAAACGTTCTTAGATCTTTTATCTTCTGGCAACAGATTGCCCTTGGCAAGCAGCTTTACCAGCTGATCCAGATCCTCCCCAAACAGGAGCTTGCCATTAAAGGGTAGATTACAAAGCTGGGACTTGGAAGACAAATCTGCTGCCCAATTTCGTAGCCAGAGGAGATGCCGTGCTGACACCAAGGACACCATACCTCTCGCCGAGGTCCTTACCAGATCATACAAAGCATCTGGAACACAAGCGATGCCTGATTCTAGGCGGGTGGACTGCAGAGCCCCACTGTCGTCCGTACCGGCCCCGGCAGCCAACTCCTGGACCCAACACAGACAGGCCCTCTGCATGAGGCTAGGGCAAACCGCCACCCGAAAGCTTAGCGCGGTAACCTCGAATTCTCGCTTCAACTGGATCTCCAGCTTGCAGTCCTGCATATCCTTAAGGGCAGCTGCCCCAGCAATCGGGATAGTGGTTTTCGTGACTGATGAGACCGCGGCATCTACCTTTGGAATCTTCCGTAAGTCCAAAACATCAGACAATAACGGGTACAGTTTTGCCATAGCTCTGCCCACCTTCAAGCCGGAATCTCACATTCCCGGGTCACTAGTTTGCGAAATTTCTTAGGCAGAGGAAAAGATGTTGTGGGACCCCTAATGCCTTCGAGGACTGGATTGACACCTTGTTGTCAGACTCTTCTTGAGAAACCCTAAGTCCCAGAACTTCAAGGACCTGGGGAATAAGGGGCGTGGTCCCGCTTGAACAAATGCACCACGCTGGGGTCATCCCCCTCCCAGGAGGGTCATCGGGCTCATCAGTATCCACATCAGCCCGATCCGGCCACAGATCCGGGTCTGCTGCCCCTACTACCCCAGAAGCCGGTGTCGCCCCAGACCCCGGGATCGGATCTTGCGTATCCTGGGGAGAATCCCCTATGGGGTGAGCCTGATCAGGGAGGCACTGACGAGGGTCTGTACCCCGACCTCTTTTCTCAGGCTGGTCCAAACCTGCCCCCAGGAGACCGGGCCGCCTTACTGCCGAGCGTTTCCTTGCCAGGAAAGCCTGGTGCATAAGGAGGACAAATTCTGGGGAAAACCACTCCGGGTCCCCCTCCCCCACTGGAGAGTCGGCTGGGGTGATATAGCAAGTGTTGCTTACCTGTAACAGGTGTTCTCACAGGACAGCAGGATGTTAGTCCTCACATATGGGTGACATCATCAGGATGGAGCCCAATCACGGAACACTTCTGTCAAAGTTTTCAGAACTTTGACTGGCCCCTACTGGGCATGCCCAGCATGGCACTAACCCTGCAGCCAGCAGGGTTCCCCCTTCAGTCTTATTTGATAGCTACAGGCAGTGCCGAAAAAATAAAACAACAAAACGTTACGAACCCAACACCGCGGGCTGGCGGGCGGGTTTCGTGAGGACTAACATCCTGCTGTCCTGTGAGAACACCTGTTACAGGTAAGCAACACTTGCTTTCTCACAGGACAAGCAGGATGGTAGTCCTCACATATGGGTGAGTACCAAGCTGAGGATGTCCGAACATGCACCAAAGATACCCAACGGCGTGCAACAGGCACAACAACTGGGGTGGAATTTGGTAGAGGGCCTCCTGAACCCCACCGGGCAGGCGGAAGGATGTTGGTACGTCACTTTGGAAATAGGTTTCGCAGGACAGATTGGCCGAAGATGGAATCCTGTCTTCCTGCTTTGTCCAAGCAATAGTGGGCTGCGAAAGTGTGGAGAGAACTCCAGGTGGCAGCCCTGCAAATGTCAGGAAGCGGCACCGATCGTAAGTGTGCTACTGAAGTCGCCATGGCCCTTACAGAGTGTGTTTTAACATGGTCTTGGAAAGGAATGCCTGCTTGCTGATAGCAAAAAGATATGCAGTCCGCCAACCATAATATGCTAATTGCATATTTTGTATGATAATTGCATATTTTGTAAACCGTTATGATGGCTCTACCGAATAATGGTATATAAAACTCTACAAATAAATAAATAAACAAACAAACAAACCAGGAGGAGAGAGTCTGCTTACCCACAGGTTGCCCTAATTTGTTAGGATGGAAAGAGACGAATAACTGAGTGCTCTTCCTGTGGGCAACTGTACAGTCTAGGTAGAACGCTAGAGCCCGTTTACAGTCAAAGGTATGCAGTGCCTGTTCCCCTGGGTTGGAGTGGGGCCTGGGAAAAAAGATAGGTAGTATGATGGATTGATTAATGTGAAACTCCAAAACTACCTTAGGCAAAAACTTCGGGTGAGTGTGGAGTACCGCCCGGTCCTGCAGGAGTTTAGTGTAAGGCGGATAGGTAACTAGGGCCTGTAACTCACTAATCCTTCGAGCTGAAGTGATAGCCTAAAGGAAAATCACTTTCCATGTGAGATATTTTAGGTCACAGGAGTGAAGAGGTTTGAATGGTGGTTTCATGAGCCGCCCGAGAACCAGATTAAGGTCCCAAGAAGGGGCCGGAGGACGTAAAGGTGGCTTGATATGGAGCAAGCCTTTAAGAAAACGTGTTACGAGGGGTTATACCAATACAGGGACATCCCCAACACCTTTATGGAAGGCTGCTACCGCACTGACATGCATTCTGATGGAAGAGGTCTTTAGACCTGACTCTGACAGATGCCAGAGATAGTCCAAAAACCTTGGGATTGGACAGGAAAAGGGATTGTGAAGAACACCATGATGTATACCTTTGCTATTTATAGGAATAAGACTTTCTTGTGGAAGGCTTCCGTGAAGCAATCAGGACACGAGAAACCGAATCTGAAAGGTTAAGTGGTTGAAGGATTAACCTTTCAACATCCATGCCGTCAGGGACAAGGCCTGAAGATTGGGATGGCATAGACATCCGTCGTTCTGAGTGATCAGAAGCGGGTGCGTTTCCAAGGGAATGTGCCTGCGGATGGAAAGATCCTGGAGTATGGGAAACCACACTTGGCGTGGCCAGTGAGGTGCTATCAGGATCATGGTTCCCTTGTCCTGACGGAGCTTCACAAGAGTCTTCGAGAAAAGAGGAAGTGGAGGGAATGCATAAAGCAGACCAGCTGCCCTCGAGAGGGAGAATGCATCTCTGGGCTGAGAGCGCTCGGTCCGAATGAGGGAGCAGTAATTGTCCACTTTGTGGTTCTGAGGGGATGCAAAGAGGTCTATTTGGGGATGACCCCATTGCTGGAAGAGAGAGGTCGCTACAGAGGGATCGAGAGACCACTCGTGCGGCTGAAAGACACGACTCAGTTTGGCTGCCAAGACATTGTGCACTCCGGCAAATAGGTGGCCCTGAGGTACATCGAGTGGGAGAGGGCTTCCGCCCAAATCTGCGCAGCTTCCTGACACAGAAGGAAGGAGCCTGTGCCTCCCTGCTTGTTGATGTACCACATGGCCATCCGGTTGTCCGTCTGAATCAGGATGACATGATTTGATAAGCAATCCTGAAAAGCTCTGAGAACATATCGCATTGCTCGAAGCTCCAGGAAATTTATCTGGTGGTTGGCTTCCTCTGGAGACCAAAATCCTTGTGACTGTAGCTCGTTCACATGAGCTCCCCACCCGAGGTTGGAAGTGTCTGTGGTGAGAATGAGTTGAGGATCTGGTAGGTGAAAAGGCAGCCCCTGGAGGAGATTGTTCTGATCTTTCCACCAGGCCTAGGGTTCTATTCCCGGTACTTTTTGATCCCCAAAAAATCCAGGGGGCTTCGTCCAATTCTTGACCTATGTGCCCTCAACAAGTACCTCCAACGGGAAAAGTTCAAGATGGTAACCTTGGGCTCGCTTTTACCTCTTCTACAAAGAGGAGACTGCCTCTGCTCTCTGGACCTCCAGGACGCATACACCCACATTGTGATAGCTCCAGCTCATCGCAAGTACCTCAGGTGTGAGTGTGTCTGTGATCTGGACAATGGTTGACAGAGGCTGACTCGCTTGAATCCATTGTGACCTCAGAGTCCAATGCATAACTCTCATGGCCAGGCGGGCCATTGGTGTGAGATGGACTGAGGACGCCATGTGTCAGAGAAGGACTAGAAATTGCCAAGCTGTTGCTGTATACTGAGACTGCAACTGGTGAGCGAGGGACACGAGGGTTTGCACTCGTTGTTGAGGTAGAAAGGCTTTTGCCTGTAAGGTGTCCAAGTCTGCCCCAATGAACAACAAGGTTTGAGATGGGACTAAATAGGATTTCTTGTAATTGACGAGAAATCCTAGAGAAATTAGTGTGTAGGGTCAAATCCAGGGACGATCAAGCGGCTTGCTGGGTTGGGGCCCTGATTAACCAGTCGTCTAGATAGGGGTAGACATGAACACCTTCTTTCCTGAGAAAGGCTGCGACAACTACGAGACATTTGGTAAAGACTCGTGGTGCCGATGCTAGGCCGAATGAAAGCACCTGGTATTAATAGTGCCTTGGGCCTACTAAAAACCTGAGGTACTTGCGATGAGCTGGAGCTATCACAATGTGGGTGTATGCGTCCTGGAGGTCCAGAAAGCAGAGGCAGTCTCCTCTTTGTAGAAGAGGTAAAAGCGAGCCCAAGGTTACCATCTTGAACTTTTCCCATTGGAGGTACTTGTTGAGGGCACATAGGTCAAGAATTGGACGAAGCCCCCTGGATTTTTTGGGGATCAAAAAGTACCGGGAATAGAACCCTAGGCCTTTTTGTGAAAGAATAACGGGTTCTATCGCCCTTAACTGGAGAAGAAGGGAAACCTCCTGCTCCAGAAGGAAAGAGTGGTCGGTTACTCTCCACACTTGTAGAGGTGGTGATTCCGGTGGAAGAGCAAGAAAGTTCAGGTGGTAACCCTGAGCAATGATTGCTAGCACCCATTGGTTGGTTGTGATTGATTGCCACATGCCGTGAAAGTGGCACAATCGACCTCCCACTGGTATGCCTGGCAGAGGAATCAGGCTGCTGCTCTCCAA
Organism: Rhinatrema bivittatum; assembly: GCF_901001135.1. NCBI lineage: Eukaryota > Metazoa > Chordata > Amphibia > Gymnophiona > Rhinatrematidae > Rhinatrema > Rhinatrema bivittatum. Next base: position 31,247,342 of record NC_042624.1, on the reverse strand, counting down.
GGGAAAGTCAAAAACCTGAAACAGGCCCCAGCTGGGGAGCTGCTTGTGGCCTTTGCTTCCGGGGCTGGCGAGGCTGAGATTTTTGATAAGGCCTCATAGCTCGGGACCTTGTTGGTGGAGGATAGTACTTCCTTGGGCGGAAGAATGACTTCTTAGAGTCCTTCTTGAAGGGCTGTCTAGAAGGGAAGTCAGAAGGTATCTATGAGAGCTGTTTGAGGGTCTCATGATGGTCCTTTAATTCAGCCACTATTTGCTGAATCTGTTCACAGAACAGATTATCTCCTATACAGGGCAGGTCAGAGAGCCTGTCTCGTACTTCTGGGCGAAGGTCAGAAGACTTGAGCCAGGCCCAGCATCTTGCCAAAATGGCAGTTGCAGACACTCTAGTGGAGGTGTCGAAGATATCGTAAGCTGTTCTTATCTCATGCTTTCCTGCCTCAAACCCCTTGTTGACAAGGATTTGTTCTTGGAATTGGTCAGGCAGGGTTTCAGAGATGTCCTGTATTTGCTTGAAAATGACCCTGTTGTATTGGGTCATGTACAGCTGGTAAGAAGCAATTCTGGAGATGAGCATGGCCCCTTGGAACACTCATCGACCATTATTGTCTAGGAACTTGTGTTCCTTGACAGGAGGGGTAGAGGAGTGAGGCTTCGTCCTTTTTGCTTTCTTCTGAGCTGATTCTACCACAACTGAGTGGTGGTCAAGCTGAGATTTTTGAAAGCCAGGGGCTGACTGTACTAGATAGGTAGTGTCAGCCTTTCTGTGAACTGGGGCAATGGATCCAAGGTTTTCCCAGTTCCTTTTGAGGAGGTCAAGAAGAACTTGATGAATGGGAATAGAAGTGATTACTTTAGGGGCATCCAGGAATTGGAGAAGCTCCATCATCTGGTGCCTATCATCTTGCTCCCTCTGAAGCTGAAAAGGGACCAATTCCTACATTTCCTTCACAAAATTAATGAAAGAAAGGTCCTCTGCAGGAGAACGTTTTCTACTTTCAGTAGGAGAGGGAGGTGAAGGTAAGTCATCTGTGTCTGTGGAAGTATCATCACCCCAGGTGACATAAGGATCAGCAGGCTGACCTGTAGGACGAGAAGGGGGTTGGATACCCGAAGGGCCCGGCTGAGGCTCCGAAAAAATGGAAGGAATCACCGGGGGCACCGTGGACACCCTGGGGGGTATCTGTGCCGGCATCGATGGCGCCGATGTGCGTATCGCCCCCGATGAATGAATCAGTGGCGAGGGACGACATGGCATCGATGGCTGAGGCAATACCCCCGAAGGGGGAATGCGAAACGGTGTTTCTCCTCCCGATGAAGCTGTCATCGGGGAATGCACCGGAGCCATCAGAGACCCGGGAATCACCGGTGGAAGGGCAGTCATGAGCGCTTCCATCCGGGATAGCAGCGGTGCTAGCGCTGCTGGAATTAGGTCGGTGACCGGTTCCACTCTCGGTGCCGGAGGAACCTGGAGTCGTTGCATCGCCTTGTCGATGGCCTCCTGGACTAGCCGGTCCAGTTCTTCCCGGAGACCTGGGGCAATCAGCCCCGGCTCCGTGACGGAAGAGGGAGGCTGAGGCACAGTCGGAGGGACCACTTTTACAGGCGGAATCGCGACTCCCAAACCCCGATCGGGTGAGGGTTGCCTCGATGTCCCGGTCGCAGGAGTGGTCGGTGCTGTTCCTGGACAAGGCTTCTTCGATGGTGGCTCAGACGGTGGCGAGGTCGATGATTTCGCTCCCTCGACGGTCCGAGACTTACGATGCCGGTGGCGATGTTTCTCCCTACGATCCCCTCGATCTTGAGGGGGAGAAACAGGAGTCGATGGCGGGCAGTCACTGGACGGTTGTCGATGTTGGTGCGATTTAGACAGTGCCGGTTCCGATGACGTTGATACGATGGACGGCGTCGGGGTGTGAGCACGGAAAAGGAGTCCCATCTTCTCCAATCTGGCTTTGCGACCTTTCGGTGTCATGAGGGCACATTTGGTGCAAGTCAGGACATCATGCTCACGGCCTAAACACATTACACAGACTCCATGAGGGTCTGTGATAGACATGGTGCGAGTACAGTCTGGGCACCGACGAAACCCCGACGCCATGGCCATAGAAAAATTGAGCAGCGGTACGGTCGACGGCCAGTAGGCCGCGAGGGCCAAACTCGACGGTAATAGACGAAAAACGGTGAAAAACTTACCGGAGCACCGTGAGGAAAATTCCTGTCAGGAATCTCTTCAGAGCTCCTAAACCGCGAGGCTACTGCTGCGCGGAAAAAAGAAAACTGAAGGGGGACCCCTGCTGGCTGCAGGGTTAGTGCCATGCTGGGCATGCCCAATAGGGGCCAGTCAAACATAAGAACATAAGAACATAAGAAAATGCCATACTGGGTCAGACCAAGGGTCCATCAAGCCCAGCATCCTGTTTCCAACAGTGGCCAATCCAGGCCATAAGAACCTGGCAAGTACCCAAAAACTAAGTCTATTCCATGTAACCATTGCTAATGGCAGTGGCTATTCTCTAAGTGAACTTAATAGCAGGTAATGGACTTCTCCTCCAAGAACTTATCCAATCCTTTTTTAAACACAGCTATACTACCTGCACGAACCACATTCTCTGGCAACAAATTCCAGAGTTTAATTGTGCGTTGAGTAAAAAAGAACTTTCTCCGATTAGTTTTAAATGTGCCCCATGCTAACTTCATGGAGTGTCCCCTAGTCCTTCTACTATCCGAAAGAGTAAATAACCGATTCACATCTACCCGTTCTAGACCTCTCATGATTTTAAACACCTCTATCATATCCCCCCTCAGTCGTCTCTTCTCCAAGCTGAAAAGTCCTAATCTCTTTAGTCTTTCCTCATAGGGGAGTTGTTCCATTCCCCTTATCATTTTGGTAGCCCTTCTCTGTACCTTCTCCATCGCAATTATATCTTTTTTGAGATGCGGCGACCAGAATTGTACACCGTATTCAAGGTGCGGTCTCACCATGGAGCGATACAGAGGCATTATGACATTTTCCGTTTTATTCATCATTCCTTTTCTAATAATTCCCAACATTCTGTTTGCTTTTTTGACTGCCGCAGCACACTGAACCGACGATTTCAATGTGTTATCCACTATGACACCTAGATCTCTTTCTTGGGTTGTAGCACCTAATATGGAACCCAACATCGTGTAATTATAGCATGGGTTATTTTTCCCTATATGCATCACCTTGCACTTATCCACATTAAATTTCATCTGCCATTTGGATGCCCAATTTTCCAGTCTCACAAGGTCTTCCTGCAATTTATCACAATCTGCTTGTGATTTAACTACTCTGCACAATTTTGTGTCATCTGCAAATTTGATTATCTCACTCGTCGTATTTCTTTCCAGATCATTTATAAATATATTGAACAGTAAGGGTCCCAATACAGATCCCTGAGGCACTCCACTGTCCACTCCCTTCCACTGAGAAAATTGCCCATTCAATCCTACTCTCTGTTTCCTGTCTTTTAGCCAGTTTGCAATCCACGAAAGGACATCGCCACCTATCCCATGACTTTTTACTTTTCCTAGAAGCCTCTCATGAGGAACTTTGTCAAACGCCTTCTGAAAATCCAAGTATACTATATCTACCGGTTCACCTTTATCCACATGTTTATTAACTCCTTCAAAAAAGTGAAGCAGATTTGTGAGGCAAGGCTTGCCCTGGGTAAAGCCATGCTGACTTTGTTCCATTAAACCATGTCTTTCTATATGTTCTGTGATTTTGATGTTTAGAACACTTTCCACTATTTTTCCTGGCACTGAAGTCAGGCTAACCGGTCTGTAGTTTCCCGGATCGCCCCTGGAGCCCTTTTTAAATATTGGGGTTACATTTGCTATCCTCCAGTCTTCAGGTACAATGGATGATTTTAATGATAAGTTACAAATTTTTACTAATAGGTCTGAAATTTCATTTTTTAGTTCCTTCAGAACTCTGGGGTGTATACCATCCGGTCCAGGTGATTTACTACTCTTCAGTTTGTCAATCAGGCCTACCACATCTTCTAGGTTCACCGTGATTTGATTCAGTCCATCTGAATCATTACCCATGAAAACCTTCTCCATTACGGGTACCTCCCCAACATCCTCTTCAGTAAACACCGAAGCAAAGAAATCATTTAATCTTTCCGCGATGGCCTTATCTTCTCTAAGTGCCCCTTTAACCCCTCGATCATCTAACGGTCCAACTGACTCCCTCACAGGCTTTCTGCTTCGGATATATTTAAAAAAGTTTTTACTGTGAGTTTTTGCCTCTACAGCCAACTTCTTTTCAAATTCTCTCTTAGCCTGTCTTATCAATGTCTTACATTTAACTTGCCAATGTTTATGCTTTATCCTATTTTCTTCTGTTGGATCCTTCTTCCAATTTTTGAATGAAGATCTTTTGGCTAAAATAGCTTCTTTCACCTCCCCTTTTAACCATGCCGGTAATCGTTTTGCCTTCTTTCCACCTTTCTTAATGTGTGGAATACATCTGGACTGTGCTTCTAGAATGGTATTTTTTAACAATGACCACGCTTCTTGGACATTTTTTACTTTTGTAGCTGCTCCTTTCAGTTTTTTTCTAACAATTTTTCTCATTTTATCAAAGTTTCCCTTTTGAAAGTTTAGCACGAGAGCCTTGGATTTGCACACTGTTCCTTTTCCAGTCATTAAATCAAATTTGATCATATTATGATCACTATTGCCAAGTGGCCCCACCACCGTTACCTCTCTCACCAAGTCCTGTGCTCCACTGAGAATTAGATCTAAAATTGCTCCCTCTCTCGTCGGTTCCTGAACCAATTGCTCCATAAAGCTATCATTTATTCCATCCAGGAACGTTATCTCTCTAGCGTGACCCGATGATACATTTACCCAGTCTATATTGCCGTAATTGAAGTCTCCCATTATTACTGCACTACCAATTTGGTTGGCTTCCCTAATTTCTCTTAGCATTTCACTGTCCATCTCACCATCTTGACCAGGTGGACGGTAGTATACCCCTATCACTGTAGTCTTCCCTGATACACAAGGGATTTCTACCCATAAAGATTCAATTTTGTATTTAGTCTCATGCAGGATGTTTATCCTGTTGGACTCTATGCCATCCCGGACATAAAGCGCCACACCTCCTCCCGACTGCTCCTCTCTGTCATTGCGATATAATTTGTACCCCGGTATAGCACTGTCCCATTGGTTATCCTCTTTCCACCATGTCTCTGAGATGCCAATTAAGTCTATGTCATCATTTACTGCTATACATTCTAATTCTCCCATCTTACTTCTTAGACTTCTGGCATTAGCATACAAACATTTCAAAGTTTGTTTTTTGATTGTATTTTTATTCTGCTTTTTAATTGATAGGGATAAGTTAGAATTTTTTAGCTCAGGTGAGTTTTTAGTTACAGGCATTTGGACTACTTTTCTAATTATTGGAACCTCACTGTTGGGATGCCCTAATTCTAATGCATCATTAGTATCCTTTAAAGATACATCTCTCCGAACCATGCGCTGCTGAGCGACTGTCGGCTTTCCCCTTTGTTCTAGTTTAAAAGCTGCTCTATCTCCTTTTTAAGGGTTAGCGCCAGCAGTCTGGTTCCACCCTGGTTAAGGTGGAGCCCATCCCTTCGGAAGAGACTCCCCCTTCCCCAAAAGGTTCCCCAGTTCCTAACAAAACTGAATCCCTCTTCCTTGCACCATCGTCTCATCCACGCATTGAGACTCCGGAGCTCTGCCTGCCTCTGGTGACCTGCGCGTGGAACAGGGAGCATTTCAGAGAATGCTACCCTGGAGGTTCTGGATTTAATCTTTCTACCAAAGTTCTGGAAACTTTGACAGAAGTTTTCTGTGATTGGGCTCCATCCTGATGATGTCACCCATATGTGAGGACTACCATCCTGCTTGTCCTGTGAGAACATCAGTTCCCCCAGTGAGGTCTTCCCTCACCGGGGCTAGAACAGGCGGAGATTCCTCTTCCCACGAAGCTGAAGGTGAGACAGACGTTCCCTCCCCGAGGGAAGAGGCAAGAAGCCCTGAAGAGCCCTCTAACCCCGGGGAACATGCTGCGCATAAGGAGGCCACATCTAACACCTGGCCACGTGAACCACACGTGCGGCAGGCCTGCGATTCTGTTTTCGGTGCCATCTGCAGCAGAACGCCGATAGTATGAAGTGAAATAGAAAAGGTAGCGAATAAAAAAAGAAACGCACAGAGCCACAAAGCGGATAAAATTTCAGTGAGGCAGGACCAGAAAAAGCAGAGTTGCTTACCTGTAGCAGGTGTTCTCACAGGACAGCAGGATGTTAGTCCTCACATATGGGTGACATCATCAGGATGGAGCCCAATCACGGAACTCTTTTGTCAAAGTTTCCAGAACTTTGATTGGCACTATGCCCAGCATAGCATCAAGCCTGAAGCCAGCAGGGGTCCCCCTTCAGTCTCGTCTTATATTAAAAGTACATGCAAAAAATAAAATAATAAATCTTAAGCGAACCCAACTCCGCGGGGTGGCGGGTGGGTTTCGTGAGGACTAACATCCTGCTGTCCTGTAAGAACACCTATTACAGATAAGCAACTCTGCTTTCTCACAGGACAAGCAAGATGGTAGTCCTCACATATGGGTGAGTACCGAGCTGAGGATGCTCGAGCAATGCACCAAATGTACCCAAAGACGTGCAACAGGCACAAGAACTGGGGTGGAATTTGGTAGAGGGCATCCTGAACCCTACCGGGTTGGTGGAAGGATGGTGGTACCTCAGTTCGCAAATAAGTTGTGTAGCACAGACTGGCCTAAGATGGAATCTTGTCTGCCAGCCGTGTCTAAACAATAATGAGCTGCGAAGCTGTGGAGGAAGCACCAGGTAGCAGCCTTACAGATGTCAGCAAGCGGCACCGAGCGTAGGTGCGCTACTAATGTTGCCATGGCCCTGACAGAGTGTGCTTTAACATGGTCTTGAAGCGGAATGCCTGCCTGCTGATAGCAAAAGAAAATATACAGTACGCTAACCAGGAGGAGAAGAATCTGCTTACCCACAGTTTGCCCAATTTGATAGGATCAAAGGAAACAAACAATTGAGTGACTTTCCTGTGGGCAGCTGTACGGTCTAGATAAAAAGCTAGAGCACGTTTACAGTCAAGGGTATACAGAGCCCATTCTCCTGGGTTTGAGGGGGGCCTGGGAAAGAACGTGGGTAGGATAATGGATTGATTGATAAGAAACTCCGATACTACCTTAGGCAAAAACTTAGGGTGAGTGCGGAGTACTACCCTATCATGCAGAAGTTTATTGTGAGACGGGTAGGTAACTAAGGCCTGTAACTCACTAACTCTGCGAGCAGATGTGATCGCCAAAACCAAAATCACTTTCCAAGTGAGATAGCGGAGATCACAGGATTGGAGAGGCTCAAACAGCGGTTTCATGAGCCTTCCCAAAACCATGTTGAGGTCCCAAGAAGGGGCCGGCGGGTGCAGTGGAGGTTTAAGGTGAAACAAGCCCTTCAAAAAGCGTGTGACAAGGGGTTGTACTGAAATGGGTACATCCCCCACACCTTTATGGAAGGCGGCTATCGCACTGACATGTACCCTGATAGATGACGTTTTGAAGCCTGACTGACAGGTGCCAGAGATAGTCCAGAAACTTCGGTGTGGGACAAGTGAAGGGATCGATGGACATGGAAGTACACCATCCCGTAAACCTGTTCCATTTATAATGATAAGACTGCCTTGTGGAAGGCTTTCGTGAAGCTACTAGGACACGGGAAACCGGCTCTGAAAGGTTAAGAGGTTGAAATATTAACCTTTCAACATCCAGGCAGTCAGGGAGAGGGCCTGGAGGTTTGGGTGATGAAGGCAGCCGTTGTTCTGAGTGATCAGAAGTGGGTCCTTCCCCAGAGGAATGCACCGCTGTACAGATAGGTCGTGGAGAATTGGAAACCAGACCTGGCGTGGCCAATGAGGGGCTATGAGAATCATTAGTCCCTTGTCCCTTCGCAGCTTCACGAAAGTATTTGAAATGAGTGGAAGTGGAGGGTACGCATAAAGGAGACCGCTGGCCCACGAGAGGGAGAAAGCATCTCTGGGCTGGTAGTGTTGGCTACGAGTGAGAGAGCAGAAGTTCCCTACTTTGCGGTTGTGAATTGACGCAAAGAGGTCTATGTGAGGGTAACCCCAACGCTGGAATATTGAGTCCGCTACAGTGGGGTTGAGGGACCACTCGTGCTGTTGAAAAGTGCGACTCAGATTGTTCGCCAACACAATGTCCACTCCCGGCAAAGTAGGTGGCCCTGGGGTACATCGAGTGGGAAAGGGCCTCCGCCCATATCTGAGCAGCTTTCTGACACAGGAGGTAGGAGCCTGTTCCCCCCTGCTTGTTGATGTACCACATGGCCACCTGGTTGTCGGTTTGAATCAGGATGACCTGGTTGGAGAGGTGATCCTGAAAAGCCCTGAGAGCATATCTGATTGCAAGAAGCTCCAGGAAATTTATCTGGTGTTTAGCAAACTCAGGGCATCTGGAGACCAGATGCCCTGAGTTTGCAGATTTCCAACATGTGTTCCCCAGCCGAGGTTGGAAGCATCTGTTGTTAAGGTTAACTGAGGCTCTGGAATCTGAAATGGAAGGGCTCGCACCAGATTGGATTGGTTTGCCTACCAAGCTAGCAATAGATGGAGCTGTTGGTGATGCGGATTGTGGAGGGCATTGGCTGAGAAGACTGAGTCCACTGCGATCTTAGCGTCCACTGCATTACTCTCATGGCGAGGCGAGCCATGGGAGTGACATGCACTGTGGAGGCCATATGACCCAATACTATCAGGAAATGACATGCAGTTGAATGTTGTCGAGACTGCAGTCGAAAGGCCAGAGAAGCGAGAGTGAGAGCTCGATCCTGAGGTAGGAAAGCTTTCACTCAGAGTGTCCAATTCGGCCCCTATGAATGATAGAGTTTGTGAAGGAACTAGCCTGGATTTTTGATAGTTTATCAGAAATCCTAGGGAGATTAGGGAATGCAAAGTGAGGCGAAGGGACGTCAGTGCACTTTGCCGAGTGGGAGCCCTGATCAACCAATCGTCCAGATAGGGGTAGACGTGGACACTGACTCCTGAGATAGGCAGCCTCCACCACGAGGCATTTGGTGAAGACGCGTGGGGCAGATGCTAGGCCGAAAGGTAACACTCGATATTGGAAGTGTTTTGGGCCTACTAGGAATCGCAGGAATCTGCGATATGACTGAGGAATTGAGATGTGCATGTAGGCGTCCTGAAGGTCTAGAAAGCAGAACCAGTCTCCCCTTTGAAGAAGGGGAAGTAGAAAACCCAAGGTCACCATCTTGAACTTTTCTTTGTATGAATTTGTTTAGAGTGAAGATCCAATATTGGGCGCACGCCACCTGACTTTTTTGGTATCAGGAAATACCTGGAATTAGAACCCTTGCCCCTGTTCTGAGAGGGGCACTGGTTCTATCGCTCGGGATTGGAGGAGGCGGGAGACCTCCTGCTCCAAGAGTGGTGAATGGTCGAATGTTCCCCATGTCAGCCGAGGAAGGGAATCCGGTGGGGCAGAGAGAAAGTTGAAGTGGTAACCTTTGGATACTATAGCCAGTACCCACTGATCTGTGGTGACTGTGTGCCATAGGCTGGAGAAGTGGCAAAACCGGCCGCTGACCGGAATGGTCGGAAGTGGAAGCTGGATACTGCTCTCTAGAAAGGAGTCAAAAGCCTGCCACTGGACCTGGTTGAGTGGCTGGCTGTGACTTCTGAGCTCTAGGCTGCCTGGGTTGGCCTTTTTGGTAAGGCTTAGAAAGCCGACCCCTGGACGCTGGTGGATAATATCTTCTCTGCCGGTAGAATTGCCTCTTAGAATCCCTCTTAAAAGATCTTTTGGATGAAGAAGAGGGATCAGAAAGGTAGTAAAGGGAGCTGGCGCAGATCTCTTGGTGGTCCTTGAGCTGTGCCACTGCTTCTTGAATCTTTTCACCGAAAAGATTATCCCCACACAGGGCAGGTCAGCCAATCTGTCCTGTACCGCTGGTCTGAGGTCTGAAGATTTCAGCCAGGCCCATCTCCTTGCACTGATACCGGCTGCTGACACCCTGGAAGCGGTGTCAAAGATGTCATACGCTGATTGTACTTCTTGTTTGCCAGCATTTAATCCTTTTTGTGCTAGGGAATGAAGCTGGTCCTGGAACTGCAGAGGTAAGGCTTCAGCAAAGTCTTGAATCTTTGTGAACAAGGCCCTATTATACTGGGTCATGTAAAGTTGGTAGGATGCAATGCGAGAGATGAGCATTGATCCATGGAATACCAGTCTTCCAAATGCATCCAGGAACTTCTGATCTTTCCCTGGGGGAATGGATGAATGAGATTTGGAGCGTCTGGCTCTCTTTTGGGTGGACTCTACAACCACCGAGTGATGATCCAACGGAGTTCTTTGAAAGCCAGGGGCTGACTGAACTAAGTAGGTGGCATCTGCTTTTCAATTGTCAGGTGCCACCGAGCCAGGGTGCTCCCAGTTTCTCTTCAAAAGGTCCAAAAGGATGTTATGAATAGGAATGGACATGATTTCTTTTGGAGCATCGAGAAATTGTAGAAGCTCTAGCATCTGGTGTCTAGAGTATTCTTCTGTCTGAAGCTGGAATGGGACTGTTTCAGACATCTCCTTTACAAAATTAATAAAGGACAGGTCCTCTGGAGGAGAATGCTTCCTTTCATCAGGAGGGGAGGGCTGTGAAGTTAAATCATCAGAATCCTGGGACGAATCATCGGTCCAAGGATTATAAGGGTCATCACCAGCTCCCAAATGTTTTTCAGAAGGAAGTAACGGAGTTATTCCTGAAGGCCCTGGCTCGGGCATCGATGGCAGCATCGCTGGCATCGAAGGAGGCACCGATGGGATTGGTGACATCGATGGATGTGTCAGGGGGGACACTCCCGATGGTGGAATGAAGAGTGGTGTTTCTTCCTCCCTCGGATCCACCGGTGGAAGTGCACCGATCAACTTTTCCATTCTAGCCAATAGCGCTGCAAGCGCCATGGGTATCGGGTCAGTGACCATAGGAGGAACCGGCGCATGCAACGATGGAAGTTGGAAGCCCTGGAGTGCTTTGCCGATAGCCTCTTGGATCATCCGATCCAATTCCTCACGGAAACCTGGGGCATGAATACCCGGTTCCAGAGTGGGAGGTAGCACTGGTGTAGCCGGAGGGTCCACCAGTGAAGGAGGAATCGCGGATCCCGGCACCTATCCAGGTGGGGAACGCCTCGGTGATCCAGAGACAGAAGAGGAAGAAACCTTTGTCAGAGGCTCAGACGACGTCGATGTCATGAGCTTTACGATGATGGTGTCGATGTTTTTCTCTATGTTCACCCCCAGTGTTTTTCTTGAGGGGGGAACAGAGGGAGTCAACACCTGTGGAGTCTAGGCCGGTCGGGTAGCAGCGAATTCCCAATGCTGGCGCGACGTAGACCGCACTGGTTCAGACTATGTCGAAGCTATCGATGGCGTTGGGGTTTTTGGCCTAAAGAGGAGAGCCATCTTATCGAGCCGAGCCTTGCGACCTTTTGGTGTCATCTGGGCACATTTGGTGCAAGTAAGGACATCGTGGCTGGACCCCAAGCACATCACACAGACTGTGTGAAGGCTCTGTGAGGGACATCGTTCGAGTGCAGTCGGGGCATGGACGGAAACCCGACGCCATGGCTCCAACAAAATTTAGCTGTGGTGCGGTCGATGGCCGATAGGCCGCAAGGGAAACTCAACGGGAATCGACCGCAAACGGGCACAAAACTTACCGTTCGACAACGGAGCAAAAAAATCAATAAGGGGACCCATGAGGGGTAAATTTTTTTTTTATTTTTTAACAAAGTTCCGTGAGGAAAATTCCTGTCAGGAATCTCTGAAGAGCTCCTTAACCTGCGAGGCTACTGCTGCGTGGAAAAAAGACGACTGAAGGTGGACCCCTGCTGGATGCAGGGTTGGTGCTATGCTGGGCATGCCCAGTAGGTGCCAGTCAAAGTTCTGGAAACTTTGACAAAAGTGTTCCGTGATTGGGCTCCATCCTGATGTCACCCATATGTGAGGACTACCATCCTGCTTGTCCTGTGAGAAACAAACTTTTCGTGCTGCGGGCTAAAAGACTACCGGCTGAGGAGAAAAAAAGCCTGTCTATGGTGAAATCGCAAAGCCCCCAGCAGGGAAGCAGCGAGTAAACGAGGCACACGGAGAAAAAAACTCACCCTTGCCCTCAGAAAACCACCCGGAGCCCTGGGAGCTGAGGGCAACACTGCTGACAGTTTCCCCAGCCGGCCTTAAAAGACCCGGTCCCTCCTGCACCTCTCCTTACCTCAGCACTGAAGACTGTCAGTCAGCTGCAGTGAAAACAGCTTTTTTTTTTTTTTTTTAAATTAAACTTTACCAAGACACAGAGAAAAGCTGTTGCAGGAGACAAGGGATCAGCTGTAGCAGAGACGGTGGTGAGCAGCCAGGAGCCCCTGGTCATCAGACACCGAACTGTGGTGGGCGAAACCCTGACAAGAATATCCAATTCCCCAGACGCCCATCTTCTACTGAGGGATGGCCCACAAAGGAGCTAACACCTCAGGAAATGACCGTAAACCAAAAAATTAAATTCAAACTAAATAAAAAATATAACTAAAGACTGCAGGTGTGCATCTGTACCACCCACTGGAGTCAAAGAAAAACTGAGTGACTGCAGGTGGCACTCTCGTTATGTAGCAGTGCCCAAAGTTCTAATTGTTCTCTGACTCCACCTGCTGGTAGGGATACACAACCCACTTTTCTGGACTGATCTGGGTATGTTCAGGAATGATGTGTGCACTTACCCTGCACTCAACTTTACCACGGCGTGCTAACTGCACAGAACAAAGAAAACAAAAAGAGAAAACTGGTGGTGCCTTTGGGAAATTAATCCTTTTGGAAACATAAAAGCAATGTCATAACCTGTTGCGGCATTTTTGCATTACTTTAATATTCAACTGATGACAAATTTGCTGCCATTTTCCTCTCTCCAGGAGAGATCATTGCAGTGTTTGGTTTCACCACATGCACTGGTAAAAGGGCTAGCCGATGTTCCAGCAACCTTGAAGAATTACCCCCAAAAATTCTACTTGACTTAAGATCAAATTTATTTAAATGCATCCCCAGCCTGCCCTGCCCTGCTCCAGCAGAGGCGTGCAGAGTGCAGTTCCCAGTTGGCTGTGACTCTTTGGTGAACGTGAGGCTGTGAAGCCAGCGGGTGGGTATGACTGCATGCTCTATGAAACACTGCAGCCAGTGCTGTCGGTAGGCAGACCTCATCTGGAATGCAGATCCACCAAGGAGGGAGTGGAGGCATTTTCCACCAATTCCTGGTGCAAAATTACTTCTTCCGCTTTGTGAGCAGTATTTATTTGAGGGTTGATGCTCCAGTGCTTTGCATAGGAGTGCAGCCCTCTGGAACATTGCCCTGTGCAAAAGAAAAATAACCTTTTTTTTTTTTTTTTTATTGACCTGGCGGTTTCCTCTTGCTCCTTTAGGGCTTCCTTCTTACCTTGGGATTTTTTTTTTCCTATTTTATATCTCCTCCAAACTCTAGTACAGTCCCAAGCAACTGTGAATCCCTGCCCACCAGGGGCTGTGAACCTCGCCTCAGCAGCATCCCCAGCCCTGGCCAACATGGGGAGTGGAAGAGCTAACCCAGGAATTAAGCCCATTTCCTCTGTCTGACATTGTGCAGCACTGCCATTAAGTCACCAGGCTGGCCCCAAGAAAAATAACTCTAATTACAAAATTATTTCCTTCTGTAATTTTGTGCCCATTTCCAGAAGATGTGTGCCCAGAAAGGGGACAAGGATGGAATTTAAATCTGTTTTTCCTGCTGTATATCATGCTGTGCACATTCTATCTGCCTTCACTGAAGCAGACTGACACAGGTGACATGCAACCAAGACAGCAAAGGATCAGTATCTTTCATTTATTTCTCTACAGGTATATGCTTCAACCTCTAGTAACACCCTTCTTTTCATTTAGGATATATATCACCTCTGCACTAATTCCCTGGCTAATTCCCTGTTTCATTAAATGAAAGCTAGCTAAAGTGTATTCACATTTTATTCAACCAGAATTAAGTACACATGATCTGTTTTCTTTTTCCACTGACCACTGTCCTTTGCGAATGTCTGCACTTCCTCCAGCGTGTTAAGCTGTTTTGGTGGACAGCCAGAGACACACAAAGCAATGGAACTGATTTTAAGATTTCTGATTTCCAGACTGCAGGAATCCAAAAAGAATATGTATCTGAAAGAAAAATGTAAAAATAAATAAATAGAATCACAAAATCTTATTCTAAAGCAGGCAATCTTAGGAGGGGGCCGCACACAGATCTGGGTATCAGGATAGCTACAATGAATATTCATCAGATGTATCTGCATACATAAGCTCTAAAAAGGAAGCTAAATTTGCATAGCTTCCACACCCTAAAAACCCAACCTGTCTGCAGCCCTTAAGGAAAAGAATTGTGAACATCGGCCTTAATGTACAATGCTACCAACAGATGCCCAGGTGTAATTTTGGGGATAATTTTCTAACTGCTTGTACTGGTGCAAAGTCCATGGGTACTTTTGAATGTCAATTTTCAAATGGAAAGTATCCGTGAAGTTTCTCTGTGAAAATGATCTCAGGAAAAGTGCACATTTCCACCTGCTTATTTGTGCTTTTTCCTGAGGGAAAAATATTCACATACTGTAATGTTTGGCTGACTGTGGGACGCCCCGTGACGAGCCGCACTCACCTTCTGACGTCGGGGCCTCTCACCAGCTTCTCCCATGGCTCCCCTTAGTTGCATGCACTAAATCTTGAAGGCCTTGTGGCGGGAAAACTGCAGCATCGTTCAGTGATGACATCAGCGCTGGTTAGGTATTTAAACCCATGGCATGCTACCAGCCAGCGCCTCAGAAACAGGTCCTACTGCAGCCTTGTACTGTGTATTGCTATCCTTGCTGTCTCCATTGCCTTATTGTTGCCTTTCTTGCCTGTCTTTGTTGTCTGTCCCCTGCTGTATCGTTTCCTGCATTCTCCTTGTTCCTGTCTTGTCTGTTTGTTCATGCATTGTCCATCTCTGCTTAACTTCGAATTTGACCTTAATGTTGGATTCTGACTTTGCTTCTTGATCTCTGCCTGGACCTTGATGTTGCTTGATATTCACTTGCAGCCTGCCATAATCCTAGCCTACTAATTGACTTTGCCTGTTCGCTCTCTACTGGACCCTTGCCTAAGCCTGCCAGCCCCTGGAACCCATGGGCTTAACCTGCAAGGAACTGGGCTGGTACATGTGAAACCCTGGACCAGGGGTCGGGAACCCATGGCTCGCGAGCCAGATATGGCTCTTTTGATGGCTGCATCTGGCTCGCAGACAAATCTACTAAATAAGTGTCGCCACACTTTCCAGTCCCCCGCTGACCCAGCTGCTCCCCGGTCCTCCTCCGCCCGGGCTTAAAATGCTGTCAGCCTGGGCGGAACGTGGCAGAATAGCTGGAGTCGGCGGCACCGGCATACTCTTTTTCCCGCCCCCCCCCCCCCGTGGCCCGGAAGAGGAAGTGGTGAGCATCGGGTGCGTGCGCGGGAAGAAGAGACCACGCTAATGTGGTCAGCGTCGGTCCGACGAAAAGAAGACTGTGCAGCGCGGCTCGGAGGAAAATGAAGAAGAGCTTCAACCGCGGCCGATGGGACTCCTCCTCCGCGAGGGTTGAAAATGAAGGAGGTTAGCGTTGGGAGGAGGCTGCTGCTGCCGCGAGTTCCTGGGGTGGGGGTGGGGGAGAGAGAGAGAGTGAATGAGCGAGCAAGCATGTGTGTTTGAGATCCTTTGTGTGTGAGTGAGATAGCATGTATGTGAATGATTGAGAGCCTGTATATATGAAAGAGAGTATGTCTGTGATTGAGAGCCTGCCTGTGAGAGAGAGAGCATGAATGTAAGTGTATGACTGAGAACCTGTATGTGTAAGTTTGTGATTGAAAACCTGTTTGTGTGAAAGAGTATGTGTGTATGATTGAGATCCTTTGTGTGTGAGAGAGATCATGTGTATGTATGATTAAGAGCCTGTGTGTATAAGTAAGAGAGAGCATGTGTGTCTGTGTGTGATTGAGAGCTGGTTTAGGTGATGGAGCATGTGAGTATGTGATTGAGAGCCTGGCTCACAAAGATCTGCAACAGAGTGGATACGCTGGAAGGAGTGGAGAGAATGAGACGGGATTTAAGGAAGCTGGAAGAGTGGTCGAAGATATGGCAGCTGAGATTCAATGCCAAGAAGTGCAGAGTCATGCATATGGGGAGTGGAAATCCGAATGAACTGTATTTGATGGGGGGAGAAAGGCTGATGTGCACGGAGCAGGAGAGAGACCTTGGGGTGATGGTGTCTAATGATTTGAAGTCGGCAAAACAATGTGACAAGGTGATAGCTAAAGCCAGAAGAATGCTGGGCTGCAGAGAGAGGAATATCAAGTAAGAAAAGGGACGAGATTATCCCCTTGTACAGGTCCTTGGTGACGCCTCACCTGGAATACTGTGTTCAGTTCTGGAGACCATATCTCCAAAGAGACAGAGACAAGATGGAGGCGGTCCAGAGAAGGGCGACCAGAAAGGTGGAGGGTCTTCATCGAATGACTTATGAGGAGAGATTGAAGAATCTAAATATGTACACCTTGGAGGAAAGGAGGAGCAGAGGTGATATGATACTTGATACAGAGGCTTTCAGATACTTGAAAGGTTTTAATGATCTAAAGACTACGACAAACCTTTTCCATCGGGAAGAAATACTTCCTGACATTGGTTCTGAATCTTCCTCCCTGGAGTTTCAAATCGTGACCCCTGGTTCTGCTGATTTTTTTCCCCGAAGGACTTCAAAGGGGCGTGGGATAAACACACTGGATCCATAAAGTCTAGAGGACATGAATGAAGAGTGGGTGGCTCCTGGGAATAATGGCTACTGCCTGGAGATAATACCCTTATTCAATAAACATTCACACAGTTAATGTGACTCCAACAATGCTCTAAACTTCAACAGCAAAAGGAAAAGTGGAAAAAAGGATTTGCATTCACAAAAAAGTGGGGAGTAGCTTGCTTGTTACGGCGGTTACTACCCCAAACCAAATAAGTCCTGATATTTTTTTTTAATACATATCCAGCATAGCTCTCTGCTTCAACGGCAGGGGAGAAAGACCGATACTTCACGCATATCCAGCATAGCTCTCTGCTTCAACGGCAGGGGGAATGAAGAAAAGTGGATCTATATCCAGACAACAACCAACAAGGACTGAATTACATAGTCTGAGTAAACAAAAGCATGCGTGTAGCTTGCTTATTGTGGCGGTTACTACCCCTAACTAAGCTAGATATTCTTCTGTGTGTGTGTGTGTGTGTGTGTGTGTGTATGTGGTGTGCATGTGAGAAAGGAATGGTGCTTGTGTGTGTGTGTGTGTGTGAGAAAAAGCAATGGTGCTTGTGTGTGTGTTTGTGTGTATGTGGTGTGTATGTGAGAGAGGAATGGTGCTTGTGTGTGTGTTTGTGTGTATGTGAGAAAGGAATGGTGCTTGTGTGTGTGTTTGTGTGTATGTGAGAAAGGAATGGTGCTTGTGTGTGTGTTTGTGTGTATGTGAGAAAGGAATGGTGCTTGTGTGTGTGTGGTGTGTATGTGAGAAAGGAATGGTGCTTGTGTGTGTGTGGTGTGTATGTGAGAAAGGAATGGTGCTTGTGTGTGTGTGGTGTGTATGTGAGAAAGGAATGGTGTGTGTGTGTGTGTGGTGTGTATGTGAGAAAGGAATGGTGTGTGTGTGTGTGTGGTGTGTATGTGAGAAAGGAATGGTGTGTGTGTGTGTGGTGTGTATGTGAGAAAGGAATGGTGTGTGTGTGTGTGGTGTGTATGTGAGAAAGGAATGGTGTGTGTGTGTGTGGTGTGTATGTGAGAAAGGAATGGTGTGTGTGTGTGTGTGTGTATATGTGAGAAAAGAATGGTGTGTGTGTGTGTGTGTATGTGAGAAAGGAATGGAGCTTGTGTGTGTGTGTGTGTGTGTGTGTGTATGTATGTATGTGAGAAAGGAATGGTGCTTCAGTGTGTGGTGTGTGTGTGAGAGAAAGGAAAATTGGTTCTTACTTGCTAATTTTCGTTCCTGTAGTACCATGGATCAGTCCAGACCCTGGGTTATGTCACCAATCCAGCAGAGGGAGGCAGAGAAACGTTCTACTGACTCTGACGTATACCCTGGAGCACCACCTGCAGTCAATCAGTATTGACCAGTATGAAAGCAGAAATTTAACTACTAACATATTAACTAGATATCTAAACAGGAGAACAAATTTCCAACTCATAAATCCTAAATGGAAGCAGAATCCCCCAAAAAAAATCTTGGGAATAAACAAGAAAATATTAAAAATAGACAGCATGAAAAGGCGGTTTAATCACCCAAACAGTGAACGAGCGGACTCTCCGAAAAGATAAATATAATACACAGACATAAAGGGTAGGCATCTGGACTGATCCATGGTACTACAGGAACGAAAATTAGCAGGTAAGAACCAATTTTCCTTTCCCTGTACGTACCTGGAGCAGTCCAGACCCTGGGATGTACCAGAGCTGATTCAATTAGGGTGGGACCCAGAGAGTCCCGCTCAGAGAACACTCTCTCCGAAGGCTGCCGAACTTGGAGCGTAAATATCCAAGCGGTAATGACGAGCAAAAGTATGCAACGACTTTCAAGTCGCTTCTTTACAAATCTCCTGAGGAACTAACTGACATTCTGCCCAAGAGGTAGCCTGTGACCTAGTAGAATGAGCTCTCAACCCTTCAGGAAGGTCACGACGAGCTAGAAGATAAGCTGAACGAATTGTCTCTTTTAACCAACGAGCAATCGTAGCCTTCGAAACCTTATGACCTTTGCGAGGGCCACTCTACAAAACAAACAAATGATCAGACAATCGAAAATTGTTTGTAACTTCAAGATAACGCAACAGAGCTCGTCGTACATCCAATTTTTTAAGATCCCTAGAGAAAGGATCCAAACGATCTAAACACGGAAAATCCGGAAGCTCTATGGCAGAGCTTTCCAAACTGTGTGTCGCGACACGTTAGTGTGTCGCCTGCAGTTTGAAGGTGTGTCACCCGGTCTACATAGCAGCAGGGCCGATGGAAGCAGGGAACTGCAGCAGGAAGATCGGCGGGGCCCGAAGAAAAGGGTCACGTTCACTCCTCCTCCTTCCTGCCTGTGCAGCCCCGGAAGAAAAACATTGCCAGAGCTGCGTGGGCAGGAAGGAGGAGCAGCATCTGCTGTATACAGAAGAAGAGCAGCGTTAATGGGCCGCTGCATATCCCACATTGCGGTGACTCGCGAAGGAGGAAACCCTGTAGTAGGGTTGCTGTGAGAATGAGAACCTGATTGTGTGTTTGAGGGAAGAAAACAGATGGAGAGAAAAGAAACAGAAAAAAGACCCTGTAAAAGGAATTGGCAAAAAAAACAAGAAAGGGAAGGTGGAAAAAAAAGCCTGTGACCAACCGATTAGAAAACTAAGATCAGACAGCAAAGGTAAAAAAAAATTACTTTAGTGATTGGCATATGTTATTTTTGGGAATGTGCAAAAGTAGCATTTTCTCTATGCCGATCTCACAGTGTACGAGATTGGCATGGAGGAAGTGGAAGCCCGCAAATATTTAATACCGCGGGGCCTGCACAGAGGAGGCAGCAGAATGGGCTTCAGTGCCAGTAGCAGCAATCAGCACCTCCCCAAATATCCACATGGCAGCAGTGGACAGTAGTAGCAGAGGAATGAGAGAGGCTCTGAGGTTGCTGGCAAAAGAAAGTGAGGGGGGGTCTGCCTTCAGTGTGTGCAAGTGTATGACTATGAGTCTGCCTGGAGGTGTATATGTGTGAATGTATGGATGCCTGCCTGAGGCTGTATCTGTGTATGAGAACGAATGGGTGTCTTCCTGGGGTCTGTGTGAGAATAGGTGCCTGCCTGTGTGAGTGGTGTATGTGTGTGTGAGAATAAATTGGTGTCTGCCTGCCTCCCTGCCTGGAGGTGTGTGTGTGTGTGTGTGTGTGTGTGTGTGTGTGTGTGTGTGTGTGTGTGAGAATGAATGTGTGCATGCCTGGGGGGTGGGGAGGGAGCGCTGTGAGAATGAATGGGAGCTGCCAGTGTGGGTGTAACATTATGTAATCCACAAAAATGTATGTATATATTTAAGGAAACATACATAAATTGTTGAAATACGGTTTGTTCGTTTAACCTTTAACCTCTGATTTGTTAGTAGACTGAATTACAGTGTCGTGAAATTGTTTGTCTAAAAAGTGTGTCACCAACATGAAAAGTTTGGAAAGCTCTGCTCTATGGACTGATTTAAATGGAAAGAAGATACTACCTTAGGTAAAAAAGATGGTACAGTCCGTAATGAAATTCCTGTATCAGAAATTCTAAGAAAAGGCTCTCTGCAAGACAAGGCCTGCAACTCTGAAATTCTATGAGCTGAAGAAATGGCCACAAGAAACACCACCTTCAATGTGAGATCCTTCAAAGTTGCATGATTAAGGGGTTCAACGGGAGCCAAACACAGACCCCTAAGAACCAAATTCAAACTCCAAGCAGGACAAGGATTCCAAAATGGAGGACGTAGATGTTGCGCACCTTTAAGAAAACGCGCTACTTCCGGATGCGCAGCCAAGGATAATCCCTGAACCTTACCACGAAAACATCCAAGCGCTGCCACTTGTACCCTTAAGGAACTACAGGACAAACCCTTGGCTAATCCATCTTGTAAAAAAGATCAAATATTGGATACAGAAGAGTGAACTGGATCTACTTGATGCTGATTACACCAAGATTTAAAAACCTTCCATACCCTCGCATAAGCCAAAGGTTTTCTAGAACACAATAAAGTAGTCACTACAGCATCTGAATAACCTTTATTCTTTAACTGACGCCTCTCAAAAGCCATGCCGCTAGAGAGAAGCGTTCGACCTCTTCCAAACAAACCGGACCCTGAGACAGAAGGCACGGAAGATCTCGAAATCGAAGGGGACCGTCCAGTGCTAGTCTGACCAGGTCTGCGAACCACAAACGGCGTGGCCACTCCGGAGCCACTAAGACAAAGTCGACTTGTTGAACTTCTATCTGACGCAGAACCTTGCCGATCAGAGGCCAGGGAGGGAACACGTAGAGAAGAACATCCCTTGGCCAAGGAAGTACCAGAGCATCTACTCCTTCCGCTCCTCTTTCCCTCCTGCGGCTGAAGAACCGAGGGACTTTGGCATTCTGAAATGTGGCCATGAGATCCATTGCCGGAGTGGACCATCTGTTGCATATCATTTAATAGGCTTCCTCGCACAGTTCCCACTCACCTGGGTCAAGATGATGCCGACTGAGAAAGTCGGCTTGAATGTTGTCCAATGTGTGAGGCTGCGATGCTGAGCAGATGTTGCTC
This sequence comes from Rhinatrema bivittatum, assembly GCF_901001135.1. Taxonomy (NCBI): domain Eukaryota; kingdom Metazoa; phylum Chordata; class Amphibia; order Gymnophiona; family Rhinatrematidae; genus Rhinatrema; species Rhinatrema bivittatum. The sequence continues at coordinate 31,225,880 of NC_042624.1, read as the reverse complement.
CGCCCAGGCGATCAGCTGTTGTGCTTCCTGAGCTACCAGGAAGCTTCGGGTTCCTCCCTGACGGTTGATGTACGCTACCGTGGTCGCATTGTCGGTAAGAACCCATACCGACTTCCTGCAAAGGAGAGGTTGAAGAGCGATTAAGGCTAAACGAACCATTCTGGTCTCTAAAAGATTGATTGACCACTGCGCTTCCTCTTCGGACCACTGACCCTGAACAGATATATTCTGACCTACTGCTCCCCAGCCTGAAAGACTGGTGTTGGTAGTGATCACAGTCCATTCCGGAATCTCTAGCGGTACACGTCGTTGCAGATTCGCTGTCTGTAACCACCAATCTAGGCTGGAACGAGCGGTCTCTGTAAGAGGAAGGGGAAGGTGGTATAGTTCCGAAACCGGATTTCAGCGTGAAAGCAATGCAGACTGAAGTGGTCTCATGTGCGCAAAGGCCCAAGCCCAGGGAACCAACTCCAGAGTAGAGGTCATTGAACCTAAAACTATCAAGTAATCCCGCACACAAGGAATAGGAATAGACTAAGTCTAGAATTTGTGATTGAAGCTTGAGAAGGCGATGCTCTGGAAGGAACACTATCCCTTGAAGAATTTCGAACCGTGCACCCAAAAACTCCAGAGATTGGGAAGGTAATAGGTGACTCTTGTCTTCGTTGATCACCCAGCCTAGAGACTGCAAAAGGTTGATTACCCTGTTGATTGTATAATAACAAAGAGATTCCGACTTCGCTCGAATCAACCAGTCGTCCAGGTACGGATGTACCAACAGGCCCTCCTTCCTGAGTTGAGCGGCCACCACAACCATTATCTTGGTAAATGTTCTGGGAGCTATGGTTAATCCGAACGGGAGAGCCCTGAATTGATAAAGTTGCCCTAGAATGCAAAACCTGAGAAACTTCTGATCGAATGCCGATATGAAAATAAGCTTCAGTGAGGTCAAGAGATGCTAGAAATTCTCCTCTGTGAACCGAAGCTATGACAGACGGGAGAGTCTCCATCCGGAACTATGGAATCCTTAGACAATGGTTGACCCTTTTGAGATCGAGAATGGGACGAAAGGTTCCTTCCTTTTTGGGAACGATGAAGAAAATTGAATAACGACCTTTCCGATGTTGGAACTGGAACTATAGCTCCTAGGTCGCTTAAACGCTGTAGCGAGTCTTGGATAGAACACATTGATCCGACGTACATCTGGCCCATTCTCCGTAAAACAGAGACAGCCTGCCCCCCTATGATGGGAACCGGAGAAAGGATCAGCCTTATCTCATTGGACAGACTTTGTGCCTCCTGAGACTTGGGAAGTTCCAGGTCTACCAAAGTGGCAGCCACGAAAGGACTGAGACCAATTCTGTTGTCTACCTGAAGACTGTTTAGCTGGAGGAGCCGGACGAGAAGAATGAAATCTTCTGTTAGACCAAAAACGAGAGCGAAATGAAAAAGAGCTTCTAGGTATAGGATGGTCCTCTGGCAATTTGTGAATCTTATTTTCCCCTAGGGACAAAATTAAATCTTCCAATTCCTTACCAAATAATAATTTTCCCTTAAAGGGTAAAGCCCCTAATTGAGCTTTGGAGGATGCGTCTGCAGACCAATTCCTCAACCAGAGAAGTCTGTGAGCCGATACAGAAGATACAGATAGAGCGAGCCGAAGTCCTAATGAGATCATATAAAGCATCTGCATTATAAGCAACTGTAGCTTCCAGTCTACCAGCCTGAGCAACTTCTTCTTCAGAGAGGGAAGAATCGTTTTGTAAAGCCTGGACCCATCTTAGCCCAGCTCGCAAAGCCAAGCTACTACACATGGCCGCCCGCACACCAAGAGCAGAAACCTCAAAAATTTGCTTAAGCTGAACCTCCAGCTTACGATCTTGGAGATCTTTAAGAGCTGTAGCCCCAGTTACTGGAAAAGTTGTTTTCTTAGTGACGGCTGAAACAGCGGCATCCACTTTAGGAAATTTTAAAATTTCCAAAGCTTCCTCAGGTAATGGATACAATTTTTCCATGGTTCGTGCTACCTTAAGCCCCAACTCAGGAGTATCCCACTCCCGGTACATAAGGTCAGTGAGAGAAAGATGAAATGGAAATGATGTCGTGGGACCTCTAAGGCCAAGCAACACTGGGTCAACGTCACCCATCCGAGAATCCTTTACTGGAACCTCGAGACCCAATTCCAGTAAAATAGCTGGAATTAAGGGACTAAGTTCCTCTCTTCTAAACAGGCAGACGACTTTGGGGTCATCCCCATCCGCAACATGAGGGTCTGAACTAATACTCAAAGCAGGGTCTTCATTTAAATCCCCCTCCGGCAAGGACTTGTCCGGGATAGGTAAAGAAACATGCTCAGAATCATCTGAAAAAGAAAAAATGGTATAATCCGGACCCTGACGAAGGGGACGCTTCGGAGCTGACCCCACTCCCAAATCCGTGGGACTAGCCCTTTTTGAGGAACATGGCCTTAACCTCTGTTCAGATGAGACTCTTATGTCTCTTATGAAATTTCTTAGATTTGTAAGCTTTGCGAAGAAAACGAAGAAAATCCCCTGAAAAGGCTTTCAGCCGATAAATATGGCCTTGTTTCATGCAGCTTGTCCCCCCCCCAGGGACCGCCGGCTGCGGCAACAGCGGAGGCGGGTCAGAAGCACCCTGAATAGCTTGTTGTGTCGCCACCCTCAGAGTAGACAGGAGTGCCTCAGTTCCCACACTGCAGCGAAAAGAGTCTGGGGCAGGAGAGCAGCTGGGCCGAGGTTTTGGGGCCGTGCGAAATGGCCGAGTCCCTTTTTTTTTTTTTTAAATCGGCAAACTTGATGAGCCTTCCCCCCCCGGGGAGATAGAATGAACAGAGACTCTCCCAGGAGAGACGCGCGCGTGCATCTCCACAAGCGCGGCAGGCCGCGCCTCGCGGCATTATAAAGAAAAAACGGCGCGAAATAAAAAGTATGAAATAAACTAAAAAACTAAAAGAAACCCCGGCGAAAAACAAAGGCACGGGCCCACCGAACACCAAAAGGTAAGTAAACAACGATTCAGCTGTGAAGAATTATTTTTATTTTTATTTTTTACCTGACCGAAACGCCGTGGCCTCCAGGAGCTGCTCCAAGTAGGGTGAGCGAGCCGGGCCCCCCGGTATCACCCCCTGCCAGGAGTGGTTGCTGGGTTCAAAACCTCCCCAACTCCAGCAGCCTCAAAAACCAGGAGGGATAGTCCTCCCAGAACTTGGCAACCTCCCGGGAGGCAATGAAACGGCTGTGAAGAAAAATAAAACCTTTTTCTTTTTTTTTTTTTTTTTTAAATAAAATAAATTAAAAGAACAGGCTCTCTTCAAAAGAAAAAGAAAGTCTGCAAAAAATTAACTCCTAAACTACCTGACTAAAAAATAACAAACTACCAAAGACTGCAGGGGTTAGGAACGTCCACCTCTGCTGGGAGACAGAGAAATACTGATTGACTGCAGGTGGTGCTCCAGGGTATACGTCAGAGTCATTAGAATGTTTTCTCTGCTCCCTCTGCTGGATTGGTGAAATAACCCAGGGTCTGGACTGATCCAGGTACGTACAGGGAATGGTGCTTGTGTGTGTATGTGGTGTGTATGTGAGAAAGGAATGGTGCGTGTGTGTGTGTGTGTATGTGGTGTGTATGTGAGAAAGGAATGGTGCTTGTGTGTGGTGTGTATGTGAGAAAGGAATGGTGCTTGTGTGTGTGTGTGTGGTGTGTATGTGAGAAAGGAATGGTGCTTTGTGTGTGTGTGTGTGTGGTGTGTATGTGAGAAAGGAATGGTGCTTTGTGTGTGTGTGTGTGTGGTGTGTATGTGAGAAAGGAATGGTGCTTGTGTGTGTGTGTGTGTGTGTGTGTGGTGTGTGTGTGTGAGAAAGGAATGTGCTTGTGTGTGTGTGTATGGTGTGGTGTGTGTGTGAGAAAGGAATGGTGCTTGTGTGTGTGTATGGTGTGTATGTGAGAAAGGAATGGTGCTTGTGTGTGTGTATGGTGTGTATGTGAGAAAGGAATGGTGCTTGAGTGTGTGTGTATGGTGTGTATGTGAGAAAGGAATGGTGCTTGTGTGTGTGTGTATGGTGTGTATGTGAGAAAGGAATGGTGCTTGTGTGTGTGTGTGGTGTGTATGTGAGAAAGGAATGGTGCTTGTGTGTGTGTGTGGTGTGTATGTGAGAAAGGAATGGTGTGTGTGTGTGTGGTGTGTATGTGAGAAAGGAATGGTGCGTGTGTGTGTGGTGTGTATGTGAGAAAGGAATGGTGCGTGTGTGTGTGGTGTGTATGTGAGAAAGGAATGGTGCGTGTGTGTGTGTGTGTGTGTGGTGTGTATGTGAGAAAGGAATGGTGCGTGTGTGTGTGTGTGTGTGTGTGGTGTGTATGTGAGAAAGGAATGGTGCGTGTGTGTGTGTGGTGTGTATGTGAGAAAGGAATGGTGCATGTGTGTGTGTGTGTGGTGTGTATGTGAGAAAGGAATGGTGCGTGTGTGTGTGTGTGTGGTGTGTATGTGAGAAAGGAATGGTGCGTGTGTGTGTGTGTGTGTGTGTGGTGTGTATGTGAGAAAGGAATGGTGCGTGTGTGTGTGTGTGTGTGTGTGGTGTGTATGTGAGAAAGGAATGGTGCTTGTGTTGTGTGTGTGGTGTGTATGTGAGAAAGGAATGGTGCTTGTGTGTGTGTGTATGTGAGAAAGGAATGGTGCTTGTGTTGTGTGTGTGTGTGGTGTGTATGTGAGAAAGGAATGGTGCTTGTGTTGTGTGTGTGTGTGTGTGTATGTGAGAAAGGAATGGTGCTTGTGTGTGTGTGTGTGGTGTGTATGTGAGAAAGGAATGGTGCTTGTGTGTGTGGTGTGTATGTGAGAAAGGAATGGTGCTTGTGTGTGTGGTGTGTATGTGAGAAAGGAATGGTGCTTGTGTGTGTGGTGTGTATGTGAGAAAGGAATGGTGCTTGTGTTGTGTGTGTGTGTGGTGTGTATGTGAGAGGAATGGTTCTTGCGTGTGTGTGTGGTGTGTATGTGAGAAAGGAATGGTGCTTGCGTGTATGTGTGGTGTGTATGTGAGAAAGGAATGGTGTGTGTATGTGGTGTGTGTGTGTGTGTATGTGGTGTGTGAGAAAGGAATGGTGCGTGTTTGTGTGTGTATATATGGTGTGTGTGAGAGGCCCTATACCACCAGCTTCCGGGCTGGCCTCCAGCCTGTGGCACGGAGTCTTCCTATCCAGAGGCCTGTTGCCATGCAGGCCATCTTAGAAAAGAGACCCGACACTGCGTGTCCATGACCTATGGCAGTAGCTATTTAAGCACACACCATCCTTACGCAGCAGGGTGTTTTGACCAATGACTATGGGAATAAAAAATATGAAGTTTTATCCTAGTTGGGATTAAAAAAAAAAAAAAGGGTACATATCCCTTCTAGTAGGAAGACATACTTTTTAACAAACTAAGATCTAGGTGTGTGCTACAGGTATTAACAACCTTTATGTTGGAATTCTGCCAGTTTAAAAAAATGAAATGTGATAATACATATACCTCAACTTTTGTGCTGGTAGCGCAACTTTTGAAAAGTTGGATGAAAGACGAAATTATTGAATTTTAAGCATCCCTCTTTTGGAAAATGTTGAGATTACTTACCTGATAATCTCCTTTTCCTTAGTGTAGACAGATGGACTCAGAACGAATGGGTATAGTATGCTCGTGTTAGCAGTTGGAGACGGATCTGAAGTCAGCACGGGTATATATACCCCCACAGGAAGCGTAGCAACTTAGTAATCTTCCTTGCAAAAGCTGTTATGGATGTGTGTACTGACGCTCAGTGAAAAGTGAAACAGGATTCCCCTGACCGATTGACAGTAGCTGGAGACCGCCAGCATTCACAACCGGAAGGCGTTGACACCTGGTAGAGTGTACGCTCTTATGTAAACAAATGACATGGCTTACCTTGAATCGGGGAAACCCATGTACACAGGCAGCTGGGCGGAATGCTGAGTCCATCTGTCTACACTAAGGAAAAGGAGATTATCAGGTAAGTAATCTCAACATTTCCTGGCGTGTAGCCAGATGGACTCAGAACGAATGGGATGTACAAAAGCTTTAGTCCCAGCCTGGGCGGGAGGCTGCCTGAGGACTATGTAGGACCGCCCTCGCAAATGCTGAGTCCTCCCTGGCCTGGACATCCAGACGGTAGAATCTGGAGAAGGTATGGAGGGAGGACCATGTCGCCGCTTTACATATTTCTGCAGGCGACAGCATCCTAGATTCCGCCCAGGATGCCGCTTGTGCTCTGGTAGAATGAGCCTTGACTTGTAGAGGCGGAGACTTCCCCGCCTCCACGTAAGCTGCTCTGATAACTTCTTTAATCCAGCAGGCGATGGTGGGCCGCGAGGCCGCTTCACCTTGCTTCTTCCCACCGTGCAGGACGAACAGATGGTCCGTCTTTCGTAGTTCTTGTGTCACTTCCATATAATTGGGCAGCAATCTGCCAATGTCGAGATGGCGTAATAAACGCCCTTCTTCAGATTTCTTCAAACCCGCCGTGGTAGGCAAGGATATGGTTTGGTTAAGATGAAACTGTGAAACCACTTTCGGTAGAAAGGAGGGAACCGTGCGAAGATGGATAGCCTCCGGAGTGATTCTGAGAAATGGATCCTGGCAGGACAGTGCTTGTAGCTCTGAGATGCGGCGTGCTGAACATACAGCCAGCAAGAACACCATCTTCAAGGTTAGAGAACGGAGAGACAGGCCCCGAAGGGGTCTGAAGGTGGATCCCGCGAGGAAATCCAAAACCAGGTTAAGGTTCCATAAGGGCACTGGCCACTTCAGTGGCGGACGAATATGCTTGACTCCTTGCAGGAAGCGAGAAACATCTGGGTGCTTGGCGATGGTCTTGCCATCCCTTCTGGGACCATAGCAAGACAGCGCAGCCACCTGAACCTTGATGGAGCTGAGGGAGAGACCCTTCTGAAGTCCAACCTGCAGGAAATCCAACACAATAGGGATTGTGGTCGAATGTGGATTGGTGCCATGAGTGTCGCACCATGCTTCAAATACTCTCCAGATCCTTACGTAGGTGAGGGATGTGGAAAACTTGCGAGCTCGGAGGAGTGTATCTATCACGGGCTCCGAGTAACCTCTTTTCTTCAGTCTAGCCCTCTCAATGGCCAGACCGTAAGAGAGAATTGAGCTGGATCCTCGTGGAGGATGGGACCTTGACGTAGAAGGTCCCAGAGAGGAGGCAGGGGAAGAGGCTCCCCTGCCAGTAGTCTTCTCATGTTTGCATACCAGGGTCTTCTTGGCCAGTCTGGTGCCACTAGAAGAACTAGGCCCCGGTGTTTCTGAATCTTGTGGATGATGGCGCCCAGCAGAGGCCACGGAGGAAAGGCGTATAGCAGAGTCCCTGGAGGCCATGGCTGAACCAGGGCATCGATTCCGTGTGAGAACGGGTCGCGCTTGCGGCTGAAGTATCTGGGTACTTGAGCATTGGACTTGTCCGCCAGTAAATCCATGTCCGGAATCCCCCAGTGATCCTCAATCATCTGGAAAGCTGTGGGTGACAGCTGCCACTCTCCCGGGTTTAGGCTTTCTCTGCTGAGGAAGTCTGCCGTGGTGTTGTCCTTCCCGGCAATGTGGACGGCGGAGATGTCCTGAAGATTCGCCTCTGCCCAAGCCATCAGTGGGGCGATCTCCAGAGATACTTGACGGCTTCTGGTTCCGCCCTGACGGTTGATGTATGCCACCGTGGTGGCGTTGTCGGACATCACTCTGACTGCTCTGTTCTTCAGTTTGTGAGCAAATCGAAGGCATGCCAATCGGACTGCCCGAGCCTCTAGACGGTTGATGTTCCACGCTGACTCTTCTCTGTGCCACCGCCCTTGTGCGGTGAGTCCTTTGCAGTGTGCTCCCCAGCCGCTCAGGCTGGCATCCGTGGTGAGCAGAGTCCACGTGGGGGAGGACATCCTCGACCCCTTGCTCATATGGTCGGACTGCAGCCACCACCTTAACTGTGTCCGGATTCTGGCAGGCAGAGGTAGGTGCGTGGAATAGTTCCGTAGACGAGGGCTCCAGTGAGAGAGCAGGGAGTGTTGTAGAGGTCTCATATGGGCCCTTGCCCAAGGCACCACTTCCAGGGTGGATGCCATGAGACCGAGAACCTCCCAAGCTATGGGCCGACTGGCCCCAATCAAGTACTGGATACGCGTCTGAAGTTTCAACCTTCTCTTGGTAGTGAGACTGACTGTGTCTGCCTGAGTGTCGAACTGTACTCCCAGGTATTCCAGTGACTGGGAAGGCTGTAGGCAACTCTTGCTGAGGTTGATTACCCAGCCCAAGCTTTCCAGAAGGGTGATCACTCTGTCGGTTGTCCGATGGCTCTCCTCTCGAGATTTCGCCCTGATCAGCCAGTCGTCTAGGTAGGGATGGACCAGAATTCCTTCCCTTCTAAGTGCCGCTGCTACCACTACGACCACCTTGGTGAAGGTCCGTGGTGACGTGGCCAACCCGAAGGGCAGAGCCCGGAATTGGAAAGTGGCGTCCTAGAACCTTGAAGCGTAGGTAACGCTGATGATCCGGATGGATCGGGATATGCAGGTAGGATTCCGATAAGTCTAAGGCCGTGAGGAATTCTCCTGGCTGAACTGCGGTCTTGACGGAGCACAGAGTTTCCATGCGAAACCTCGGGACCCTTCAGTATCGATTGACTGACTTGAGGTCCAGGTGCCCCCTTTCTTGGGTACCATGAAATAAATGGAATAGTGTCCAGAATTCACTTCCCATGCAGGTACTGGGATGATGGCTTTCAAGGACAGGAGCCTCGCCAGGGTAGCTTCCAATGCTGCCTTTTTGTGTGTGGGACAGGAAGATTCCACAAACTTGTCCGGAGGGAGGTGATGAAAGTCCAGATAATACCCCTCTCGGATGATGGCGAGGACCCACTGGTCCGACGTAATCTCGACCCTTCTGGGGTAGAAGAGGGTTAACCTGCCCCCTATGGCTCCGTCCCCCAGATGGATCGGCGGATTCTCATTGTGGGGTGCGTCCAGGACCTGAGCCCGGGCCTGCTCCCCTCTTGCGCTGCTTGGTCCGAAAGGACTGATTCCGGGCCTGAGGACGAGGTGCCTGGTAGCGACTCCTGTAGGGAACAAAGCGCTGGGAGCTTCTACCCCTGGAGGGCCTTGGAAAGGCGAGCTGGTTCCTTCTGAACCGATCTTCCGGTAGTCGAGGTACTGGAGAAGCGCCCCATGTGCTGGCCAGTTTATCAAGGTCGCTGCCAAACAGGAAAGAGCCCTTAAAGGGCAATCTGGTGAGGCGTGTCTTTGAAGGCGCATCGGCTGACCATTTCCGGATCCAGAGCTGCCTCCTGGCAGCTACGGAGGATGAGATCCCCTTAGCTGTTGTTCGGACTAGGTCTGATGCAGCATCCGTGAGGAACGAGAGAGCTGACTCCATGTCAGCTGCTGGAGCGTTGTTCCTGACCTGTGACAAACAGGCACGCGTCACCACTGTGCAGCAGGTTGCGATCTGCAAAGATAGAGCTGCCACCTCAAAGGTCTGTTTCAGAATGGCGTCCAGTTGCCGGTCATGAGGCTCCTTGAGGGCCATCCCCCCCTTCAACTGGAATGGTAGTGCGCTTGACCACAGCGCTAATCAAGGCGTCCACCTGAGGGCACGCCAGCAGGTCCTGGATAGCCGGTGCCAATGGGTACATGCCCGTCAGGGCCCGGCCCCCTTTGAAGGAAGCCGCTGGTGCTGCCCATTCTAAATCTATCAGTTGTTGTGCCGCTTGCAAGAATGGAAAATGGCGGGCTGTAGGACGAAGACCTTCCAGCAGGGGGTTCTGCGCAGAGGGTACCGTAGCGCTGGGACCTGTAATATCCAACTCCGCCAGACACTGAGACACCAGGTCGGAGAGATCCTCCTTCGGGAAGAACCGCCTCATGGTTCTATATGGCTCAATCCCTGGGGGAAGCTCCCCCTCGTCCTGGAGTTCAGACTCGTCTGGTGAAACCTCCTGGTCCGACTGATCTGGACTGTCCAGCGGCGGAAGGTCCCGCTCACAATAAGGGCGTGAGGGTCCAGGAACAGGATCCGCAGGAGCCGCCACCGCAGGAACCGCAGAAACAGCAGGAACAACAGGAACAACAGGAACCGCAGGGCCTGGACGTGAAGCCGTTTGCATCTGTACAAAGGCATGAATCCCCTTAAAGAGATCCACCCAGGAAATTGAAGCAGCCTCTAATCGCCGGGGTACAAGATCCCCCGGGATTCCCGATTGGTCGAGACTGACCGCTAAATCCGGGGTAGCCCCTGGGGAACTGTCAGCAAATCGTGGCTGAGACTGGTCCTGGCCCGAGGGTCCCACGGCCTCCTCACATTGGGCACATAGGGAGTCTGGCTCTTCACTGTGCGTGGCTCGAAGCTGGCATGCAGAGCAGAGGCCGAGGGCTTTAATGCCGGAGGCAGGCGGCGCCGCCGCTGAAGCGTTCTGTTCCTTTGAAAAGTATGCGCTGAATGAAACGCGGCAACAATATACGCTTAATAGAACAGGCACACAATAATAATATGCGGCAGCAATATGCACTTAGCACAACAGGTGCTTAATAATATGCGGCAGCAATATGCGCTTAATACAACAGGCGCACAATAATAATATGCAGCAGCAATATGCGCTTAATACAACAGGTGCACAATAATAATATGCGGCAGCAATAGGAAAATTAGTTTCTTACCTGATAATTTTCGTTCCTGTAGTACCAAGGATCAGTCCAGGACACCTGGGTTGTGACTCCGCACCAGTAGATGGAGACAGACTAAAACTTGTGGGCGGAGCCATATATGCCCCTGTGCCAGTCACAGCCCCTCAGTCATACGTAATGTCAAAGTAGAAAACACAACCAGAGAACTAAAACCAAAACTAGCTATAAACCGCCAATAGAACGGGGAAAGAAACACCCCTTCTGGAAACGTGCTCTCCACCGAGAGAGCTAAACAAGCGGACAAGATTAACCCAGAACCGTGAGCGGACTCTCCGTTACTTCAGCACAGCACTGCGGGCGGGATCCTGGACTGATCCTTGGTACTACAGGAACGAAAATTATCAGGTAAGAAACTAATTTTCCTTTCCCTGTACGTACCAGGATCAGTCCAGGACACCTGGGATGTACCAGAGCCAACTTACCGAGGGTGGGAAGCAGAGAGTCCCGCTCGGAGTACCCTCTCTCCAAATCCCCCGGAATCGGTAGCCCGGACATCCAACCGGTAATGCCGGATAAAGGTATGCAACGACTTCCAGGTAGCCGCCCTGCAAATCTCTTGAGGCTACACCTGAGAAGCTTCCGCCCAAGACGCAGCTGGAGAGCGAGTCGAGGGAGCCCAAAGACCCACGGGAAGTGATTTCCCCCCTGCACCAAGTACGCCGAACCAATGGCCTCCTTGAGCCAAGTGGCAATCGTCGTGCGGGACGCTGCAACTCCTTTCTTTGGACCAGAGAACAAAACAAACAGATGAGCCATGACCCGAAATGGATAAGTGACCTCCAGACAGCGAAGGAGGAATCTCCGCACGACAAGCTTCCGTAATTCCGCTTCTGGATCAGAGGGCTCCCCGACCGCGAAAGCGGACAGCTCAATTGAAAAACATGGAAGGCCGACACCCCTTTCGGCCGCAAATAAACTCCGGAATCGGAAATACACAAGAAGGGTTCCCTACAGGACAAAGCCTGTAACTCCAAAACACGCCGTGCCGAAGCAATCGCCACCAAGAACACCGTCTTCAACGTGAGATCCTGAATAGTTAAGCGTTTCAAGGGATCAAACAGCGCCGCGCATAAAGCGGAGAGAACCGAATGGAGGTTCCAAGCTGGACAGGGGAGACGCAATGGAGGACGAAGGTGCTTAGCTCCCCGAAGGAAACGGGAGATATCCGGGCGAAGAGCCAGGAAATTACCACGGACCTTACCTCGCAAACAACCAATCGCCGCCACTTGGACCCGTAGGGAACTGCAAGCCAGACCTTACCTTTGGCAAGACCTGCCTGGAGGAACGCCAGAATGTCGGAGGCAGAAGCCGCAGTAGGGACCACCCAACGCTGCACGCACCATTCCTCCAAATCCAGCCAGGGACGGTCGCCTGTTTCCTGGAACGTAGCAACGTGGCTACCACCGCATTTGAGTAACCTTTTCTCTTCAGCCGATTCCTCTCAAAAAACCATGCCGCGAGGCAGAAGTGATCCGCATTCTCCAAACAGACGGGGCCCTGATGGAGTAGACCCGCCATTCCCTGGAGCTGAAGGGGTGCCGCCACTGTGAGCTGGATGAGGTCTGCGAACCACGGCCGGCGCGGCCACTCCGGTGCCACCAGGAGCACGTTGGCTGGGTGCAACCCTATGCGCCGCAGAATCTTGCCGATCATCGGTCACGGGAGAAACCACGTACAGCAGAACATCCGTCGGCCCGGGAAGCACCAACGCATCGATGCCTTCTGCCCCCCTTTCTCGACTTCGACTGAAACATCGCGGAGCCTTCGCGTTGTGCCACGTGTCCATCAGATCCATGTGGGGCACTCCCCACGTTTCGCAAATGAGAAGCAACGCTTCGTCCGCCCGTTCCCACTCACCGGGATCCAGGCGATGCCGGCTGAGAAAATCCGCCTGAACGTTGTCGACTCCTGCACTGTGAGAGGCTGCTATGTTGCTGAGATGTAGCCCTGACCAGACCATTAAGCGCTGAGCCTCCTCCGCCACCTGTGGGCTCCTTGTCCCGCCTTGGCGATTGATGTAGGCCACGGTGGTCGCGTTGTCCGACAACACTCGGACCGCCTTTCCCCGCACTACCGGTAGGAAGGCTTGCAGAGCCCGACGGACCGCTCTGGTCTCTAGTCTGTTGATAGACCACTGGGCTAGCGACACTGACCATAGGCCTTGGACCGAGCTCCCTAGGCAGAGCGCTCCCCAACCGGAGAGGTTGGCATCCGCGGTCACCACCGTCCAATTGGGCACCAGAAGAGACACTCTAGAGGACAGATGACTGGAATCCAGCCACCAGAGCAGGCTGGACCTCGCGAGTCCCCCTAGAGGAAGCGGTAAGTGGAACTCCTCGGAAACCGGCGCCCAGCAAGATAGTAAGGACGACGGTAAAGGCCGCAGATGAGCGAACGCCCAGGAAACCAGCGCAAGCGTGGAAGCCATATAGCCCCGGACCGTAAGGCAGTCGCAGACCCGCGGCCGGCGGAGAGACAAGAAGTGCCTTACTTGAGCTCACAGCTCGTATCTCCGTTCGTGTGACAGGAACACCTAGCCCTGCGACGTGTCGACAACGGCTCCCAGATATTCCAAGGTCCGCGAGGGTGTCCGATGACTCTTGTTGAAGTTGACCACCCATCCTAGGGACTGCCAAGGTATAGGACCGTGGCCAACTGACAACCGACATTGATCCTCGGGCATCGCCCGAATCCACCAATCGTCCAGGGACGGATGGACCAGGAGATCAAACTGGCGCAGCCGCGCTGCCACCGCGACCATCACCTTCGTGAACGTGCGGGGGCCGTCGCGAGACCAACCGGGAGCGCTTGTAACTGGCAGTGCCGTCCTAGAACGTAGGACCTGACGAAGTGCAGGAACGACGGCTGAATGCCTATGTGATGATACGCCTCCGCGAAATCCAGGGAGGCCAGAAAACTCGCCGGGCCGCCCCGCAGCAATTACAGACCGAATCGACTCCATTTTGAAGTGAGAAACGCGAAGGCATTGCGAAGGCATTGGTTCACTCCACCAAGATCCAGAATAGATCTGTCCGTGCCGCCTGTCTTGGGGACGACGAAGTAAATGGAGTAACGGCCCCTGCCGTGCGGTTGACCGGAACGGAGGAGGCAGTCGAGTCTGATCACGCGGAGGACCCACTGGTCTGACGTTACACCGGCCCATCTCTCTACAACTGAAATCAACCGCGCCCCGACGTTGGGAACGGCGTGCTGTGGCTGCGGTGAGAGAGCGAGAGGCCGACCACCTTTCATTGCGAAGCTTAGGACCCCTGCGCTCGCCGGGGCTCCCTTGTTTCCCCCGAAAGGACTGCTGCTGCCATGGCGGGGTCCGGGAGGAAGAAGCCCTATACGACTGACCAGGAGACTTTGGAGGATGCGACGTCCTGGGATCACGAAAGCGGGACCTGGCCGAAAATGAAAACCGCGCCCTGAATTTATCCTCGAGCCTCGGGAAACAGTCGATCTCCGGCAAGGGAGAGAGCTTACCCATAGCGTTCGTGACCTAGAGGTGCAAAGCCGGAGTATCCTATTCTCGATAGAGCAGGGCTGACACAGAGAGGTGAAAAGGAATGAAGCCCAGCCGAGACTACCCCCAGCGGGGTGGGGTTGACCAACCCCTCCAGGATGGCGGGAATCAGGGGCCAGCTCCTTCCTGATGAAGAGGCGGATCAAGCTCGAGTAATCCCCTTCCGAAGGCTTGTCTGCCCCGCCGCCCCCTGCGGCGGCATGCCATCCCCCTCAGCCCCCCTCGGAGGCGGGGAGGGCGCCTTGGAAATCTCCGGACCAGACGATTCAAACGTCGACATCTCCCTCAGCCCCCCCTCGGAGGAGGGGAGGACACCTAGGAAATTACCGGATCCGACGAGGCAGAGGTAGGGACCGTGCCCAAACCAGGCGGTATGGCCCGCAACGGGCGTTTGGCTATGAATCGCCCCACCGCGATCTGCGGCCGAGTACGCGTCCGGTCCTAAGTTGATTGGCCTCTCAGGCTCCCCGCCTGGCCAGAAGGTCGCTTGTGGGCTCTGCAGCCTTAAAGGCCCTATGCCTGGCCAAAAGAAAACCAGGGTCAAGAGTCCCTCAGAGTTCGTGGCGTGTCTCCCCCGGCCCTCCCCCCCACCGCCTCCGATGGCAAACAGACCGCGGAGCCAGCGACGGGGGGGGGGGGGGGGGGGAACGGAAATGAGGGAAAAAACCCCTGGGGCCTGCCGCGCTTGGTATCGCGCTCGACGCCGCACCAAGATGGCCGACGTTCCCGCCAAATTTTGCGCGAGAGGTCTGTGTAGATTTTTTTTTTTTTTTTTTTTTTTTTTTTAAATCTTTGCCCTCAGCAGGCAGAAAACTGCTTGGGGAAGGCCGCCGGTCGGTCCCCGACCGACCAAGTACGCCGCAAGAGCGAAATGCCGCCGCCGAACAAGCACCCCCCGAAGCAAGGCCAACGATACTGTGCCCCTCGTTTCGCAGCCTGAGGAGAGTCGAGCTCGCTAGAGGCGCGCAGTGCCGGAGCCGCAAGTCGAGCAGGCCGACCCATGCGGCCTGCTCAGAAGAGGGACAAAAAACGCAAAAATTAAAAAGAGAGAAGGGGAGGAGGAGAGAGAAAAAAAAAGCCGAAAGCGACCGCTGCCAAAGAGAACCAGGCGCGCTGAAAAGAAAACTGCTCCGTTTTTTTTTAATTACCTGGAGCTGTCCCTCGCAGCGGTCCGGCGGTCCGGCCAGGGCGAGGGAACCGGGCTCCCCGGTATCACCCCGGCTGGGCAGTAAACTAACCCAGGATCCGCGACCCGTAGCCCAGCAAGAGCTCTACCAGGGGAGATGGTCCCCTCAGGACCTGGTAACCCCCTGGGAGCAAACGACCGAGCCGCAGGGCCGACCGAAGAAGCCACGAGGCATGCCGGCGAAAACGCGGCGAACCGGAGAGCCACGCGAGTAACCAAGGTAAAATTAAGGCGACCGACCTCCCCCCTGCCAGAGGCGCCCCCCCCTGGAGCCAACACGGAGCGGCGACGCGAAGGAACAGAGCCGGAAACAAAATCAAGAACTTTCAATTTTTATTTATTTATTTATTTTTAAACCTGTCACTGTCCACCGTCCTGGAGCCCTAATCCAGCAGGGGTGAGTGAACCGGGCTCCCCGGTGTCACCCCTGACGCTGCTACTGGTAAAGCCAGGTCCTCGACCCTAGCAGCGGCCTCAACCGGGGGGGGGGGGGGGGGTAGTCCCCTCAGGACCTCTCAACCCCCCTGGGAGGCAGGGCGGACGGGACGTCAGTGACAATTTACAATGCAAAACTCAAATTCCCAAAAGAAAACAACTGTAGCCTAAAACTGGCCTAAAACTGGCCTAAAACCAAGAAAAAGAACCAACCCTGACGGAGTACCAGAACCAGGGCAGGCAGGAGCTGTGACCGCACCTGCACCATCTACTGGAGACAGAGTAAGACTGAGGGGCTGTGACTGGCACAGGGGCATATATGGCTCCGCCCACAAGTTTTAGTCTGTCTCCATCTACTGGTGCGGAGTCACAACCCAGGTGTCCTGGACTGATCCTGGTACGTACAGGGAAATGCGCTTAGCACAACAGGCGCTTAATAATATGCGGCAGCAATATGCGCTTAATACAACAGGCGCTTAAGAATAATAATATGCGGCAGCTATATACGCTTAATAGAACAGGCGCTTAAGAATAATAATATGCGGCAGCTATATACGCTTAATAGAACAGGCGCTTAATAATAATATGCGGCAGCAATATAGACAACAAGCGCTCAGCCATATGCAATATGCTCTCAGCAATAGGCGGCCATGAATACCCGCTCAATTGTATGCAATATGATCTCAGCAATATGCGGTTAGGAATACACGCTCAATGGTATGCAATATGCTCTCAGCAATAAGCGGTTAGCAATACACGCTCAATGGCATTCAATAGGCTCTCAGCAATAAGCGGTTAGCAATACACGCTCAATGGCATTCAATAGGCTCTCAGCAATAAGCGGTTAGCAATACATGCTCAATGGCATTCAATAGGCTCTCAGCAATAAGCGGTTAGCAATACACGCTCAATGGCATTCAATAGGCTCTCAGCAATAAGCGGTTAGCAGTACACGCTCAATGGTATGCAATATGCTCTCAGTAATAAGGCAATATACGCACAATAAGGAATATAATATGCGCTTGGTCATAGAGCTGCGCCTATTACGGGTGCTCAATACCTGAACAAGGCCCACAAAATGGCGCCCTCCACGGCGTGCCACGCCGCCGATCCTCTGTTCCTCGGAGACCAGAAGTAAGAGATGTACGCCTTACTTGATCCTCGGCGCTTCCCGGCTGGAACCCGGGCGGTCTCCGGCTGCGGGGGGAGAGGGCAAGTACCTTCACCGCCGCGTTTGAGGATATGCACCCGCTGCCTCGTCCACGCCGGGACCGAGGCGCCTAGTATGCCTCACCCGAACCTCGCCCGGGGGCTACGTCCCTGCCGCGATTCGGCCACCGGACCGAGGACTTAAACCTCCGGGAGATCACGGAAATCACCCCGGGAAACTCTACTGGGGGAGGGACCTTAGGGTATCACCGCAGGAGTGCGGGGCTCGATGCTGTAGAAGATTTAGTTGAAAGAAAGTAGAATGTAGAAAGTAGATTTGGAAACACGCTCAGCGAGCGTGCAGGCACTCCAAACTGCTTTGGAGACGGAAATTACTAAGTTGCTACACTTCCTGTGGGGGTATATATACCCGTGCTGACGTCAGATCCGTCTCCAACTGCTAACACGAGCATACTATACCCATTCGTTCTGAGTCCATCTGGCTACACGCCAGGAAATAAAGTTTAACAAATTGGGTAGAAACAAATACTAAAGCAAAAAAAAAAATTAAAGTATTTAAAATGTTCATCTCAGCAAAATCACAAATTTAAGATACTGATGCCAGGTGGGGTTTGGTTTGTTTTTTTTGAAGCATAATTTAAGCATGAAGACTAGAATAGTTCCAATCTGAAACCGTTTAGCTTTTTTATTTTTAAGCCTTTAGAAAATGTATATTTTTAAATGACTAAGACTGGAATCTTCCCATTTAAAAGGGAAGCTGACTAAGGATGTCTTTCTGTTCCATATCTCCCACATAAATAATCATACGACAGATAGTTTGAAGAAAGACACTTGCTTTATTGCCTGAAAGCATAAAACAAGAAAAGCTGTACTGTGTAGGTGGCTATTCCTTGGGAGGACAGAACCTGAAGGAAGGGTGTCATTTCGCCTTCTGATAGGAATGTGGTTTTCTTATTTAACGGTTGGGAGCATCACTTTCACTTTTAGTGAAAGTGAAAAATCATGCTGCAAGTCTGAAAGCAAGGTGCTTCTGTGAGAGTGTAATGTGATTGACCAAGCACAATCGAAAGCCAATGAACTCGCACTCTTCCTCCCGAATAAAATTTCCAACCTTCTAACACGACTACCATCCAACCATAATATGCCCCCCAGCTCCTTATCCCCCTTGACAAACTCTAAAGTTTCACTGAAATCCTTCGAACCCACCTCTTCCATGGAGATTGAAATCATCCTAAAGAAAATGAAACCCTCTACTCACCCATTCGACCAAATCCCGGCCAAACTACTACTACTAGTGCCGGACTCTATTTCCAAATATCTCTCCGATATTATTAACTGTTCACTTTCGCAAGGAATTTATCTGGACGCTCTAAAATTGGCCACGCTCAAACCTATCCTCAAGAAACCGAACCTGGACCCTGGTGACCCTAACAATTTCAGCCATATCTCCAACCTACCGTTTCTGGCCAAGATCATGGAAAAGGTGGTTAACAATCAATTATCAGAGTATCTTGAAGAACATAAAATTCTCCACGCTACTCAATTTGGTTTCCGTAAATCACATAGCACTGAAACCCTCCTCATCTCCCTCACTGACCACCTCAACATGGGCCTAGACAAAGGGCATTCCTTCCTGTTAGTGCTGCTAGACATCTCTGCAGCGTTCGATACAGTAAACCATTCCATCTTATTGAATCGTCTATCAGACATAGGGATAACAGGATCAGCCCTTAGATGGGTTGACTCATTTCTCAGCGATAGAGGCTATAGTGTCAAAGTCAATAATAAGGAATCCCCACGTATCAATTCACCACTAGGGAATCCCCAGGGATCCTATCTCCCACCCTGTTCAATATCTACCTTCTTCCTCTCTGCCAATTACTCACGACTTTAAAACTGAAATATTACATCTACGCAGATGATGTACAAATCTTGATCCCCATAACCGAATCCCTCACAAAATCTCTCAAACCAATGGGACAATTATCTGCAAATGATAAACCTTCTCCTCACTGGCCTTAACCTGGTGCTTATTTCAGCCAAAACGGAACTCCTTATCATTTCTCCAGATAATGGCGACATCCACCAGCAGTCACTTCCTAACACGCTTATTACACAAGCAAGAGATCTGGGAATTATAAATCGATAGTCACCTGAGTTTAAAGAAGTTCATAAACCACACTACCAAGGATTGCTTCTATAAACTACAGGTGCTGAAAAGACTCAAACCTCTACTACACCACTACGACTTCAGATCTTTTCTCCAGGCCATTCTGTTCTCTAAACTAGATTACTGCAATGCCATTCTGCTAGGCCTCCCAGCTTCAACCACAAAACCCCTTCAGATGTTGCAGAATGCAGCCGCGAGAATCGTGACAAATACAAAATCGGAGAGATCACATTACGCCTATCCTCAAAGATCTGCACTGGCTCCCAGTTAGCTTCAGAGTCCTTTACAAATCACTCACGATTATCCACAAAATCGTTCACCACCAGGTCCCCCTTGACCTACAATTCCCGCTCAAACTTCACACCTCTGCCAGACCCACAAGGGACTCTTATAAAGGATCTCTACATGCCCCTCCTAACAAAGCAGCACACTGGTCTTCTACCAGAGAACGGGCCTTTTCTACAGCAGGACCCTCATCTGGAACACCATACCCCCGGACCTCAGACAGGAATCCTGTCTTCTGACTTTCAAAAAAAAAAACTTAAGACATGGTTATTCAGACAAGCCTTCCCATAATCAAAGCCAGCTTTCTGCTATGCCACAGATCAGATATAGGCCTCAAATACCTGCCTTCGTTATAGTTGTAATTAGTTACTGAGTTTCTCCCCCCCCTTCTGCTTCTTCTTCCCAGTTACTTCCCCCTGTTTTATTGTAACTTTCGCTTCTGCCAGTTATGGTTAATGTTGTTTTCCTTTCTGTTCTTTGTAAACTGATTTGATATGATCTTTATCATGAAAGTCGGTATAGAAAAGCTTTAAATAAATAAAATAAATAATGTGTATGTGAGACAGGGAGGGTGCTTGTGTGTGTGAGAGAGATGGAGCATGTTTTTGGCTGGCTTGTGGCTGTGAGAGAGGGCATGTGTGTGATTGAGCCTGTTTGTAAGTGAGACAGAACATGTGTGTGATTGAGAGCTTGTTTGTAAGTGAAACAGAGAAAGCCTGTGTGTAAGTAAGAGAGAGCGAGAGCATTGTGTGATTGAGAGAGACTGGCCAGAGAGGTGACATGTGTATGTGCGAGAGAGACTGATCAGGGAGATGACTGGTGGTATGTGTGTGTGCGCGAGAGAGAGAGAGACTGGTTGGGGAGATGATTGGTGTGTGAGAGACAGAAATTGGTCCTGAGGGTGTGACTGGTGTGTGTGTGTGTGTGAGAAAGAGAAGAGACTGGTTGTGGTCCCTAAGGAAGAGGACTTGTGGAGGACAGCTTCAGCAGCTACTGCTGCTTCTGGTGTGGCCTGCAAGGGAAAGGAGTAGGAGAACTGCTGGAGAGGGTAAGTAAAAGTGGCTTTTTAAGTTCATTTTTCTTGATTGACTACCATTTTAATTATTGGGTAGTATGTGATGTGTCTGCTGTTTGAAATATTTTATTGGTGTTTGGTAAAGCTTTCAAAATTTGCATGAGTCTTTAATTATTGGATATTCTATTCACTGTTTTAAAATTCTTTTATTTGTATGATTTATAATTATGATTAATGATTTATATCTCTCGATTTTATTGATTTGTTTCATGAGGAATGGTAAATTTTTGGTTTTCCATTGTTACTCTGTATAGAGTCTGGCGTGATGCGTTTTACAGTTCAGTTTTTGTCTGCACATTTCTATTTATACTTTATGTGGCTTTATTCTGTGTTTGGTGAGGGTTTGTGTTCTGCATGCAAAGACTGAGATGAAGCATTCTTTTAGCATGTGGTTTCTCTGTAGGGATCTGTAGTAGTTTGGCCTGTTCTGTTTTCCTGATAGGAGGTGTATGGATATTTTAGATTCTGATGTAATATTTGTGGTATTCTTTTTCATAGGTGGGGTTGTTATTCTTTGAGTGCTGGCCAATAGTACTGTGTTGATACGGGAGGACCATGCCGAAATATATCACAATAGGTATGATGCCATATGAATTCCAAGATGCAAAGTTTTCTTGTTGGCATCACAACAGTGCATGAAATTATCACAACAACTTGTATATTAATTTTACCTCAATGTCATTTTTCATGTAAAATATGTTATAAATGCATAATTTAAAACTGTGTATGGGAAGGGGACGCCAGACTAGGTTTGCCTAGGTTGCCTAATACCCTTGCACCAGCCCTGATCACACGCTCAGAGTACGTTTCCATATCTGTATGTCTACTTTTTCAGCAAAATGTTACTTGCAGACAAAAAAAAGCAGGCATGGGCAACTGCACACACTGGGGCAGATTTTCAAAGGGGTACGCCCCAAAAACCTGCCCCAAGTTCCCCCATGCGCGCACCAAGCCTATGGTGAATACGCTCGGCGGCACACGCAAGCCCCGGGACACATGTAAGTCCCGGAGCTTTCCTGTGGGGGGGGGGGGGGGGGGAGGGCGTGTTGCGGCGGCACGTCATCTGGGGCAGGGCCA
The DNA here is from genome assembly GCF_901001135.1 of Rhinatrema bivittatum. Lineage (NCBI taxonomy): Eukaryota > Metazoa > Chordata > Amphibia > Gymnophiona > Rhinatrematidae > Rhinatrema > Rhinatrema bivittatum. The sequence continues at coordinate 31,204,219 of NC_042624.1, read as the reverse complement.
CGGCCTCCAAAACTGCTCCCGGGCCGGGGAATCATGCAGCCAGGGCAAGCGTAACTTTTTAAACAAAGGGGTGTGGGGGGGGGGGGGGTTAGATAGGGCTGGAGTGGTGGAAGGAAAGTTCCCTCCGAGGCCGCTCCAATTTTGGAGCGGCCTTGGAGGGAACGGAGGCAGGCTGCCGATTTTGCGCAACCTTGTGCGTGCCGACCCCGGATTTTAAAAAAGATACACGCGGCTACGAGCGTATCTATTAAAATCCGGCGTACTCTTGTTTGTGCGAACAAAAGTACGCGCGGGCGTACTTTTTTAAAATCTACCCCACTCTGCATATCAGTGGACATTTCCATAATGGCAGCACACGTGTACTTTCATTTTGCAAATTTGTGCAAAGCCCGTGGGGAAAAACAAAAAAAAAGTATGCATAATCTTTGTCCCAACGCAGACTGGCTGAAAACTTCTCTCTCGCATGAGCATCTCTATAGTCAAAGCTTCCCAGTACCATTACACAGAGCCCACCATAGACAATTTAAAATATGAAAAAATGTTCATATTGCATATGCTTACTTTTTATCAGTCATGTCCCGTCCTGACAGAGGGGCGCCTCTAACGGGAGGGTTCCTCTTTCCGCACACATTCCCATAACTGTCGTACCCAAATATAAGTCTCTCTGCAGCGCCAGCCATAATGGCATATCCCGTTATAAACATCTGGCAAAGACAAGGGAGAAGCAGGAGGGTGACACAGGCTTTTAAAACAGAATCAGAACGTTTTCATTCGCACAGATTCGTTTGGCTGGCATTTTACTAGAATTTACGAGACAAATAGCACAGGCAAGCCAGGCGCACTAAAACTGCTCACTAAAAAGTGTGAATGCTACATTTTCAGTGTTTCATCGCCAGACTGTGGACTAACAAATTGAAAATGCATGCTAAAAGCATAACACAAAGGCACATTTCTCTATTTTTTTTTTTTTATTAATATAAAAGGTCACCCAACCACCTAATTCAGAAATATGCCAAGCAACAAACTTTCTGACACCCCCCCACCACCACCACCACCACCTCTCCAGATGCCAAACTGCTCTCCCCACCCCCACCCCCCCTGAAACTCCCCAAGCACAGCCAGGGAGAGGAAGGGGTTCACAGTGAGGCTTACTGTTAATATCTGTAGCCAAGGGCTAATTCTGCTAGGAAGGCGCCCTAGTATGCGCCTCAGTTCTGCATAGAGCTTTCATTCAAGTTAAAGCTATAGGTTTGTTGACTTGGCCAGCTGAATAGGAAGAAGTGCTCCCACACCCTTACACAGGGCAAAATAACCTTTTTAAGTAATTGCTACTTCTATATAAATTTACCCAATTGTGTACACTGAAGGCGTAAACATTCTACCAGGAAAGGACAATTAAGCATTAAGAAAATCAGTAAGTGAATTTAAAAAACAGTAGCTGTTAAGAGACAATTTAAAAGCAGAAGGGAACTTGTTTATTAAAATGAATACCGTTCCATGAGCGTACGGGTGGAAATATCGTGGCACTGGGTGGTCACGAGTACTGCCTAATTAATTTTTTAAATCATCATATCTGTGTGTCTTCACTTTTTAAAGGGCATGATGGTCCTGTTTCTAAAAGGGTTTCTCCAATTCTATTTTCTGAACAATGGTGCTGGAAACAACTGGAGCAAAAAGAGCCTTTCCTGTCAATTTGACTGACTCGCGGGCCCCTAAAATGCCCTTCAACCAGTGAATGTGATAAATTGCAACTACTACAGTTTAATAACTTTAGAAACAATAACTCTGCTTACCAAACCGGACCAGAAAAGGAAGAATAATATCAACCATGGGATGTCCGTGCATTTTCTGTAAATCTGGGGCCTCCATTGCCTCTGTCTGGAAGTCTCATGCTCAGAGACCTGGAAAGGACATTTAAAGAAACAGTACTTGATATTCAGGCTTGGGTAACTTCTGGAACTATCCAAACAAAACAAGACATATACTCCCCCCACTGCCCCCATGCTGCTTTGATAAATTTTGTCTGATTACTCGTTCCGCAGACAAAATGTACCCAGCTACTAAAGAGGCAGTGCTGGAGGGCATTGCTGGGGTGCAGTTTCATTTTGTCCAGGCAGCGCTGATATTCAGCGATACCTGGACAACATTAGTTGGGTAAGTATGATCGGAAAAATACCTATCCTAAAGGCATCCAGGTAACTTTATCTGGGTATATTCCGAACACTTGCCAGAGTATGTGCCACTGAATATCCAGGTAAAGTAATGCAGATAACTCTCTCTGGAAACTTTTTCAGCTCATTGGCAGACCTCATAACATTACCTTAATCGCAACATCAAAAAGAGAATGCTGAGATTTATAGAAAGAGAAGTTATCTACTGTACAGTTTACTTTAGCACAAGATAAGTTTTTGATCCACGGCAGACTGGAGAATTTAGGGAATGCTGTGAGAACTTTAAATCTACGAGTACTGAATTTTTCTATAGTTTCGATGATACCTCTGGCTGAATTATTTAAAACTTAAATGCCAGAAGTGCTTGGAATCTCACAGAGTGTTATGTCTTCTAATTATAAGGCCTTTTACCCATACTGATCAGGCCTTATCAGATCAAGAGGAAGTAGTTATGGATATTTCTGCAATATCTGGAGCATAAAGCCACACTGTTTGTAATGTTTGTTTCATTTCTTTGCAAGACTGAAATTTGATTCTCCGATTATTTTTTTTTCATTCAGCTCATATTTTTTTCATGGGTTTTAGAGTTTGGATTTTTCTGGACTTTTGTAGGAGGAAATTTCTCACTATGCATCAAGAGGTTATGGTCTTGGGGACTCATTTCTACAATTTCCTTAAAATGTATGATTGTATTTTATAACAGTTTTTTGTTTTTTTTTAGCCCTCTCAGCTTCATACTTTTATTGACTCAAAAGCTGCTAATAATGACTGATCTTTTCTTTTTCCTTTTGCTTCTGATGTAGTTTTTGGTAGTGGCTGGGTTAGCAAGGGAGTCTACTGGCTTTGTTTTGAGGGAGTAATTGTTCTCTTGGGGAACGATTGCCATTAGTTTTTTCTTTATTCTCTCTCCCTGGTTTTCCAGGCCTCCTTACCATATAGTGGTCTCAGTTGCAATTGATATTTTGTTTTAATTTTCTAATACATTTCCATTAACTATTTGTAATTTTGCTTGTCTCTTTTGCAAGTGTATGCTTGTACTTTTATTTGTTAAAGCAGAAATAAATAGTTTTAATAAAAGTTTTAGAGAGAGAACAGAATCATTACAGGTTCTGCTTTACAAACTATTTCACTTAGAAGCTGTCACAAAATCATAGCCAGGAAAAAAAAACCAAAGACAACAATCTAAATTATAGCAATGGTTTCTATTCTTAGAATTACTCCTGGGGGAATTCTGCGCACAAAAACTGAAAATTCTGCAAAATTCTGTAAACTTTATATTGGTCAAAATAACACAATTTACATGACAGTCTTTAAGTAATTACATTTTAAATTACAGAAAAAAGTTATTAAAGTTGCAGAATTTTAAATATTTTGAGCAGAATTTCCCTAGAAATTCACTGTAAGAGTGTCCCTTCCACATACACACACCCTCAAACAGGCTCCCTTACTCTCTCTCACACACACACACATCCCCTCATACAGGGCCCTGTCTCTCTTGCATACACACCCACACAAGCTCCCTTTTTCTTTCACACATACATCCTCACACAGGCTACCTATGTCTCTCTCTCACGCAGCCCCTCAACTCAGGCCAAATCCCTTCACAAAGGCTAGCACCCTCACATACACACAATCCTTCACAATCTCCTCATATAGGCTCCCTCTCTCTGAAACCCACACTCAAGCATCCCCCCACCCACCCTCTCTTACCTCCCATGCTCTCTCTCACCAACCATGCTCTCTGTCACCCTCCCCTCTCTCACACACACATTCTCTCTCACTGGCATCCCCCTCAGGCTCTCTCTCACACCCTCCCCTCCCCGACACACATGCTGCGGGACGCGCTCCATTTGCGGTAAAGATGAAGGCCTGGCGCACCGTTCGCAGTGAAAAGCAAAGGCCCCCGTGTGCCGCAAACGAAGCGCCGGACCTTCATCTTTGCCGCGAACGGAGCATGTGCCGCGGGACGCACTCTGTTCACTGCATGCCGGGGTCTCCTCTGCTATTTTCTACGCAGAATTTGGCAATTTTGCGCAGGGGGGGATTCTGTGCAAATTCTGCGTTCTGCAGTAGCGCAGAATGGAGTGCAGGATGTATGAGGATGAGTGAGGTGTAGGAGTTGACAGTCTGGGGAGGGTTGGTTGGGAAGCAAATGGAAAATAAGATGGGATGGAGTCATGCAAGTGGTTTTGTTGTTGTTAGATGCTTTAACCTATTTGTGATGTGTTGGCTGTTCATGTTATTGTTGGCATTTACTCAATGAGGGATTCACTGGCTGTTCATGTTTCATCCCAATAAAAATTATTTTGAAAAAAAAAAAAGAATTCCCCCAGGAGTATAGAATGCAGTAAATGTTATACAGCACCAACTCTTCTGACGCTCTCTTGACTATAAAACATATGAGCTGGCATTTCAAATATATATATATATATATTTTTTTTTTTTTTTAAAGTCCACAGAAGACAGTTTTATTTATTTATTCATTTTTTATATACAACATTCATGTTGACTTCATGTCAAACACTGTGATCTGCTCTCCATTTCCTGATTAAAGTTACAGAGCATAGACACTCATCTAAAGTCACCTTAGTGTGGAAGTGCTTGGCCACAGCCATTGATCACTATTTTGTAATGCTTCAATCAAAAGATAAATTTAACTTGAGAAAGAAAAATTACAAATCTGCAAACATTTTTCGTACAGCACAAACCATGAACCTTTTCTCTCTGACCTCTGTGGGAGTCTATCAAAGACCCAAATCTTTAGGGTGGGGATGGGGGGTAAGGGAAATAATATTTAGAAAACTTAGGACCCAGGGTCATTTTTTTGCTTTTTTTTTTTTTAAAGCTATTTTGCTCTTTATTTTTTGTCTATTTTTTAGTTTTATTTTGTCTTAATTTTACTTTTTGCTGTCCTTTGTTCTCACTGTCCTCCAGGTACTATCCTTTCCCCACTTCAGAGACCCTTCCTTCCTCCCTCCTTCCCCTGCTTTCAAGCACTCTCCTCCCTCCCAGGAATTTGTCCATCCACCCAATGTCCCTCTCCCTTGGTTCAGAAACAGGCCATTATCTTTTTCTTCGGACACCCATGCTACCAATTTTAACTGCCTGTGTGAGTTGGTGCTCAATATTTTTCTGGCCCTACAGATACTTGTATAAACTCATGCTCTTTGCCGCAGACTGCAACGTGGAGAGCAGGTCCCCGGAGCAGATAGGTGCTGGGAGAGAGGCCCGCGCAGCCGGCGCTTGAGCCCATCGGGGTAAGGCCTTTAAATCTCGCCCTACCTCCGTGGGCCCCCGCCCCGGCCACGGGGAAGTTCCACACTTACCTCCTCCTGCTTGAAATCGCGCCGATCCGGCTGATTCTCCGCTCTCCGCCCACCGCCGCAGGAAGCCACAAGACAGGCCCTCCTATTTTCAATCTTCATCAACCAATCCAGGAGAAGCACGCGAGGTATTTAATCACGGACATCCGAGGCGCCGCGCGCCGAGCGTCGCGCGCCAAAGGAGCGCGAAAAAGGGGCCTGCCCCTTTGTGCGCCCCTTCGTGCAGCCCCTGAGAGACCCTGAGCCCTTGACCACCCATTTCTCACACCTACCTCTTCTAACTACCGGAAGCCAGCCGGACTCTTACTAAAATCCACCAAGCCCTCTAACGTGCCAGAACAGGACCGTCTACACCATCCAAGTCAACCATCCAACACTCAATCACTCCATCTGAAACTTCTAATGCATGACAACACAGCCAGAGACAAACGACTGCTCAGGTGACATACTCTGACAACGCACAGGAATACAGCACCCAATCAACCACTCCAGACAAAGACAATCAACCTCACAACAGAAACCACACTTGAACAATTCGACAGGACTCCAGCATCAACCCAGCAACTACTTCACAACTCAACAACTCAACACAACTCAACAAATCAATCCAACAACTGCACTCAATCGAATCAAACATCTTATATAACAACACATACAATTTAAAAGGATCCAGCCTCCAAAATGCATCCAACATTCTCAATCCCAATCATACATCACTACTTCCCACAGAAAAGAAATCTAACCAGACAAGCAAACCTCCACAACCTAAAATCACTCACACCAATACTAATAGCACCGATAACACAACTACTAGGCCTCACCCTATCCCTCTTCAATGCGCAATCTATAACTAAAAAGTCGCTAATTCTCAATGACTACCTCACCGACACGAAGCCTGACATTTGCGCAATAACAGAAACATGGCTGAAACCATCAGATACGGCAATCTTAAACCAATTACCGACGCTAACCTACGATTTCTTCTCCCTTCCTAGACTGAAAAAAAGGGGAGGAGGAATCCTTCTTGCTACAAAAAAAGACCTCAAATTCTCTCAACATCCGATCCACTCCAATAATAAACTTGAGATAGGCTTCTTCACATCTCACCAACTCCAAATACTTCTAGTCTACGCCCCCCCAGGACTATTAGAAGCTGACGTCTCATCCATCATCGAAATAACAACAACACTCCTCAACCTGGACACCCCAGCAATAATACTCGGAGATTTTAATCTCCACATGGACATCCCTGCTCTCTCACCTAGCTGCCAAACTCTTCTACTAGCATTCTCAGCGATGGGCTTCTCCCAAATAGTCAAAAACCCGACACATAAAGCAGGCCACACACTAGACCTGATCTTTATCAACAAAGGCATAAAATCGACTTCTCCAATAAAAAATCTGAAGGTACCCTGGTCTGATCACTCCCTCATTTCTACATCATTCTCTCTGGAAAAATCTACTACCAGTCACACACCTTCTCCATCCTTTACCTACAGGAAACCCTGTAATCCAGATGACCTTACCAATCAACTAACCAAACACCTTCCCAATATAATTCTCACTGATCCTAATATTGCTTTACACTCCTGGAATACGATCACGGAATCAATAGCCAACAAGCTCTGCCCACTTACAACAAAAAAATCTCACCCAGATGCCTCCAAAAAACAACCATGGTTCTCAAACGATCTTAGAAGGATTAAACAAATACTAAGACAAAAGGAATCTAACTGGCGGAAAACTCCAAATCCCAGCACACTCTCAGACTACAAAAGCACGCTACAACAATACAAGGCCTACACCTCCAAAGCAAAAAGAGACTTTTTCGCATCCAGAATTCACAACTTAGTCTTTGACGCGAAAGCTTTATTCAACTACGTTTCCACCCTCACCCAAGTTCCCTCACCAGAATGCCCTAGTAATCAAGCTCAAGCCAAAGCAGATGAACTCGCTCTCTTCTTTCAAAACAAAATCAAGAATCTTCTTACTCAACTTCCCTCCAATATCGCTCCCCTAACTCAAGCTCTAATGCCCCACATCAAAAACACTCACCTAGAAATGTTTGAACCTACCTCCTCCTCCGAAATCCAAACCATCCTTAGAAAAATGAAACCATCTTCACACCCAGCGGACCATATACCAACAAAACTTCTCCTCACAATACCAGAAACCATTTCCAAAACATTGGCTGACATAATCAACTGTTCACTCTCACAAGGTTCCTTCCCAGAAGACCTCAAACAAGCCTCACTCAAACCACTTTTAAAAAAACCCAACCTGGACCTAAAAGACCCCAACAATTACCGCCCAATAGCTAATCTACCTATCATAGCCAAGATTATGGAAAAGCTTGTTAACTCCCAACTATCGGACTTCATTGAAGATAACAAACTGCTTTCCGTCTCACAACATGGATTCCGCAAAAATCGCGGCACAGAATCCCTTCTTACATCCCTAACAGACCTCCTCATCCTAGGTACAGACAAAGGACAATCATTTCTGCTGGTCCTTCTAGACCTTTCAGCAGCTTTCGATACCGTAAACCACGCGATCCTCATTAAACAGTTAGCCGCTATAGGAATCTCTGGCTTAGCGCTCTCCTGGTTTAAATCATTTCTAACCAACAGAGGCTACAAGGTAAAAATACAGAACAAAGAATCAGCACGCCACGACTCGACCGTCGGAGTCCCACAAGGTTCCTCCTTATCCCCTACACTCTTTAATATTTACCTCCTTCCACTATGCCAACTCCTCACCAACCTCAACTTAATACACTTTCTCTATGCGGACGACATCCAGATCCTGATCCCTATCAAAGAATCATACTCAAAAACCCTCGAATTCTGGGAATCCTGCCACCTAGAAATTAAAAGCCTCCTCAACAGCCTTAATCTGGTACTAAACTCATCTAAAACTGAAGTTCTACTCATAACTCCCGATAACAAACCCACAGTCTGTCTTCCAACCAACCTACAAACCACTCATGTAAGGGATCTAGGTGTCCTAATCGACAATAAATTGAACTTCAAAGCCCACATCAACAAAACAACTAAAGACTGCTTCTATAAACTGCAAGTCTTAAAAAGGATAAGACCACTCTTCCACGCCAAAGATTTCAGAACCATTCTCCAAGCCCTCATCTTCTCCAAATTAGACTACTGCAACGCGACTCTTCTGGGCCTCCCCTCCTCATATACAAAACCACTCCAAATGGACCAAAACGCAGCAGCACGTTTACTAACAAACACCAGAAAAAGAGACCACATCTCTCCAGTCCTTCAAGCCCTCCACTGGTTACCAATCCACTTCACAGTAATTTACAAATCCATCACATTATTATACAAAATCATTCACCAACACACCATAATCGACCTACAAATTCCTCCCCGTGTTCACGAATCAACAAGACCGACTAGGGAAGCCTACACAGGATGCCTCCTTGTTCCACCCGTAAAAACTACTAATCACAGAACCTTGAGAGACCGAGCCCTTTCAACAGCAGGCCCTCCGCTATGGAACTCTATCCCACCAGATCTAAGAAACGAACCATGCCTCTTAACGTTTAGGAAAAGACTTAAGACATGGCTTTTCAGGCAAGCCTTCCCGAACTCCACCTAACAAGATCCATCAATGACTCCTATGCTAAGAGCTGTATATAGTGGAACCCATATTTATTTTGTTCTCTTGTATATATAGAGGACTCCTTATTTACATTGTACACTTGTATATAATTATCCTCCTCTATCTCTTTATCCCAGTTCATGAACCCTTGTTAATTGTAACTGCTTCTCTTCTCCACGTTTATTTATGTTTTTGGTTATATTCTTGCACCCCTGTTTTCTGTAAACCGACATGATGAGAACGAGTTCTTGAATGCCGGTATAAAAAAACCTTAAATAAATAAATAAATAAATAAATAAATAAATAAATATTAGACAGGGCAAAATGGGGGTTCAGAACTCTGTTAGTAACACTGCAAAATTATATAAACAATAGCTGTTGCCAAGTCTGTCCATCTGTATGCATGTATTGGGGACCCTCTACCTGACTGAATTTGGCAGGTAAATCTGTACTGGAGGTACCAACACTCTTACAGATCTTCAGCCAAATCTGTCCAGCAGGAGGTCCCCAGTACATGAACTGGGAAAGCAAGCCCATTCAAGAATTGGCAGGAACAGGTAGGAACCAGATTGTACAAGACAAGAAGACTTAGAAATATGCCTTCTCTAGGATATGCTAGATGTGTACATTTCTCCAACTTGTTTAATTAAGATTTTTTTTTACCTCTGCCAAAAGGTTTGTAGAGCTACTATACAATAATATCACAATATCTTTTATTGATAAATTATTCGTTTAAAAGAGATCTACATCCACTAGGCCAGTGGTTCTCAACTGGTGTGTCGCCACACTTCCCGGTCCCCTGCTGACCCAGCTGCTCCCCTGTCCTTCTCTGCCCGGGCTTAAAATGCTGTCAGCCCAGGCGGAACGTGGCAGAACAGCCGGAGTCAACGGCACCAGCATAGTCTCTTCTTCCTGCCCCCCCCCCCCCCCCGCGGCCCGGAAGAGGAAGTGGTGAGCAGCGGGTGCGTGCGCGGGAAGAAACGACCATGCTAGTGGGTCAGCGTCGGCCCGAAGAACAAGAGAGGCGTGGCCTGAACAATGAACAGCATGGCTTGAAGAAAAATGAAGAAAAACGTCAACTCCCGCGGCCAATGGGACTCCTTGCTCCGTGAGAGCTGAAAATGAAAGAGGTTAGGGTTGGCAGTAGGCTGCTGCTGCCGCTAGTTCCGGGGAGGGAAGGAGGGAGGGAGAGAGAGAGTGAATGAGTAAGCAAGCATGTGTGTTTGAGATCCTGTGTGTGTGTATGTGTGTGAGTGAGATAGCATGTATGTGAATGACTGAGAGCCTGTATATGTGAAAGAGAGTATGTGTGTGATTGAGAGCCTGCCTGTGAGAGAGAGAGCATGAATGTAAGTTTACCATTGGGAACCTGTATGTGTAAGTTTGTGATTGAAAACCTGTTTGTGTGAAAGAGTATGTGTGTATGATTGAGATCCTTTGTGTGTGAGAGAGATCATGTGTATGTATGAGAGAGAGCATTGTGTCTGTGTGTGATTGAGAGCTTGTTTAGGTGAGGGAGCATGTGAGTATGTGATTGAGAGCCTATGTGTAAATGAGAGAAAGAGAGAGCATGTTTGTAAGCATGTGAATGAGTGTGTGTGTGAGAGAAAGAGACAGCATGTATGTGTGTGACAAAGCCTGTGTGTGTAAGCGTGAAAAGATAGACAGCATGTGTGTAAATGTGTAATTAAGAGCCTGTATAAGTGAGAGAAAAAGCATGTGTATATGTGAGTACTGAGAGCATGTGTGTATAGGTGTGTCATTGAGAGCCAGTGTGAGAGAGAGCGCTGGTATGTGACTGAGAGATGAGAAAGTTCCAAGCAAACCACCCCCCTCCTGCTAATTCAAAACAATCTCAGGACACCTGGATATCAAACGTTCCCAGGAATGCAGAGCAAAACAAATTTTGTATCCTTATTTTTCATTACTGGGTCTTTGTGTCTGCTATTTGAAATATTTTATTGGTATCTAGAAATTCTTTATATGAGTTTTTAATTATTGGATATTCCATTTTTCATCTGTTTTGAAATAATCTGTTCTTTTTGTTAGTATGGTTTTACTGCTACTCATTTTATATTTCTTGTTCCCTGTACGTACCAGGATCAGTCCAGACGGTGGGTTATGTCCCCTGTCCAGCAGATGGAGTCAGAGCAAACTTCGGAGGGTGCTGGCATATAAGCTGGTGCACCCCTCCTAGATCCCCAGTATCTCTCTGACTCCAGCAGATGTGAGGAGGGGAACCCGTTGCTTCCCCTAACTGGTGGCTTCTGTTCCACGTTTTTATTCTTCTCACTATTCTTCTCTTTAGGTTGGATCAAGCAGGTTTCTGTATAAAAAAAAAAAAAGAAGAAGAAAACCAGTAGAGAGGCGGTTAGGGTTTTGCACTCCCTACCTTTTCTTGCCATCAGGACTGCCTCCTCTCTCTCCCCCCCTCCCCCCTCGCTCAGTCTTCCTTGATGTCTCTTCATGGGTAAGTTTTTGGTTTTTACTGTTTCTTTGCTTTGCAGCAGTGGATCTTTGGCATTAGGGGGTGGATGCTGGTGGTGCCAGCCTCTCCCCTCCTCTCAGCCGCAGTTCCTCTCCTCCCCCCACGGCCCTGCGACACGCCATTCCCCGGGGCCGAAGCAGCATGGAGGTCCCATTCCCCTGCCGGCCCCGAGGGGAGGGGTTCCCGAGTCAAGCGAGGGCGAGGCGGGCCCGCTCCTCCCGCAGCATGACTCCCGGCTTGCATGACTTCAGCGCCGTTGTTCCCACCCCCGGGCCCGCGCTATGCAGCGCGCTCGTTGCCCTTCCTGCGGCGGCCCGGGACTGGGCGGGTCACGAGAAGGCCCCTGCGGCAGGTGTCTCCCTAGGGGGGAGACAAGCGCCGCTCCACCAGAAACTTCTCCGCCGCGCTCAGAGCGCCACGTGCCTCGGTGAATAGCCCCGCCCCCTCCTTTGGCGGAAGCGGTGGCCATCTTAGAACTGGAGGGCAGCGTGGGATCCGATGCTGAGGAGATTCTGCATGATTTTTCGCCGCTGTCACCGCCGATCCCGGATCCGGGTCCGCTCCTAACCACCCCTGGGCCTCCCAGGGACCTCCCAAATCCCCCCAATGCCTCTCGGTTTTTCAGCGGACTTCGTGGTGCTCATGCACCAGGCATATCTCCAAAGTCTGCATCCGCTGGGGGGTCAGCTGCGGTTCCCCCACCCGCTAAAGTTCCAAGGATCGCAGGCGCGGCAGGCTCAGTAGCGGGGGCTGTGGTGGGGGGTCCCAGGGTGCCCCTGGCCCTGCCGCTGCCCCTGGGCAGGACGTCTCCTTCGCCGGACCCAGGGGGTGACCCGGCGTCGCCGGCAGATGATGAAACGACCCTGGCAGCGCACTTGGAATGTGACAACCCGCGGGTGCTCCGGATCTTTCGTAAGGAAGAGTTGGCGGACCTCATTCCCCACGTTCTTCAGGATTTGGACCTCGATCCTCCCGTCGAGCCACCAGGTCCCCTGGCTCCCTCCGTAGCCTCCTCTACCAAGAAGGGGGATCCAGTGTTGGCGGGCCTGCGTCCCTTGGCACGGACCTTTCCTATTCATGATTCGTTTCTCCAGCTTCTCGTGAGAGAGTGGGACACTCCGGAGGCGTCCCTCCGGGTTGGCAGGGCTATGGACAAGCTCTATCCTCTCCCTGGAGACTTCCTGGATCTCCTTAAGGTCCCCAAGGTTGACTCGGCGGTCTCCGCCATCACGAAGAGAACCACAATCCCGGTAACGGGGGGCATGGCCCTTCGGGATCTACAGGACAGGAAGCTGGAGGTCGCCCTCAAGAAGATCTTTGAGGTCTCGGCGCTGGGGGTCCGGGCAGCCATCTGTGGCTCCCTTACTCAGAGAGCCGGTCTTCGATGGGTCCAACAGCTCCTCACTTCGCAGCAGTTGCCACCGGATGAGGCGGCTCAGGCTGACCGGCTGGAAGTGGTCATCGCTTACGGGGCCGATGCTCTACACGACCTGCTGCGGGTTCTTGCGAGAACTATGGTGTCAGCGGTTTCCGCCAGACGTCTCTTGTGGCTTCGGAACTGGGCAGCGGACGCCTCCTCCAAATCTAGCCTGGGGGCCCTGCCTTTCAAGGGCAGGTTTCTTTTTGGCGAAGACCTAGATCAGATCATCAAGACTCTAGGGGAAAATTCAGTCCACAGATTGCCCGAAGACCGTCAGCAATCCTATCGTCCGTCTTCTTCGGCTCCCAGGAACCGTTCCCGCACCCAGCGGCGTTATAGGGGTGCCAGGCAACAAGGCCCGAGGGCGCCCTCAGCCAGGTCACAGTCGTGGCCCCGGCCCTTTCGGGGGTCGCAGATCCCCCAGGGACTCCTCGACGCAGGGAGCCTCTGGCAAGTCGCCTCAATGATGCCAGGCCAGTCCACTCCTCGCTACCCCGGATTGGAGGTCGCATCGCGCTGTTCGAGGAGTGGACAAACATCACCATGGACCAGTGGGTCCTGGACATACTAAGACATGGCTACGCGTTGGAGTTTGTCCGGCTTCCCAGAGACAGGTTCATCTTCTCTCTCTGCGGGTCAAGTCACAAGCGCCTGGGGGTACGGCACACGCTAGACAGGCTTCTGGACCTGGGAGCCATCTCGCCCGTCCCCTCAGGAGAGGTGGGCTCGGGGCATTATTCAATTTACTTCGTGGTTCCCAAAAAGGACGGCTCCTTTCGTCCCATCCTGGACCTCAAGGAAGTCAACAAAGTGCTTCGGATCTCCCGGTTCCGCATGGAAACTCTTTGCTCTGTCATTGCGGCGGTGCATCAGGGGGAGTTCCTAGCCTCTCTCGATCTGACAGAGGCCTATCTGCACATTCCGATCCTACCGGCCCATCAGAGGTTCCTTCGCTTCAAAATCTTAAGTCAACATTTTCAGTTCCAGGCTCTACCCTTCGGGCTGGCGACTGCGCCCAGAACCTTCACCAAGGTCATGGTAGTAGTGGCAGCCGCACTACGTCGAGAGGGGATCCTGGTCCATCCTTACCTGGACGATTGGCTCATTCGGGCGAAGACTCTTTCGCAGGGACAGGCGGCAGTCGACAGAGTAGTAACCTTCCTCCAGACTCTTGGCTGGGTGGTGAACTTCAACAAGAGCAGTCTGCTGCCTTCCCAGCAATTGGACTTCCTGGGGGCTCGCTTTGACACAGCGTAGGGCAAGGTCTTCCTTCATCCGGACAAGGCTCAATCCCTACGAGATCAAATCGTCCGGTTTGCTTCTCTTCCGGTACACACGGCGTGGGACTACCTCCAAATTCTAGGATCAATGGCGTTCGCGATAAACCTAGTACCTTTGCACACCTGAGACCCTTGCAAATGGCCCTGCTCTCGAGGTGGAAGCCAGTCTCTCGGGATTACCAGGCGGTACTCCCCCTTTCTCTGACCGCCAGGTACAGCTTGCGGTGGTGGCTGGACCCCAGGAACTTGGCTCAAGTGTGAGGTACTGTAACTTGTGACTCTCGCTACCATGGCTGCTCCCTACAGGTGCAGATAAATTGTGAGGAACTGCTGAAAGATGTTTAAAGATAAATAGTTTACAGTAACTTTTTTAAATTGATTATTTCTACTTGCCATTGGTGCATCTGAAATTCGTACAATAGGGGTAACACTCTTGAAGGTGAAACTAACCTGGTAAAAAAAAACAAAAAACTGAGACCCAAGTAAACCAGTTTTGAAATATGTAGAGAAGAGGAGGAAATGGGAAAGTGAAACAGGCACATTTCCTCTGACAAGGGCAGATCAGTCTGTAAGTGACTGAGTAAAGTGAAGATGGAAGGGAACAGAACACTCAGAATCAGTAAAGATGCAGAGATGAAAGGAGTTGAAAATCTGGGCACCAATCAATTTTGTATAAGCCAAAAGGAACATTCCCCCCCCCTCAAAACGTATTTTTCCTTTGTTTTTGCCTGTTTTTTGTTTTTTTTTGGCATACTTTCCTGATTCATTGTTTTACTTTTATTGCTTTTTTCCCTTTTGCTCTTCCCCGTCCTATCTCTGGCCCTGAGCCGGATGCAACAGCAGCAGTGGGCTGGCAGCAGGAGTACCTCCCAAGCTCAGGACATCAGGCCTCAAATTTTGGGCAGTGGTGCTGGGAGCTTTTCCAGCCTCGATGGATCATGTAGCATTATAATGCTTATGTACTCTGAACGTGTAATACTTGCCTAGACATGTACACTGACTTGTTTGGGAGATGTATGCCCTGCATATGAAAATTGGTTCTTACCTGCTAATTTTCGTTCCTGTAATACCACAGATCAGTCCAGAAAAGTGGGTTGTGTATCCCTACCAGCAAGTGGAATCAGAGAACAATTAGAACTTTGGGCACTGCTACATAACGAGAGTGCCACCTGCAGTCACTCAGTATTGACCTGTACCCAAGCCCATGCTAACAGAACTAAATAACGAAGGATAGCACCCAACCAAATTTACGGACCACCACTTCGTCACTGGCAAAAAACCAGACTGAACAACTGCTAAAAACTGCTCTATGAATCATGTCTGCAAAAAAGGAGCTTCAACAATAAAAACCTTAAGCAGGTTCTGACCAAGACAGTCTTTCGGTATCTGAAGAAAGGGGTGGGCCTCTGGATTGATCTGTGGTATTACAGGAAGGAAAATTAGCAGGTAAGATCCAAATTTCATTTCCTGAACATACCCAGATCAGTCCAGAAAACTGGGATGTACCCAAGCCACCCTACACTGGGCAGGAACCCGAAAGACCCGCACGAAGCACACTCTCCCCGAAGGACGGTTCATCAGAAGCCTTAACGTCCAATCGGTAATGTTTCGTAAAAGTGTGAATAGACAACCACAATGCCGCCCTACAGATCTCCTGAGGCGACCGTAACTGACACTCTGCCCAGGAGGTAGCCTGAGCCCTAGTGGAATGAGTTCTGAGACCCAAAGGCACCTGACGCCTTCTGGCTATGTATGCCCCGCAAATGGCTTCCTTAATCCACCGAGATATGGTCGCCTTTGACGCTTTGTCCCCTTCTTTGGGCCACCAAAGAGAACGAACAAATGATCAGAACGTCTGAACTCATTGGTAACCTCCAGATAACGCAATAAGGCGCGCCGCACATCCAAAAGATGAACGTCTCTGTTCTGAGAAAACTCCCAGGACCAGTTAGGGATCCCTGGAAGCTCCACAGTTTGATTGACGTGAAAGGCTGAAACCACCTTAGGGACAAAGGACGGAACTGTATGCAATGATACCCGATCGTTGTAAATCCGAAGAAAAGGATCCTGACATGACAGCGCCTGCAACTCTGAGATCCGACAGGCCGAGCAAATGGCCACCAAAACACCGTTTTCAAAGTCAGATCTTTCAGGGAAAGTCCACGAAGAGGCTCGAAAGGAGCGCCACATAATAACTCGCAGGACTAAATTCAAACTCCAATCCGGTCACACCAAACGGATGGGAGGGCACAAATGTTTGACCCCCTTAAGAAACAGAGCAATATCCGGATGCGCTGCCAGCGAACAGCCGTCAAAGTTTCCCCGCAAGGCACCTAGAGCTGCAACTTGTACACGAAGGGAATTGAACGCCAAGCCCTTAGCGAGGCCCTGTTGCAGAAAGTCAAGCACCCGAGGAACATGCACCGCTAAAGGGTCGCAGGAACGCTGATGATACGTCTCAAAAAGCTTCCAAACTCTCACATAGGCCATAGACGTGGCTAGACGTCTCGTCTGTAAGAGGGTAGAAATGACTTGTTCTGAATAACCCCTCAAGCGTAAAGGTTGCCTCTCAAAAGCCAATTCGCGAGAGAGAAGTGATCCTCCCGATCCAAAAATATGGGCCCCTGACAGAGCAGATGCGTTAGATGAGTCAGCTGAAGTGGACCCTCTAAAGCCAAGTGTACCAGATCCGCGAACCACGGACGACATGGCCACTCCAGCACCACCAGAATCACTCTTCCAGGGTGCCACTCTATGCGACGGAGAAGCCGACCTATGAGGGGCCAGAGCAGGAAGGCATACAGAAGAATCCCCGTGGGCCAAGGACACACTAGAGCTTCTATGCCCACTGAGCCATGTTCTCGGCGACGGCTGAAAAAACAAACTGTTTTTGCGTTCGCCTGCGTTGCCATCAGATCCAGCTGAGGAGTTCCCCATCTGGCGCAAATGAGATTCCACGCCTCGAGAGAGAGTTCCCATTCCCCTGGGTCTATTTGCTGATGGCTGAGATAAATCGGCTTGCACATTCTCTACTCCCGCGACATGGGATGCGGCAATGCCCTCGAGATGGCGCTCCGCCCAGGTGAACAGAAGACGTGCCTCCAGTGCTACGGCGGGACTTCGAACCCTGCCTTGCCGGTTGATGTACGCCACCGCTGTCGCATTGTCCAAGAAGACCCACACCATTTTGCCCTGGATCCAGGGAAGAAACGCCCGCAGGGCCAGACGAACAGCCTGGTCTCGAGCCGGTTTATGGATCAGGATCTTTCCATTGCCAACCAGAGCCCTTGGGTGGACCTGTCTGCACACACCACCCCCCAACCTGAGAGGCTGGCATTGGTGGAGATTATCAGCCAATTCGGAGTGTCCAAATCCACCCCCCGTTTCAGATTGTCCAGCGACAGCCACAATGACAGACTGGCTCTGGATTCCGGAAGTAGAGGCATTGGTAGATGGAATTGCTCCGACACTGGGCTCCAGCGAGACAAAAGTGCACACTGTAAAGGTCTTAAGTGAGCGAACGCCCAAGGAACCAAGTCCAAGGTTGAAGCCATGGAGCCCAGGACCTGAAGATTATGCTACACTGTGGGATTGTTTCTTCAAAGAAGGGAATGTATTTGTTCCTGCAACTTCCCTATTCGGTCCGCCGCTGGAAACACTTTGCCCAGCAAGGTATCGAATTGTGCTCAGAGATAAATCAACTTCTGAGTGGGTTCCAAGTGACTCTTCTGCACATTGATTACCCAACTTAGGGATCGCAAAGTGAACATCTCCATGTGCACTGATCTCTCGCAGTCCACCCGAGACTTTGCGCGAATCAACCAGTCGTCCAGATACGGGTGGACCAAGATTCTCTCCTGACGAAGGAAGGCCGCCACCACCACCATCACCTTGGTGAACGTGCGTGGAGCTGTTGCGAGACCAAATGGGAGGGCTTGAAATTGAAAGTGTCATCCCAAGACCTTGAATCGCAGAAACCTCTGGTGATTCAGCCAGATCAGAATGTGTAAATATGCCTCCATGAGGTCCAGAGAAGCGAGAAACTCTCCTTTTTGAACCGCGGTCATCACTGTTCTCAGGGTTTCCATACAAAAGCAATGAACCCGAAGGCAATGGTTCACCTTCTGCAGATCGAGGATGGGCCAAAATGTGCCCTCCTTCTTGGGGACCACAAAGTACACGGAGTCCTGACCTCGTCCCTCTTGAGCCTCTGGAACTGGGACAATAGCTTTGAGCTCGAGAACTCATTGTAGATTCACCTGGACCACCTCTCACTTGACACTTGAGGCCACTCGGGACTCCACAAAAACCTCCCGGACCGGGCGCCGAACTCCAGTGCATACCAGTCTCTTCCGGACCAGCGACCCCTTCGAAAGGGCTGCTGGCACCCTGAAGCAGGAGGTGCGGAGTATCTACCCGCTCTGAAGCGGCGAGAGTCCCGAAACCTAGCTTGAGGAGGGAAGACTTTCTTAGATCTTTTATCTTCCAGCAACAGATTGCCCTTGGATTCGGCAAGCAGCTTTACTAGCTGATCTAGATCCTCCCCAAACAGGAGCTTGCCCTTAAAGGGTAGATTACAAAGCTGGGACTTGGAGGACAAATCCGCCGCCCAATTTCGCAGCCAGAGGAGACGCCTCGCCGAGGTCCTCACCAGATCATACAAAGCATCTGCAACATAAGCAATGCCTGCTTCTAGGCGGGCAGACTGCAGAGCTCCACTGTCGCCCGTACCGGCCCCGGCAGCCAACTCCTGGACCCAACACAAACAGGCCCTCTGCATGAGGCTAGCGCAATCCGCCGCTCGAAGGCTTAGCGCGGCAACCTCGAATACTCGCTTCAACTGGATCTCCAGCTTATGGTCCTGCATATCCTTAAGGGTAGCTGCCCCAGCAACCAGGATAGTGGTCTTTTTCGTGACTGCCGAGACTGCGGCGTCCACCTCTGGAATCTTCAGTAAATCCAGAACATCAGACGATAACTGATACAGTTTCGCCATAGCTCTGCCCACCTTCAAGTCGGAATCCGGAGTCTCCCACTCCCGGGTCACTAGTTTGCGAACCTTCATTAGGCAGAGGAAAAGATGTTGTGGGACCCCTAAAGCTGTCAAGGACTGGATTGAGGTCCTCGTTGTCAGACCCTTCTTGAGAAACATTAAGTCCCAGAACTTCAAGGACCTGGGGAATAAGAGGTCTTAACTCATCCCGCTTGAACAAACACACCATGCAGGGGGCATCCCCCTCTGCAGGAGGGTTATCGGGCTCATCCGTATCCACATCAGCCGGATCCAGCTGCGGATCCGGGTCTGCCACCCCTACTACCCCAGAAGCCGGCGTCGCCCCAGACCCCGGGATCAGATCTCGCGTACCCTGGGGAGAATCTCCTGTGGGGTGAGCCTGATCAGAGAGGCGCTGACAAGGGTCCGTATCCTGACCTCTTTTTTCAGACGGGTCCGAACCTGCCCCCAGGAGACCGGGCCGCTTTACGCGAAGCCGAAGGCGAGAAAGACTTTCCCTCCCCAAGGGAGGAGGCAAGAAGCCCTGAAGAGCCCTCTAACCCCGGGGAACACGCTGCGCATAAGAAGGCCGCATGTAACGCCTGGCCACATGACCCACACGCGTGGCTGGCCTACAATTCTGTTTTCAGTCCCATCCGCAGCAGCGCGCCAATAATCTGAAGTGAAATAGAAAAGGGCGCAAATAAAAAAAAAAAGAAATGCTCGGAGCCACGACGTGGAGAAAATTTCAGTCAGGCAGGACCAGAAAAAACAAACTTTTCGTGCTTCAGGCTAACAGACTACCGGCTGAGGAGATAAAAAACATGCGCAGCCATGCCGCGGGAAAGGAGCCTGTCTATAGGACATTGCAAGGCCCCAGCAGGGAAGCGGCAAGTAAATGAGGCACACTGAGAAAAACTCACCCTTGCCCTCAGAAAACGACCCGGATCCCCGGGAGCTGAGGGCAACACTGCTGACAGCTTCCCTGGCTGGCCTTAAAAGACCCGGTCCCTCCTGCACCTCTCCTTACCTCAGCACTGAAGACTGTCAGTCAGCCGCAGTGAAAACCAGCTTTTTTTTTTTTTTTTTTTTTTAAATTAAACTTTACCAAGACACAGAGAAAAGCTGTTGCAGAAGACAAGGGAGCAGCTGTAGCAGAGACGGTAGTGAGTAGCCAGGAGCCCCTGGTCAGCAGACACCGAAATGTGGTGGGCGAAACCCAGACAGGAATATCCAATTCCCTGGATGCCCGATTTCTACTGAGGGATGGCCCACGAAGGCGCCTAACACCTCAGGAAGCGACCGTAAACCAAAAAATTAAATTCAAACTAAATAAAAAATATAAGTAAAGACTGTAGGTGTGCATCTTTACCACCCGCTGGAGTCAGAGAAATACTGAGCGACTGCAGGTGGCACTCTCGTTATGTAGCAGTGCCCAAATTGTTCAGACGCCACCTGCTGTTAGGGATACACAACCCACTTTTCTGGACTGATCTGGGTATGTTCAGGAATGCTATGCTATGCTATTGTCTTTAAACTGCAATAAAATGTACAAAAATACTGTACAGAGGATACAGTTCTGTTCTAAACATGACTAGTGGCATCTTATATTCTATTACTGGAAGTTAGGAATTTCTCTGTGAAAGGGTTTTTTTTAAATTATTATTTATTTATTTTTAAAGCATTTATGAATTGCTGTTACCGATTAAGAATCACTCAAAGTGATTGATGTACAATCATTATAATACACATCAGTTTAAAAAATAAAACCAAAACAAAATAAATCTACACACATAATTAAAAATAATAGAAATGTACCTGCTCTATCTCTTCTCGCCTAACAACCTGCTATAGCCACCTGTATTTAAAAACTGCTGCTGCTCATCAGCCTGAGTTTCAGCCCTTTTTGAAATTTCATAAGGAAAATGTATCCCTTTTATAAAGTAACAGGATAAAAGACAGCTTGACCTTGTACAATAAATGGGTAAATAAAATGACATACTCCCAGGGTTAATAATTTAATTGGTGCTAGAATGCTGCACAGATCTTAGAGAGCAGCCAGGACAGGCAGTGCAGCCGCAGGGCTACCTGTGACTGGCTGGGAAACGGCAAAGGCTCCTGCATGATGCTGGCCAGTGAATTCAGACTACAGGTGGCACACTTCTTAGCCAAGGTGCTACAATTTGTGTTGAACTCTGCTGTGTAATCGTGGGCAACACCACTTAGCTCTTATGCAACTAATTTCATACCCACAGCTGGCTGGGCACTGACCGCAGGGGAGCATGATAAAAATCTGTTTTACTACAATACGGCCACGTCAGACTGGCTGAACACCCCCCCCCCCCCCCATCTTTAGTCCTCTGGATATAGAAAACTAGTCTCTGCCTTTAGATGTGAGATTCAGAACATACCGGAAAAAGAACAAAACAGCAAAAGGTCAAAGGAAACCTGCTGATCAAGTCTTCACATTGCGTATGAAGTGTCCTTAGAAGAAGCCTCAAGCTTACTCCACATCAGTTCAGCTGTCCTGCCTGCTACGGGCAAAGCAGACTTTATCCCTGATTTTACAGCCTGAGGTCATTACGAACTCAGTGCCAAGGATCTTATGGCAACTAACTGACCGTGCACTGCAGGAAAATCAAAGAAGGATTTGGCTCAGATAACAAAGAAGATCCTTACACGTGAGACGCCGCCTACGAATAAGAAGTCCTCCGTCTAATCGTGCTTCAGAGGTCAGGGAAAAGGGGCAGTGGCTGAAAGATTTTTCAATCCCATGTTAAAGTGGCAACCTGATGCAGAGACAGATATCTCAACTGAAACCATACTGGGGAGGGGGGGGGTACCAAAAGGTTTACAAATATCCTGCCTGGACCTTTACAATGGGAATAAAATCTTTTAATAACAATTAAAACAGAGCAACGTAACCACGAGACATTCATACAAAACAAATAAATGCATGTCATTAGCATCAGCAACAATACAAGACAAATACAACCATAAAAGCAACAGAAGGCAGGCACTTCCCAATACTCTTCTCCTCTTTAGACAGCCAAAAACAGAAATGTTTTCAAATCATGTGCGATATCAAGAGATCGATCCAGTGGGAGCACTGAGAGGAGAAGATAACCTTGCTGGTTTGCTTGGGAAATTTTCTTTTTTTTTTAAAGTATTGGGGTGAAGTTAACTATTGGGGAATATTATTTAGGGTGTTTGTGCTTTTAATAGTCAGTAAGGCAGCGAATAAACAGAAGTTAGACTGTTTGTATTTCCCAACCCTCACCCACCTGCCCCTAGCTCATCATTTAATTTATAGGTAGGTGCTACTTTCACACTAAAAAAAAAACCAAAACAGCCTTTTAACTTCACTTCATGAATTCCAGACATACAGTGAATTCACTAATACATTTAAAGGACACTAATTAGACACATTCCTACTCCAATAGCAACCTAAAACAACTAGGAACTGAACAAATTTCAGATGAAGGCAGCAGTCCAGCAGCAAGAGGGGAGCTTCCCATTCTTTTGCATAGAATGTCACATGTATGATATTTTACCCGCCGGTGAGAATGTGTACATCCAATGCAAAGAGCTCCTGTCTCTCAGAGAATGAGTCCGATCTCTGGAGGTTGGAGAGGCAGACCTGGAGGAGATGAGGCAGACAGAGAGGTGTATATAGATGAGACCTTCAGGGACATAGTAGCCAAGTCCCAACTTCAGACTGGCAGCCCTGGTGCTGCCTTGGAGGAAGAAGGTCTCATGATCGGAGAGCATCAACCTGGTGCAGCAGGAAAGGATCCTGTAGCAAGGACCTGCTCTCCAGGTGGTGCATTATCCTTTCGCACCAAGGATGTATCTTCAAGGCCTACTGCCCAGGAGGGGGAAGGGTTAGGTCAGCTGTCATAGTTGGTGATTAGATTATTAGGAATGTAGACAGCCTAGTGGCTGGTGGGCGTGAGGATCGCCTAGAAACATGCCTACCTGGTGCGAAGGTGGCGGACCTCATGCGTCACCTAGATAGGATTTTAGACAGTGCTGGGGAGGAGCCAGCTGTCGTGGTACATGTGGGCACCAACGACATAAGAAAATGTGGGAAGAAGGTTCTTAGGTAGAAAGCTTAAATGCAGAACTTCCAGGGTAGCATTCTCTGAAATGCTCCCTGTTCCACGTGCAGGTCCTCAGAGGCAGGCAGAGCTCCAGAGTCTCAATGCGTGGATGAGATGATGGTACAAGGAACAGGGATTCAGTTTTGTAAGGAAAGGAACTGGGGAACCTTTTGGGGAAAGAAGAGTCTCTTCCAAAGGGATAGACTCCACCTTAACCAAGGTGGAACCAGACTGCTGGCACTAACCTTTAAAAAGGAGATAGAGCAGCTTTTAAACTAGAACAAAAGGGATAAGCAGACAGTCACTCAGCAGCGCATAGTTCGGAGGGAGGTATCTTCAAAGGATACTAATGACGCTTTAGAATTAGGGCAACCCGACAGTGAGCTTCCAATAATAAGAAAAGTAGTCCTAATGCCTGTAACTAAAAACTCACCTGAGCTAAAACATTTTAACTTATCCTATCAATTAAAAAGCAGAATGAAAATACAAACAAAAAAGAAACTTTGAAATGTTTGTATGCTAATGCCAGAAGTCTAAGGAGTAAGATAGGAGAATTAGAATGTATAGCAGTGAATGATGACAGACTTAATTGGTATCTCAGAGACATGGTGGAAGGAGGATAACCAATGGGACAGTGCTATACAGAGGTACAACTTATATTGCAATGACAGAGAGGAGCCACCCAGGAGGCGGTGTAGCGTTTTATGTCCGGGAAGGCATGGAGTCCAAGAAGATAAACATCCTGCATGAGACTAAATGCACAATCTAATCTTTGAGTAGAAATCCCTTGTGTGTTGGGGAAGACTATAGTGATAGGAGTATACTACCGTCCAACGGGCCAAGATGGTAAGACAGACAGTGAAATGCTAAGAGAAATTAGGGAAGCTAATCAAATTGGTAGTGCGGTAATAATGGGAGATGTCAATTACCCCAATATTGACTGGATAAATGTATCATCGGGACATGCTAGAGAGATAAAGTTCCTAGTTTATTTATTTTTATTTATTTAACACTTTTAATATACCGACAGTCGTGGAGCACATCAGGCCGGTTTACAAATAACTTGGAAAGGCAGAAAATAAAATGAACACGGTAGGGGAAGAGGGGGAGCAGGCGAGAGCAGGGGGGAGCGGGTGGAAGGGGCGAGAGCAGCTGGAAAGGATAGTGCAGCAGTGCAAAATACGATAGGAACTATAATGAACGGGAGGTAACGAGGACAATATACAACAATTTCTTAAAAATAAAAGTGATGCAGGCAGAGAGAATTTAAATCGTTTCCAAGGTTCCTTTCAGGGAAGAGGAGGAGAAGGGGCGGGGGAGGGAATAAATGTTGAGATTACTTACCTGATAATCTCCTTTTCCTTAGTGTAGACAGATGGACTCAGAACGAAGGGGTATAGTATGCTCGTGCTAGCAGTTGGAGACGGATCTGACGTCAGCACGGGTATATATACCCCCACAGGAAGCGTAGCAACTCAGTAATCTTCCTTGCAAAAGCTGTTATGGATGTGTGTGTACTGACGCTCAGTGAAATAGTGAAACAGGATTCCCCTGACCGATGGATAGTAGCTGGAGACCGCCAGCATTCCCAACCGGAAGGCGTCGACACCTGGCAAAGGGGACGCTCTTATGTAAACAAATGACATGACTTACCTTGAATCGGTGAAACCCATGTACACTGGCAGCTGGGCGGGATGCTGAGTCCATCTGTCTACACTAAGGAAAAGGAGATTATCAGGTAAGTAATCTCAACATTTCCTAGCGTGTAGCCAGATGGACTCAGAACGAATGGGATGTACAAAAGCTTTACTCCCAGCCTGGGTGGGAGGCTGCCTGAGGTCCTTGTAGGACTGCCCTTGCAAATGCTGGGTCCTCCCTGGCCGGGACACCCAGACGGTAGAAGCTGGAGAAGGTATGGAGGGAGGACCATGTCGCCGCTTTACATATTTCCGCAGGCGATAGCATCCTGGATTCTGCCCAAGATGCCGCTTGTGCTCTGGTAGAATGAGCCTTGACCTGTAGAGGCGGAGACTTCCCGGCCTCTACGTAAGCTGCTCGGATAACTTTTTTAATCCAGCAGGCGATGGTGGGCCGAGAGGCCGCTTCACCTTGTTTCTTTCCGCTTGCAGGACGAACAGATGGTCCGTCTTTCGTACTTCTTGTGTCATTTCCAGATATCTGGGCAGCAATCTGCCTATGTCGAGATGGCGAAGTAAACGCCCTTCTTCAGATTTCTTCAAACCCGCCGTGGTAGGCAAGGATATGGTTTGGTTAAGGTGAAACTGTGAGACCACTTTAGGTAGAAAGGAAGGAACCGTGCGAAGATGGATAGCCTCAGGAGTGATTCTAAGAAAGGGATCACGGCAGGACAGTGCCTGTAGCTCTGAGATGCGGCGCGCTGAACATACCGCCAGTAAGAACACCATCTTCAAAGTTAGAGAACGGAGAGACAAGCCCCGAAGGGGTCTGAAGGTGGATCCAGCGAGGAAATCCAAAACAAGGTTGAGGTTCCATAGGGGCACTGGCCACTTCAGTGGCGGACGAATATGCTTGACTCCTTTCAGGAAGCAAGAAACATCTGGGTGCTTGGCAATGGTCTTTCCATCCCTCCTAGGACCGTAGCAAGACAGCGCAGCCACCTGAACCTTGATGGAGCTGAGGGAGAGACCCTTCTGAAGTCCATCCTGCAGGAAATCTAAAACAATCGGAATTGTGGTCGCATGCGGATTGGTGCCATGAGTGTCGCACCAGGCTTCAAATACTCTCCAGATCCTTACGTAAGTGAGGGATGTGGAAAACTTGCGAGCTCGGAGTAGTGTATCTATCACGGGCTCCGAGTAACCTCTTTTCTTCAGTCGAGCCCTCTCAATGGCCAGACCGTAAGAGAGAATTGAGCTGGATCCTCGTGGAGGATGGGACCTTGACGTAGACGGTCCCTGAGAGGAGGCAGGGGAAGGGGCTCCCCTGCCAGTAGTCTTCTCATGTCCGCGTACCAGGGTCTTCTTGGCCAGTCTGGTGCCACTAGAAGAACTAGGCCCCGGTGTTTCTGAATCTTGTGGATGATGGCGCCCAGCAGAGGCCACGGAGGAAAGGCATATACCAGAGTCCCTGGAGGCCATGGCTGAACCAGGGCATCGATGCCGTGTGAGAACAGATCTCGCTTGCGGCTAAAGTATCTGGGTACTTGAGCATTGGACTTGTCCGCCAGTAAGTCCATGTCCGGAATCCCCCAGTGATCCACAATCATCTGGAAGGCTGTGGGTGACAGCTGCCACTCTCCCGGATTTAGGCTCTCTCTGCTGAGGAAGTCTGCCGTGGTGTTGTCCTTCCTGGCAATGTGGACGGCGGAGATGTCCTGAAGATTCGCCTCTGCCCAAACCATCAGCGGGGCTATCTCTAGAGATACCTGTCGGCTTCTGGTTCTGCCCTGACAGTTGATGTATGCCACCGTGGTGGCGTTGTCGGACATCACTCTGACTGCTCTGTTCCTCAGTCTGTGAGCAAATCGTAGGCATGCCAATCGGACTGCCCGGGCCTCTAGACGGTTGATGTTCCACACCGACTCTTCTCTGTTCCACCGCCCTTGTGCGGTGAGTTCTTCGCAGTGTGCCCCCAGCCGCTCAGGCTGGCATCTGTGGTGAGCAGAGTCCACGTGGGGGAGGACATCTTCGACCCCCTGCTCGTGTGGTTGGACTGCAACCACCACCGTAACTGGGTCCGTACTCTGGCTGGCAGAGGTAGGTGCGTGGAATAATCCCGAAAGCGGGGGCTCCATCGAGAGAGCAGGGAGCGTTGTAGAGGTCTCATATGGGCCCTTGCCCACGGTACCACTTCCAGGGTGGAGGCCATAAGGCCAAGAACCTGCAGATAATCCCAAGCTATGGGCCGACTGGCTCCCATCAAGTACCGGAGACGCGTCTGAAGTTTTAACCTTCTCTTGGCAGTGAGACTGACTTTGTCTGCCTGGGTGTCGAACTGCACTCCCAGGTATTCCAGTGATTGGGAAGGCTTTAGGCAACTCTTGTTGAGGTTGGCTACCCATCCCAGGCTTTCCAGAAGAGCGATCCCTCTTCCTTGCACTCTGGTGCAAGGAAGAGGGATTCAGTTTTGTTAGGAACTGGGAAACCTTTTGGGGAAGGGGGAGTCTCTTCCGAAGGGATGGGCTCCACCTTAACCAGGGTGGAACCAGACTGCTGGCGCTAACCTTTAAAAAGGAGATAGAGCAGCTTTTAAACTAGAACAAAGGGGAAAGCCGACAGTCGCTCAGCAGCGCATGGTTCGGAGAGATGTATCTTTAAAGGATACTAATGATGCATTAGAATTAGGGCATCCCGACAGTGAGGTTCCAATAATTAGAAAAGTAGTCCAAGTGCCTGTAACTAAAAACTCACCTGAGCTAAAAAATTCTAACTTATCCCTATCAATTAAAAAGCAGAATAAAAATACAAACAAAAAACAAACTTTGAAATGTTTGTATGCTAATGCCAGAAGTCTAAGAAGTAAGATGGGAGAATTAGAATGTATAGCAGTAAATGATGACATAGACTTAATTGGCATCTCAGAGACATGGTGGAAAGAGGATAACCAATGGGACAGTGCTATACCGGGGTACAAATTATATCGCAATGACAGAGAGGAGCAGTCGGGAGGAGGTGTGGGGCTTTATGTCCGGGATGGCATAGAGTCCAACAGGATAAACATCCTGCATGAGACTAAATACAAAATTGAATCTTTATGGGTAGAAATCCCTTGTGTATCAGGGAAGACTACAGTGATAGGGGTATACTACCGTCCACCTGGTCAAGATGGTGAGATGGACAGTGAAATGCTAAGAGAAATTAGGGAAGCTAACCAAATTGGTAGTGCAGTAATAATGGGAGACTTCAATTACCCCAATATAGACTGGGTAAATGTATCATCGGGTCACGCTAGAGAGATAACGTTCCTGGATGGAATAAATGATAGCTTTATGGAGCAATTGGTTCAGGAACCGACGAGAGAGGGAGCAATTTTAGATCTAATTCTCAGTGGAGCACAGGACTTGGTGAGAGAGGTAACTGTGGTGGGGCCGCTTGGCAATAGTGATCATAATATGATCAAATTTGATTTAATGACTGGAAAAGGAACAGTGTGCAAATCCAAGGCTCTCGTGCTAAACTTTCAAAAGGGAAACTTTGATAAAATGAGAAAAATTGTTAGAAAAAAACTGAAAGGAGCAGCTACAAAAGTAAAAAATGTCCAAGAGGCGTGGTCATTGTTAAAAAATACCATTCTAGAAGCACAGTCCAGATGTATTCCACACATTAAGAAAGGTGGAAAGAAGGCAAAACGATTACCGGCATGGTTAAAAGGGGAGGTGAAAGAAGCTATTTTAGCCAAAAGATCTTCATTCAAAAATTGGAAGAAGGATCCAACAGAAGAAAATAGGATAAAGCATAAACATTGGCAAGTTAAATGTAAGACATTGATAAGACAGGCTAAGAGAGAATTTGAAAAGAAGTTGGCTGTAGAGGCAAAAACTCACAGTAAAAACTTTTTAAAATATATCCGAAGCAGAAAGCCTGTGAGGGAGTCAGGTGGACCGTTAGATGATCGAGGGGTTAAAGGGGCACTTAGAGAAGATAAGGCCATCGCGGAAAGATTAAATGATTTCTTTGCTTCGGTGTTTACTGAAGAGGATGTTGGGGAGGTACCCGTAATGGAGAAGGTTTTCATGGGTAATGATTCAGATGGACTGAATCAAATCAAGGTGAACCTAGAAGATGTGGTAGGCCTGACTGACAAACTGAAGAGTAGTAAATCACCTGGACCGGATGGTATACACCCCAGAGTTCTGAAGGAACTAAAAAATGAAATTTCAGACCTATTAGTAAAAATTAAAATCATCCATTGTACCTGAAGACTGGAGGATAGCAAATGTAACCCCAATATTTAAAAAGGGCTCCAGGGGCGATCCGGGAAACTACAGACCGGTTAGCCTGACTTCAGTGCCAGGAAAAATAGTGGAAAGTGTTCTAAACATCAAAATCACAGAACATATAGAAAGACATGGTTTAATGGAACAAAGTCAGCATGGCTTTACCCAGGGCAAGTCTTGCCTCACAAATCTGCTTCACTTTTTTGAAGGAGTTAATAAACATGTGGATAAAGGTGAACCGGTAGATATAGTATACTTGGATTTTCAGAAGGCGTTTGACAAAGTTCCTCATGAGAGGCTTCTAGGAAAAGTAAAAAGTCATGGGATAGGTGGCGATGTCCTTTCGTGGATTGCAAACTGGCTAAAAGACAGAAAACAGAGAGTAGGATTAAATGGGCAATTTTCTCAGTGGAAGGGAGTGGACAGTGGAGTGCCTCAGGGATCTGTATTGGGACCCTTACTGTTCAATATATTTATAAATGATCTGGAAAGAAATACGACGAGTGAGATAATCAAATTTGCAGATGACACAAAATTGTTCAGAGTAGTTAAATCACAAGCAGATTGTGATAAATTGCAGGAAGACCTTGTGAGACTGGAAAATTGGGCATCCAAATGGCAGATGAAATTTAATGTGGATAAGTGCAAGGTGATGCATATAGGGAAAAATAACCCATGCTATAATTACACGATGTTGGGTTCCATATTAGGTGCTACAACCCAAGAAAGAGATCTAGGTGTCATAGTGGATAACACATTGAAATCGTCGGTTCAGTGTGCTGCGGCAGTCAAAAAAGCAAACAATGTTGGGAATTATTAGAAAAGGAATGATGAATAAAACGGAAAATGTCATAATGCCTCTGTATCGCTCCATGGTGAGACCGCACCTTGAATACTGTGTACAATTCTGGTCGCCGCATCTCAAAAAAGATATAATTGCGATTGAGAAGGTACAGAGAAGGGCTACCAAAATGATAAGGGGAATGGAACAACTCCCCTATGAGGAAAGACTAAAGAGGTTAGGACTTTTCAGCTTGGAGAAGAGACGACTGAGGGGGGATATGATAGAGGTGTTTAAAATCATGAGAGGTCTAGAACGGGTAGATGTGAATCGGTTATTTACTCTTTCGGATAGTAGAAAGACTAGGGGACACTCCATGAAGTTAGCATGGGGCACATTTAAAACTAATCTGAGAAAGTTCTTTTTTACTCAACGCACAATTAAACTCTGGAATTTGTTGCCAGAGAATGTGATTCGTGCAGTTAGTATAGCTGTGTTTAAAAAAGGATTGGATAAGTTCTTGAAGGAGAAGTCCATTACCTGCTATTAAGTTCACTTAGAGAATAGCCACTGCCATTAGCAATGGTTACATGGAATAGACTTAGTTTTTGGGTACTTGCCAGGTTCTTATGGCCTGGATTGGCCACTGTTGGAAACAGGATGCTGGGCTTGATGGACCCTTGGTCTGACCCTGTATGACATTTTCTTATGTTCTTATGTCGGTTGCTCTCCTCTCGTGATTTCGCCCTGATCAGCCAATCGTCTAGATAGACGGGAAGGAATGCTTGTCCATCCCTGAGTGCCGCTGCTACCACTACGACCACCTTGGTGAAGGTCTGCGGTGCCTTGGCTAACCCGAAGGGCAGAGCCCGGAATTGAAAGTGGCGTTCCAGAACCCTGAAGCGCAGGTAGCGCTGGTGATCCGGATAGATCGGGATATGCAGGTAGGCTTCTGACAAGTCCAAGGCAGTGAGGAATTCTCCTGGCTGTACTGCGGTCTTGACTGAGCACAGAGTTTCCATGCGAAACCTCGGGACCCTTAAGTATCGATTGACTGACTTGAGGTCCAATACGGGCCGGAAAGTGCCCTCTTTCTTGGGTACCATGAAATAAATGGAATAGTGTCCAGAATTCGTTTCCCAGGCAGGTACTGGAATGATGGCTCTCAAGGACAGGAGCCTCGCCAGGGTAGCTTCCAATGCTGCCTTCTTGTGTATGGGACATGAAGATTCCACAAACTTGTCCGGAGGGAGGTGATGAAAGTCCAGATAATACCCCTCTCGGATGATGGCGAGGACCCACTGGTCCGACGTAATCTCGACCCTTCTGGGGTAGAAGAGGGTTAACCTGCCCCCTATGGCTCCGTCCCCCGGATGGATCAGCTGATTCTCATTTGGAGGCTCGGCCGGGACCTGAACCCGGGCCGGCTCCCCTCTTGCGCTGCTTGGTCCGAAAGGACTGATTCCTGGCCTGAGGACGAGGCGCTTGGTAGCGACTCCTATAGGGAATGAAGCACTGGGAGCTTCTACCCCTGGAGGGCCTTGGAAAGGCACGCTGGTTCCTTCTGAACCGATCTTCCGGCAGTCGAGGTACTGGAGAGGCGCCCCATGTGCTGGCCAGTCTATCAAGGTCGCTGCCAAACAGGAAAGAGCCCCTAAAGGGCATTCTGGTGAGGCGTGTCTTCGAAGGAGCATCGGCTGACCAATTCCGGATCCAGAGCTGCCTCCTGGCGGCTACGGAGGATGAAATCCCCTTGGCTGTTGTCCGGACTAGGTCTGATGCAGCACCCGTGAGGAACGAGAGAGCTGACTCCATGTCTGCTGCTGGAGCATTGTTCCTGACCTGTGACAAACAGGAGCGCGTCACCACTGTGCAGCAGGTTGCGATCCGCAAAGATAGAGCTGCCATCTCAAAGGTCTGTTTCAGAATGGCGTCCAGTCGCCAGTCATGAGGCTCCTTGAGGGCCGCCCCCCCCCCTCAACTGGAATGGTAGTGCGCTTGACCACAGCGCTAATCAAGGCATCCACCTGAGGGCACGCCAGCAGCTCCTGGATAGCCGGTGCCAGGGGGTACATGCCCATCAGGGCCCGACCCCCCTTGAATAAGGCCGCTGGTGCAGCCCATTCTAATTCAGTTGCTGTGCTGCTTGCAAGAAAGGAAAATGGCGGGCTGTAGGACGAAGACCCTCCAGCAGGGGGTTCTGCGCAGAGGGTACCGTAGCGCTGGGACCTGTAATATCCAACTCCGCCAGGCACTGATATACCAGGTCGGAGAGATCCTCTTTAGGGAAGAACCGCCTCATGGTTCGGTATGGCTCAATCCCTGAGGGAAGTTCCCCCTCGTCCGGGGGTTCAGACTCGTCCGGTGAAACATCAGGGTCCGTCTGAACCGGACTGTCTGGAGGCGGGAGGTCCTGCCCACGATAAGGGCGCGAAGGTCCAGGGACAGGATCCACAGGAGCTGCAGCAGGAGCCACAGCAGCAGCAGCAGGGCCTGGACGGGAAGCTGATTGCATCTGTCCAGGGCATGAATTCCCTGAAAGAGATCCACCCAGGAAATGGAAGCGGTCTCTAATCGCCGGGGTACCAGGTCCCCTGGGATTCCAGGTTGGTCGAGACTGCCCGCTAGATCCGGGGTAGCCCCTGGGGAACTGACAGCAAACCTCGGTTGAGACTGGTCCTGGCCCGAGGCTCCCACAGCCTCCTCACATTGGGCACAAAGGGAGTCTGGCTCTTCACTGTGCGTGGCTCTCAGCTGGCATGCTGAGCAGAGGCCGAGGGCTTTAATGCCGGAATCAGGAGGCGCCGCCGCTGAAGACGCTGAGGCGTTCTGTTCCATTGCGGCTGAAAAATGCAATATGCGCACAACAATATGCGGCAGCAATCTGCGCTGAAGAGAACAGGCGCTCAATAGTAAGCGGCAGCAAAATGGCGCTTAATAGAACAGGCGCTTCCATATGCGGCAGCAATATGCGCTTAATACAACAGGCGCTTCCATATGCGGCAGCAATATGCGCTTAATACAACAGGCGCTTCCATATGCGGCAGCAATATGCGCTTAATACAACAGGCGCTGAACAATATGCGGCAGCAATATGCGCTTAATACAACAGGCTCTTAACAATATGCGGCAGCAATATGCGCTTAATACAACAGGCGCTCAATAATATGCGGCAGCAATATACGCTCAATGATATCCAATATGCGCTCATTAATATGCGGTCAGCAATATACGCTCAATGATATCCAATATGCGCTCATTAATATGCGGTGAGCAATATACGCACAATGATATACAATATGTGCTTAGTCATAGACAGGCGCCTATCATGGGTGCTCAATACCTGAACAAGGCCAACAAAATGGCGCCCTCCACGGCGTGCCGCCTACAGGCCACGCTGCCGATCCTCGTCCCTCGGAGACCAAAAAGTAAGAGATGTACGCCTTACCTGATCCTCGGCGCTTCCCTGCTGTAACCCGGGCGGTCTCCGGCTGCGAGGGGAGAGGGCAAGTACCTTCACCGCCGCGCTTGAGGATTTCACCCGCTGCCTCTAAGCCGCCGAACTCTCCGCTCGGGGCTAAGTCCACGCCGGGACCGAGGCGCCTCTTAGCCCGACCCGAGCCTCACACACTCGGGGGCTAGATCCCTGCCGCGAATCGGCCACCGGACCGAGGCCTAGACCTCCAGGGGATTACGGAAATCACCCCGGGAAACTCAACTCGGGGAGGGACCTTAGGGTATCACCGCAGGAGTGCGGGCTCTATGTTCCTGGAGAAAGTTTAGTAAGTAGAATAAAGAAAGTAGAAAAATAGAAAGTAGTATTAGAAAACACGCTCAGCGAGCGTGCAGGCTCTCCAAACTGATTTGGAGACGGAAATTACTGAGTTGCTACGCTTCCTGTGGGGATATATATACCCGTGCTGACGTCAAATCCGTCTCCAACTGCTAGCACAAGCATACTATACCCATTCGTTCTGAGTCCATCTGGCTACATGCTAGGAAATGACAGTTTTATGGAGCAATTGGTTCAGGAACCGACGCGAGAGGGAGCAATTTTAGATCTAATTCTCAGTGGAACGCAGGATTTAGTGAGAGAGGTAACGGTGGTAGGACCGCGTGGCAATAGTGATCATAATATGATCAAATTTGAATTAATGACTGGAAGGGGGACAGTAAGCAAATCTATGACTCTCGTGCTAAACTTTCAAAAGGGAAACTTTGATAAAATGAGAAAAATAGTTAGAAAAAAACTGAAAGGAGCAGCTACAAAGGTAAAAAGTGTGCAAGAGGCGTGGTCATTGTTAAAAAAAAAAATACCATCCTAGAAGCACAGTCCAGATGTATTCCACACATTAAGAAAGGTGGAAGGAAGGCAAAACGATTATCGGCATGATTAAAAGGTGAGGTGAAAGAAGCTATTTTAGCCAAAAGATCTTCATTCAAAAATTGGAAGAAGGATCCAACAGAAGAAAATAGGATAAAGCATAAGCATTGGCAAGTTAAATTGTAAGACATCGATAAGACAGGCTAAGAGAGAATGTGAAAAGAAGTTGGCCATAGAGGCAAAAACTCATAGTAGAAACTTTTTAAAATACATCCGAAGCAGAAAGCCTGTGAGGGAGTCAGTTGGACCATTAGATGATCGAGGGGTTAAAGGGGCACTTAAAGAATCATGGAACGATTAAACGATTTCTTTGCTTCAGTATTTACTGAAGAGGATGTTGAGGAGGTACCCATACCAGAGGTGGTTTTCATGGGTAATGATTCAGATGGACTAAACCATATAACGGTGAACCTAGAAGATGTGATAGGCCTGACTGACAAACTGAAGAGTAGTAAATCACCTGGACCTGATGGTATACACCCCAGGGTTCTGAAGGAACTAAAAAAATGAAATTTCAGACTTATTAGCAAAAATTTGTAACCTATCATTAAAATCATCCATTGTACCTGAAGACTGGAGGGTGGCTAATGTAACCCCAATATTTAAAAAGGGCTCCCGG
The DNA here is from genome assembly GCF_901001135.1 of Rhinatrema bivittatum. Taxonomy (NCBI): domain Eukaryota; kingdom Metazoa; phylum Chordata; class Amphibia; order Gymnophiona; family Rhinatrematidae; genus Rhinatrema; species Rhinatrema bivittatum. Next base: position 31,169,116 of record NC_042624.1, on the reverse strand, counting down.
GGTGATCCAGGAAACTACAGACCTGTTAGCCTGACTTCAGTGCCAAGACAAATAGTGGAAAGTGTTCTAAATATCAAAATCACAGAACATATAGAAAGACATGGTTTAATGGAACAAAGTCAGCACAGCAAAGTCTTGCCTCACAAATCTGCTTCACTTTTTTTGAAGGAGTTAATAAACATGTAGATAAAGATGAACCGGTAGATGTAGTATATTTGGATTTTCAGAAGGCGTTTGACAAAGTTCTTCATGAGAGGCTTCTAGGAAAAGTAAAAAGTCATGAGATAGGTGTCTATGTCTTTTCGTGGATTACAAACTGGCTAAAAGACAGGAAACAGAAAGTAGGATAAAATGGACAATGTTCTCAGTGGAAGGGAGTGGGCAGTGGAGTGCCTCAGGGATCTGTATTGGGACCCGTACTTTTCAATATATTTATAAATGATCTGGAAAGAAATACGACGAGTGAGATAATCAAATTTGCAGATGACACAAAATTGTTCAGAGTAAAATCACAAGCAGATTGTGATAAATTGCTGGAAGACCTTGTGACTGGAAAATTGGGCATCCAAATGGCAGATGAAATTTAATGTGGATAAGTGCAAGGTGATGCATATAGGAAAAAATAACCCAAGCTACAGTTACACATATTAGAAGCTACCACCCAAGAAAGAGATCTAGGCGTCATAATGGATAACACATTGAAATAGTCAGTTCAGTGTGCTGCAGCAGTCAAAAAAGCAAACAATGTTGGGAATTATTAGAAAGGGAATGGTGAATAAAATGGAAAATGTCATAATGCCTCTGTATCGCTCCATGGTTAGACCGTACTTTGAATACTGTGTACAATTCTGGTCGCTGCATCTCAAAAAAGATATAGTTGCGATGGAGAAGGTACAGAGAAGGGCGACCAAAATAATAAAGGGAATGGAACAGCTCCCCTATGAGGAAAGACTAAAGAGGTTAGGACTTTTCAGCTTGGAGAAGAGACGGCTGAAGGTGCGATTTATAGAGGTGTTTAAAATCATGAGAGGTCTAGAACAGATAAATGTGAATCGGTTATTTACTCTTTCAGATAATAGAAGGACTAGGGGGCACTCCATGAAGTTAGCATGTGAACCAATTAAAACTAATCGGAGAAAGTTCTTTTTCACTAAGCGCACAATTAAACTCTGGAATTTGTTGCCAGGGGATGTGGTTAGTGCAGTTAGTGTAGCTGGGTTTAAAAAAGGATTGGATAAGTTCTTGGAGGAGAAGTCCATTACCTAAGTTGACTTAGAAAATAGCCACTGCTATTACTAGCAACAGTAACATGGGATAGATTTAGTTTTTGGGAACTTGCCAGGTTCTTATGGCCTGGATTGGCTAGTGTTGGAGACAGGATGCTGGGCTTGATGGACCTTTGGTCTGACCCAGTATGGAATGTTCTTACGTTCTTATGATCATCTTTAGGGCCGTATTTTTGATCAAACGGCACACTTACTTGGTACGATAAATTTATTTTACTTTTGTGCAAGGGAGTTCTCATTGCCTGCACACTTTTTAAACATATTTACCATATGTTTTTTTTGTTTCCATATCAGAGTTTCATACGTTTGCTGTCCTTTCCTGCCTGGCACAGTACACCTGTATTTGTTTAGGTTATCTTGTAGTTGATATGACTAAGTTAGAGCTTGCATTTTGCCTTTGTTCCTCATTTCTGCCTATCCAATAGAAAGAAAAATAAGAACCAAGTGCATGGAGACTTGTTTTGAAAACACAAATTAAATTTAAAATCAGTTCTTCACTTCTACCTGCACAGCTGTAGCCGGAATGGCAGCTTCTTGGCTCACTCCCGTGTCTTTCCACTCTAGAGCTGACACCACCTCACAATAGCGCAACCCCTCCCTCTCTATCTTCAGAAGCCAGCTGGCGACATGGGACAGCAGAGGCTTTCCTCTAACCTCCATCATTCCCAGCAGAGCAGTCCTACCGTCTCCAACTGCATAGATAGGCATAAGCAAGCCCCACTATCAGATCTGCCCTTCAGCCTTCCAGATGCAAGCCTGCTTAGAAGAGAGTAAAGGCATGTGAATGTAGCTTCGATACAATAGGTGTTCAAGCACCCAGAGTTCCCATGGAGCTGTGTCCATGACAGCATCTCTCTTGTATCCCTTGTTCCCACTTGGACTGATGTTTTTTGGTACAGGACCTCCTTATCTATGTGACGGGACAATCACTCATTGCACATTTTGTTGACTTTTGTATGTTTACTTTGCAAGTACAGAGTTGCTAGATAAAAATAAGAGAAAGCTATAATGCAGTTAGATTGTGACCGCCTGTGAGCAAAGACCTTTTCAACTCTTACCTGCTTTGTGACTACAAACTCTACACCTATAGCACTTCTTAAACATAAAGTATTCAGAAAAAAGATAATGAAATAAAGTAATCTTAGGAGAATGATGACAATATCAAAAGAGGCAACTGGAGCACAGTATGATTCAAACTATACCACAATGCTCTCTTGGGAGGAAAAAAAGAAACCTAATCCCACACTCTCGGGAGGTGTCAGAGGGAAGCATATACTGGATGGGAGTGTGTAAGGTTGGGAGATCTCATGCTGTGTGTGTGAGGAGGAATTGTCACAGAGAGTGGTGGAAGGCAGGACGTGTATTTAGGTGGTGTCATGGTGTGTGTGTGAGGTGGGGGGACTGTCACAGAGTGGTGGAAGGCAAGCTGTGGGGTTAGGTGCTGTCATGGTGTGTGTGTGAGGGGAGAGGGATTTTCACAAAGATTGCTGCATAGCAGAGTGTGGGGGAAGGAGATTTCATTGAGGGGGAAGGCCTTTCTGTCATAGCCATTGGTCATTCACTCACAGAAGAGACTGATGGTGGTTTAATAAAAATCAGGAACTTTTACTGTTAAGAGTACTCACAAAAATAACCTGGCTCTGCCAGCTTTTCCTAGCAATCCCTTACTTTCAGGTTTATTCCCCCATAGTGCTACCTACTTGCAACCTTATGTATAGCACAGCATCAACTTACAAGCTAACTCTTATCATGACAAATTCCCCTTTTTGAGAACTCCATAACACTAATTAAACAATCAACCTTGTAACAATGGATAATATGGCACGGTTCTTGCTCTCTCACTTTTCTGCATACAAGCAGTCACATTTCTAACAGTTTCTACAGATCAAATCTCTGTTCAGGCTTTGCTATACAACCTGACTGGATGACCATCAATACTGGACCCGTTAAAGCAGTATGACTATAATTCACTACTGTATCATAGGCGGGAGCCAGGTTCACCCGGACAACATTGGGAGGGTTCAAGTTTACTGCAGTGCTACCTGCTGGCTCTAATGCAGGAACCAGTGAGACAGAAGATGTAGGCGAGACATTGCTGAGAAGCAGCATCTGTTCCTCCACACTGTGGGGCCCTGCTCTGTGTGCACCAAGTATGATTATGGTGCGAAAGATTCTTTAATCACTGTCACTGGTGTTTTCCAGCTTTGCTGAATGTTATCTCCAGATTTCAGTTGGGGTAAAGGATGAGCACCATGGCATCTGCTGAAGAAGTAGGTATAGCACTGTTTAACTTTGTTATCTAGCTCAAGTACTTTTTCCCAACTCTGGTCACTTTGGAAGAAGATTCTCCATCAAAGTGAGCAAAGCCATTCTTATTTTGTCAACCCATCAACTGCTGTGCCAGACTCAAGCCCATCTCTGGAAGTGCAGTTGCTCTATAGTTCATGAAGCCTAGCTGCAATGTGTGTGTCTTTTGCAAAATGTTTTTGGCCAGCTGGACTACTCATGCTGCTTAGCCATTGGCCTGGAGAAAGTAAGAACATAAGAACATGCCATACTGGATCAGACCAAGGGTCCATCAAGCCCAGCATCCTGTTTCTAACAGTGGCCAATCCAGATCATAAGAACCTGGCAAGTGCCCAAAAACTAAGTCTATTCCATGTTACCGTTGCTAGTAATAGCAGTGGCTATTTTCTAAGTCAACTCAATTAATAGCAGGTAATGGACTTCTCCTCCAAGAACTTATCCAGTTCTTTTTTTTTTTTTTTATTCTTTATCACTTTTTCAAAAATAACATACAAAGCATCCACTTTGAAATCAGAAATATGGTTTACAAAAGAGCATTAAATCAATTCAACAAGAAAATAACAATACAAGAAATAATATATCAAACTCTTTTGTTTTAAACCCATTTTTACCACTAACTTGGTGGAGGGCAGGTAACTGCAAACATTTAGGAATTTCTAAAAAGAAATATCTTAACGAAATAGCGTCACAAAAAGATATTAAACCTTAATCTACCATATAGATCAGACATTGGTATTTATTTGAAGAGAAACTTTTTTCCCTTCAACAAAGTTTTTGAGATGCTCTGGTTGGTAAAATATATGAGTATTTTCTCCATATTTAACTATGCACTTACACGGAAAGCGTAAGAAGTAGGATGCTCCCAGAGCCAAAACTTCAGTTTTTAGCTCTAGGAAAGCCTTCCTTCTCTGTGGGGTAATTTTTGATACATCTGGGTATATAGCAACATTAGCCCCCATGAAGTTTTTATTGGACTTCTTAAAATAAGCCCGCATTATTTCTCCCAAGTCCTTATCATTGAAGAAGGAGATCAAGAGAGTAACTCTCTCCACCACCTCATACGCAGAGGATTCTAGGAATTCTGTAAGATTTTCCAGAACGTTGGGAGATGTTAATTGTCCTCGTTGAGACCTGCGGGCAGGTAAGAAATAAACTTTATCGAGTGGGGGAGAATTATCTGAGGAAATATCTAAGACTTCCAAGAAATATCTCTTAATCGTGATTCGGGGAATTTCTCCCACCACCCTTGGGAAATTCAGTAACCTGAGATTCAAATGCCTGTTCGCATTCTCCAAGTGTTCAATCTTATTATTCATAGTCCCAAAGTTCTGCACCATAGTAGTTTGCACTTGTTTAACTTGTTTCAGCTCTTCTTCCATTTTATTCAATTTTTCTATGGTTTCAGATTTAGTTTTCCCAAAATTTTCATTTATTGTGCATAGCTGCGATGACAAAGTGCTTATATTCACAGAGCATTCATTCAAAGATTTAACCAATATTGATGTTAATGTCCACAAGGACTCCATGGTGACTACCTCCAGTTTCTTGATATTAATAATTTCACCGGGTTTAAGGGGAGTGAAAAATGGCGTAATCTCACCACTTCTGTTGTTCTGGTTCAGCTCCCCACTCAGCTCAAGGCCTCCGGTTCCATTTTCTCCAGACGAACTGGGAATCCAGGCGTTCCACTCACTCAGCACTTCTCCCTCGGGCCGAAAAGTCATGGCACCCACTTCGGATCCTGCTTCTAGGCTCGGTGTTGAGGGTTTCCGCTCCGCTGGAGGTAGTCGCTGACCTAGCGGGCTGAGAGAAAACAGTTCCGTAGTCAGGTCATGTTCTCCTACAACCGGACCGACAGCCAGAGAAACCAGCCCGCTTCCTTCGGTTTTTGAGGTGCATTGTGCGATGGTACGCTGCCCGGGGGGTAACGGAGACGCCGAGGGATACGCTCTCTTTGCCCTTCCATTTTGGAGGCATATTTCAAAAGAATTTCGGCTCCAGGCCTATTCAACAGATAGAAACGCCGGAGCAGCAGCGCAGAGCGACCTACTTCGGTGCCATCTTCATCCAATTCTTTTTTAAACACAGCTATACTAACTGCACTAACCATATCCTCTGGCAACAAATTCCAGAGTTTAATTGTGTGTTGAGTGAAAAAGAACTTTCTCCGATTAGTTTTAAATGTGCCACACGCTAACTTCATGGAGTGCCCCCTAGTCTTTCTATTATCCGAAAGAGTAAATAACCGATTCACATCTACCCGTTCTAGACCTCTCATGATTTTAAACACCTCTATCATAACCCCCCCCCCTCAGCCGTCTCTTCTCCAAGCTGAAAAGTCCTAACCTCTTTAGTCTTTCCTCATAGGGGAGCTGTTCCATTCCCCTTATTTTGTAGCCCTTCTCTGTACCTTCTCCATCGCAACTATATCTTTTTTGAGATGCGGTGACCAGAATTGTACACAGTATTCAAGGTGCGGTCTCACCATGGAGAGATAGAGGCATTATGACATTTTCCGTTTTATTCACCATTCCCTTTCTAATAATTCCCAACATTCTGTTTGCTTTTTTGACTGCCGCAGCACACTGAACCGACAATTTCAATGTGTAATCCACTATGATGCCTAGATCTCTTTCTTGGGTTGTAGCAACTAATATAGAACCTAACTTTGTGAACATTGTGAACCTAACATTGATGTCTTTTCGTGGATTACAAACTGGCTAAAAGACAGGAAACAGAGTAGGATTAAATGGACAATTTTCCTATATATTTTCCTATATATTTTTTCCTATATGCATCACCTTGCACTTATCCACATTAAATTTCATCTGCCATTTTGATGCCCAATTTTCCAGTCTCACAAGGTCTTCCTGCAATTTATCACAAACTGCTTGTGATTTAACTTCTCTGAACAATTTTGTATCATCTGCAAATTTGATTATCTCACTCGTCGTATTTCTTTCCAGATCATTTATAAATATATTGAAAAGTAAGAGTCCCAATACAGATCCCTGAGGCACTCCACTGCCCACTCCCTTCCACTGAGAAAATTGTCCATTTAATCCTACTCTCTGTTTCCTGTATTTTAGCCAGTTTGTAATCCACGAAAGGACATCACCACCTATCCCATGACTTTTTACTTTTCCTAGAAGCCTCTCATGAGGAACTTTGTCAAACGCCTTCTGAAAATTCAAGCACACTACATCTACCGGTTCACCTCTGATATATTCTAACATAAACCGCTGAAGAATCTTGCTAATGAAGTGAGGATTATTATCAATCTAACTATAATAAAGAGGAAAGCTGCCCTGTACCCACATCGCTGGTATGTAAATTAGCACCTCTGCTCTATGCCCCTGTATCACCATGATTGGCAAATGAGATCCTCTGCTCTCCGCCCCCACATTGTTGTGATTGACAGCAGGAGGGAGAAGAGCAGTCTTAGTAGCTGCAGTTGAGAGTCTGCAGTGCCAGCAGTGCCTCCACCCTTCACTGCTAGAGGAGAGACAGAGACTAGCAGCAGCGCTAGAGTGACCGGATGTTACACTGATAAAGTGGAACCAGATCGAAGTGCGCTTAACTCGTGCAGGACTGTTCTCCGGAACGGAATGAAGACAGTAGGGTATTCGTGAGACAGTTCAAGATCCGGGCAGGCCTCAGAGCAGAGAAATCCGTAAGGCAGTCCAAGGTCAAATGCAGGCAGCAGAGCAGGGTAATCCGTGAGACAATCCAAGGTCTGGGCAGGCAGCAGAGCAGAATAATCTGTGAGACAATCCAAGGTCAGGGCAGACAGCAGAGCGGAGTAATCCGTAAGGCAGTCCAAGGTCAAATGCAGGCAGCAGAGCAGGGTAATCCGTGAGACAATCCAAGGTCAGGGCAGGCAGCAGAGCAGGGAAATCCGTGAGGCAATCCAAGGTCTGGGCAGGCAGCAGAGCAGGGTAATCCGTGAGGCAATCCAAGGTCTGGGCAGGTAGCAGAGCAGGGTATTCCATAAGCAGTCCAAGATCAAATGCAGGTAGCAGACAACAAAGAACTCTCAGCAGGAACCACAGTAAACACTGAAGTGGCCGAAGCAATGAGCATGGGAGAAGGCTCAGAATAAAAAGCCAATCTCCCGCGCAAACTGACCCCGATCGGCGTCTGACATAACAGGTGGCGTGGCCCAAGCTCGAGCGCGCGAGGATTGGCTACCTGCATCGGGGAGGAGGACTCCCGACGTCATTGGGGGAGGGACTCCTCATTCGGTGCGTCTGAGTCGACGTCGGGGATGGATGCCTGAGGCCCTTTGAGATGGCAACGCCCCGCTTAGCGCGGGGCCGGGCCGTCGAGATCGGGGACAGAGCCCCGACGCCATTGGCAAAGGTAACAGTACCCCCCCTGCAAGACCCGCCCCTCCTCTCTTTAGGTCCGGGTTTAAGAGGAAACCTCTTAAGTAAACGAGGAGCTTGCACATTAAAAGAGGGTTCCCAGGTGTTCTCCTCTGGACCAAAGTTCTTCCATGAGATTAAATATTGAAGTTGCCCCTTCCCTCTTCTGGAGTCCAAGTTCTCTTCCACTTCAAATTGATCATCGTTTTGTATGATGTGTGTAGTAGCCTTCCGTCTTCTGTTGGGCCAAGTGAAAATGGCAGGTTTAAGTAAAGATATATGGAAGGCATTATGAATCCGTAAGGAGGGTGGTAAACGCAGTCCATAGGTGACTGCGTTGATCTGCTTCTGGATAGAGAAGGGACCTATGAAGCGAGGAGCAAATTTAGCTGAGAGTAAACGTAAGCGGAGATTGCGCATACTCAACCAGACAAGATCTCCCAGTCGGAGTGGAGGAGCAGGACACCGACTCTTATCAGCCTGAAGTTTCATCTTGAGCGCGTTCCTTACTAATAAGGCCCGTGTTTCAGTCCACAATCAGGTCATAGAAGCCATGGTAGAATTAACCGCAGGACAATTCGAAGCGCTGGTACGAGGCAGGGGAAGATGTGGATGTCTCCCAAAAACTATGAAAAAAGGAGACTTCCCAGTAGCGTGACTCACATGATTATTGTGACAAAATTCTGCCCAAACCAGAAGGGAAGCCCAATCATCCTGTCGCTGATTAACATAAGCACGCAAAAAGGTCTTTAAGGATTGATTTGTCCTTTCTGTGAGTCCATTAGACTGGGGGTGGTAAGCCGAAGAGAATTCGAGTTTAATTTGAAGAAGTTTACATAACTCCGTCCAGAATTGGGCTGTAAACTGTACCCCTCTATCGGAGACAATACTGATGGGTAGACCGTGCAGACAAAAAATGTGATGCAGGAAGAGATGGGCTAATTCGGATGCAGAGGGTAAACCAGGTAAAGGAATGAAATGCGCCATCCTGGAAAAACGATCCACAACCACCCATATGACCATATTCCCCTCTGAAGGCGGCAGATCCGTGACGAAATCGGTAGCAATCTGAGTCCAAGGGGAAGTAGGAATAGGTAGGGGTTGTAAGAGTCCCAAGGGCTTCCGTCGAGGGGTCTTCTGTGCTGCACACACTGGACAGGAGTCCAAATTCTTCTTAACATCTGTCTCCCAGCGTGGCCACCAGTAGCGTCTGGAAACTAACTCTTTGGTACGAGAAACTCCGGTGTGGCCTACAATTTGTGCATTGTGGGAGAACCTTTAATCGTAAACGTTTTGAACAACTGTTTTCCCCATAGGAACCGTGAATGTAGCCGCCAGCTGAATGTGAGCCGGATCTATTATGTAGCGAGGAGGATCCGGGCTGTCATCCAGATCAAAACTTCTAGAGAGAGCGTCTGCACGTACATTCTTCTGCGCGGGTCAAAAATGTAGCATAAAATTGAACCGACTAAAAAAAAGTGCCCATCGTGCTTGTCGGGGATTTAACCGCTGGGCTTTAGCCAGGTATTCCAGATTTTTATGATCCGTGTTTATAGTAACCAGATGGCGAGCGCCTTCTAAGAGATGACGCCATTCCTCCAAAGCCAACTTAACTGCTAAGAGTTCTCGATCACCAATCGTGTAATTCTTCTCCGCCGGGGAAAATTTCTTAGAAAAGAAGGCACAAGGCATCAATTGATCCTCGTCAGTTTTCTGGAGAAGAACTGCCCCCACACCCACTGCGGAAGCGTCTACCTAGAGGATAAAAGGTTTAGTGGAGTCGGGACAACGAAGACATAAGTCCTTGGTGAACTCTTCCTTTAGTTGCGAAAAGGCTGTGAGAGCCTCCTCCGGCCAGTTCTGTATAGGGGCACCTTTCTTAGTGAGAACTGTAAGGGGGGCTACTAGTGAGGAAAAATTTGGAATAAACTGCCTATAATAATTCGCAAACCCCAGAAATCTTTGTAAGGCTTTCAACCCCACGGGTAGAGGCCACTGGAGAATGGCTTTGAGCTTGGCAGGATCCATGGACAATCCTCTGTTGGAAATAATATATCCGAGAAATGATCATTTGTTCTTGTGAAAAACACATTTTTCTAATTTGGCGAACAATTTGTACTCATGGAGACGTTGTAGAACTTGTCGGACGTGAAGCTGGTGCTGTTGCAGAGTATCAGAAAAAATTAAGATGTCATCTAGGTATACAATGACGTGAGAGTAAAGGATATCGCGAAAAATGTCATTGATCATATCTTGAAAGACTGCAGGGGCATTGCAAAGTCCAAACGGCATGACCAGATATTCATAGTGTCCGTCATGCGTATTAAACGCCGTTTTCCATTCATCCCCCTTTCGAATTCTAATCAGATTGTAAGCCCCTCTTAAATCTAATTTAGAAAAAATTTGAGCTCCTTTGATCTGATCAAATAATTCAGAAATGAGGGGGATGGGGTACCTATTCTTCTTGGTGATGCTGTTAAGTCCCCGGTAATCGATACAGGGTCTCAAGGACCCGTCCTTCTTTTTAACGAAAAAGAAGCCTGCCCCTGCGGGAGATGTTGAGGGTAGGATAAAACCTCGTGCTAAATTCTCTTTGATATACTGTTGTAAAGCTGTGGATTCTGGTTCGGATAATGTATAAATTCTTCCTCTGGGCGGAACCTTCCCAGGAAGCAACTCTATGGCGCAATCATACGGTCGGTGAGGTGGTAGTGACTCCGCTTGTTGTTTACTGAAGACGTCCTCAAAGTCCTGATAGGGAGCCGGAATGTCAGAGAAGAGTTGTGTGGTCTGGATTACCGTCTTTCGAACTAATTGTAAACAATTCTGAAAACAGGATGGACTCCAGGCAGTGAGTTGTAAAGAGGCCCAGTCAAGACTAGGTTGATGAAGCCGTAACCAGGGTAATCCCAGAATTATTTGATTTACCGAAGATGGTAGAACATAAAGCTGAATGCGTTCTTGGTGAAGAATTCCAGTCTGTAAAAGTATGGGCTTGGTGATGTAGCATATTCGCATTCCCACAGAACGCCCGGAAACTGATGTAACTGATAGAGGAGTGGTTAAAGGTTCTACCGGAATGAAGTTGCCTGCCGCCCCTGAGTCTATGAACGCATGAAATGGGACCGCTTCCTCCTTCAGCCAGATCGTTACTGGGAGTAATAGTTGAGGAGAGGAAATGCCAGGACCCAGGGAGGCCTCTCCCACCCGTCCTAGGTCCGGAAGTTTCCCGACTTGTTGGGACATTTATTAATAAAGTGACCAGGGCCAGCACAATACAGACAGAGATTCTTTACTCGTCTTCGATGTCGCTCCTCCGGAGTTAAGCGAAACCTGTCAATTTGCATAGGTTCTTCGGAGGTCCCTGATGCTTCTGCAGCATGTGGAACAGACAGAGGTTGCTGAAAAGTAGGGGCCAGACGAAAAGTCCTTCGAGAGGCGGCTCGCTTTCGTGTCCTTTCCTGAAAACGAAGGTCCAGTCGGATGGCGAGCCGAATTAATCCCTCTAAAGTCTCCGGAGGATCTCTGCCAGCGAGTTCATCTTTAATATTTTCTGCAAGACCTTGTCGAAAAATAGCCAGTAAACTATCCTCTCCCCAGGCGAGTTCTGCTGCTAAGGTCCGGAATTGAATAGCGTATTCTCCCACAGATCATGAACCTTGTTTAATCTGAAGCAAATCGTTTGCGGCGGAGGTAGAACGTCCTGGTTCATCGAAAATGAGCCGAAATTCCTTTAAGAACCGATCTAAGTTAGTGAGAATAGGGTAGTCTCTTTCCCACAAAGGAGAGGCCCAAGCTAATGCTGGTCCCTCCAACAATGAAAGAATAAAGGTGGTCTTTGTCTTATCGTCCGGAAAAGAAGCGGGTTGTAGAGAAAAATGCATTCGGCATTGGTTAATAAATCCTCTACACAATGTAGCAGTTCCGTTGAATCGGGGCGGAGGAGGTACCCTGACGGGGTTAGGAGTTATCGCGGTGCTGGTCAGAGGTACTGCAGGAGAATGGACTAACGCATCCATATGAGCTACTAGACGATCCAGAACCCCTGTTACTTGATCGAGGACCCCCTGTTGTTGTTGGACTCGGGTGGCCAATCCGGGAATGGCCTGTAGCGCAGTCAGGTCGACTGGATCCATGGCTTCAGCCAACTGTTACACTGATAAAGTGGAACCAGATCGAAGTGCGCTTACCTCGTGCAGGAGTGTTCTCCGGAACGGAATGAAGACAGTAGGGTATTCGTGAGACAGTTCAAGATCCGGGCAGGCCTCAGAGCAGAGTAATCCGTAAGGCAGTCCAAGGTCAAATGCAGGCAGCAGAGCAGGGTAATCCGTGAGACAATCCAAGGTCAGGGCAGACAGCAGAGCGGGGTAATCCGTAAGGCAGTCCAAGGTCAAATGCAGGCAGCAGAGCAGGGTAATCAGTGACACAATCCAAGGTCAGGGCAGGCAGCAGAGCAGGGTAATCCGTAAGGCAGTCCAAGGTCAAATGCAGGCAGCAGAGCAGGGTAATCCGTGAGACAATCCAAGGTCAGGGCAGGCAGCAGAGCAGGGTAATCCGTGAGGCAATCCAAGGTCTGGGCAGGTAGCAGAGCAGGGTATTCTGTAAGCAGTCCAAGATCAAATGCAGGTAGCAGACAACAAAGAACTCTCAGCAGGAACCACAGCAAACACTGAAGTGGCCGAAGCAATGAGCGTGGGAGAAGGCTCAGAATAAAAAGCCAATCTCCCGCGCAAACTGACCCCGATCGGCGTCTGACGTAACAGGGGGCGTGGCCCAAGCCCGAGAGCGCGAGGATTGGCTGCCCGCGTCGGGGAGGAGGACTCCCGACGTCATTGGGGGAGGGACTCCTCATTCGGTGCGTCTTTGCGTCGACGTCGGGGATGGACGCCTGAGACCCTTCGAGACGGCAACGCCCCGCTTAGCGCGGGGCCGGGCCGTCGAGATTGGGGATGGAGCCCCGACGCCATTGGCAAAGGTAACACCGGAAACTAGAGAAGTGGAGGTGACAGCAGGTGGGGGGGGGGGGGAAGGAAAAGAGGGTGAGATAGCCCAGACTGTCCCATTCTTGGACAGGCTTCAGTACCAGTCACAAATACTTCAGGAATACCAAAACAGTCAAAAAATGGCCTTCATTTCATCACTAGCTGCTTGTGGTTTTATGTTGAGGACCTCCAAGAACCTCGAAAAACACAGTCTATAATGACAAATGTATTTGTGTCCCTTTTCTTCATAGAAACCTGATGCAGTGGGCAGCTATGGTCTGTCAGGGAGAACTGTTGTCACTCGTGCTCCTTTCTTTTCAGCCAGTTTAATGATCTGACAAAACCTACAATGTTCCGTCTTTCCTTTAATGTCAAGGCTGATCCCCGGCCACCATAGCACATCTTGTTTTCTCTCTTTCTGCTTTTAGCAAGGTCCTGGTGTCATCCATACATGTGAATTACCTTCCTCCCTCAAGGAATTTGGAACAATGTGTTGGCCATACATATCAATAGGCCATTACATTCTGACAACTGGCTCTAATATTGTTGCGGACTCGCGAATGTATCTGAGCCAACCATCCCTGATATGAACTAGGATTGCTTGTATCACACTGTCCAGTCCTGTGTGTTCCTGTAGCTGGTCCAGTTTGCTGCTTGTAGCATGTGGTTCTGTAATCATCTTCAGTGTCTCACCAACACCCTTTGACAGTGGATACCTGGATAGGCAACTCTGATCCTGGAGTGCCATAAACAATTCTGGTTTTCAGGATATCCATCATGAATATGTATGAGGTATATTTGCATGCAGTGCCTCCACTGCATGCAAATATACCTGATGCATATTCATGGTGGAGATCTAAAAAATCTGGCCTGTTTGTGTCTCTCTGGGACTAGGATAGGATATCTGCAATAGTAAGAGATTTCCCTGACACGTATTTGCGAATATTTTAAACCTCATTAACCATAGCAGCCTCTGGCACCTTAAAGGAACATCATCTATATTCTTATAGTTAAAGCATCCAAGGGCTTGTGGTAGGTCAGCAGTTTAAAAGTAAACAGACCATAGAGGTAACAATAAAATCATCTACATGCCTAAACCCCAGCAAGGCATGCTTTTCTGAGCATAACAGGTTTCTGCAGCAGTCAGAGTCCTGGAGCAGAATACCATGGGTTTCAAATCCATTTCGGAAAGGCATAGTAACGCACCCCCTCTTCTATAACTACTGGCATCTGCGCTAATAGCTGTGGGTTTTGTAACATCATAAGAGGCTAAGGCTGCTGCTGAGATTATCAGTGATTCCAGCTTCTTAAAGGTGCGCTCTTGGGCTTAGTCCCAAACCCAGGCAGACTTCAGTTTCAGACCTTGATTGAGGGGCTTGTCTATATAGGAAAGAGCTGGTCCATAACAAGCAAGGTAATTAATCCTGCCCATCATCCTTCTCAGTTCTGTAGTATTTCTGGGGTGGCAAATCCTGCATAGCCTGAATCTTCTTTGATCAGACCTCACTCCAGACTCGGATCAAAAGATGTCCCGGGAACTGTAATTTGTTTTGTCTTAGGACATGCTTTTCTTTGTTTAACTTAAAACCTGATTTTGAGGGTGCTTCCATCACTTTTCCTAGCCTCTTGTCAGGTTCTTCTTTTGGTTTTCCATATACCAGCACATCGCCCATATATTGGGACACTCCATCCAGTTCTTGCAGGATTTCAGACCTTTTATTTTTAAGGAAATATCTCTGGGGCATCTGAGATGCCAATGAAAGGAGGCATGTGTTGTACTACCAAAATAGAGGCGATGAATGCTGTCAGTTTAGCACTGTCTGGGTATAGGAGTACTTGTTAAAATCCATTTGCAGGGTCTACCAGTGAGAATACTTTACCTGCCGAGAGTTCTGAATGGTACCTGTTAGCCCGGGTTTGGCCGCGTGTTTTTGACGCGCTAGCTTTACCCCTTATTCAGTAAGGTAATAGCACGTCGAAAATGCGCGGCAACCCCCCCCCCCCCCCGAAACTAATAGCGCCCGCAACATGCATGTTGATGGCCCTATTAGTTATTCCCGCGCGATCCAGAAAGCAAAATGTGCAGCGAAGCCGCACATTTTACTTTCAAAAATTAACGCCTGCCCAAAGGCTGGCGTTAATTTCTGCCAGCGCCGGGGAAGTGTACAGAAAAGCAGAAAAAACTGCTTTTCTGTACACCCTCCGACTTAATTTCATAGTCATATTAAGTTGAAGGCCCCAAAAATTAAAAAAAAAAAAAAAAATTTTTTTAAATCGGCCCGCGGGTCAGACGCACGCTCAATTATGCCGGCGTCCGTTTTGCAAACCCTTGGCTGTCAGCGGGTTTGAGAACAGACGCCGGCAAAATTGAGCGTCTGCTGTCAAAACTCGCGCCTCTTTTTACTGTGGGCCTTCATTTGCATAGGCCACCCTCCTGAATCACGCGGCCAGGAGAGCGGCCTGTGCGCTCGCCGGCTCTCCCGCAAGTTTTTCTGTATTGGCCTGACAGATAGGAAATATCTCTCTCTTTACTCTGTGAATTTTTTCAATCTACACAACATCAAATTTGATCATTCTTTTTCAGAACTGGTACCACTGGAGCACACCATGCTATAGATTCTGTGATTTTCTCTATAATTCTATTTTGTTTTGCACAAGAGTTTATACTAGATCCCCCCACACAAAAGCAGTCTTTTTATGAGTCCATTCTTCATGACCACAGTACGTCCCACAATGCTGCTACTGAATTGCATCTTCATCATCCAAACCTGGAAGCTGTAATCTGTACCTTTGCAGATGATGTAGGCAACAAATTGACCCAGGAAATCCAACTAACCCTGAGGGCTATTTAACTGTACTTTGTGCTCTGGAGAGAACATTGGCCTAGTTCCTTGTACGTGTCCTCTGAAATTATGGCTACATCTATTCCAGAATAAAATTTAAAGACCACTCTATTGCCCTGGACCATCATGTGTACATTCTGCTGTGCACAATACTGAGCCCAGAAAGTTGGGATCTTCCTGACCAGCTGCTCCTCAGGGTGCTTGGTTTGGATCTTTTACACTCTGCTAGCGCCTGAGTTTCTTGCACTTCCAGCAGTAGTCATTTCTGGCTGGGCATGATTCACATCTGTAGCACTGCCACCTGGGAGGTTCCCTACAGCTGGGGTGTGGCGAAACTCTTTCCTGCTGCTGTTTAGATTTCCAGGAGGGTGTGTTCTTTCTAACCTCTCCCAGGCTTTTAGCAGCTTCAAGCTTAAGCACCCGTTTTGTTTTTTTCTTTTTACCATTTTCAAATGGCAGATCGTACTGTGGAAAATGCAATGCAGACAAACTGCTTGCATTTGTAACGTCATTTATAACTCTATATCCAAAATCCCTGTTACCAGCTGGTCCCTAATGTGTTCACAACCTTTCAATCTTTAAACTTGTAAAATGAATGAAACTCGCTTGATTCGATTATTAGAAATGTAGATAGCAGGGTGGCTGGTGGACTTGAGGACCGCCTGGTAACTTGCCTGCCTGGTGCGAAGGTGGCAGACCTCACGCATCACCTAGATAAGATTATAGACCGTGCTGGGAAGGAGCCGGCTGTCGTGGTACATGTGGGCACCAACATAGGAAAATGTGGGAGAGAGGCTCTGGAAGCCAAATTTTTAGGTAGGAAGCTGAAACCCAGAACCTCCAAGGTGGCATTCTCTGAAATGCTTCCTGTTCCACGTGCAGGTCCCCAGAGGCAGGCAGAGCTCCAGAGTTTCAATGCGTGGAGGAGACTATGGTGCAGGGAAGAGGGATTCAGCTTTGTAAAGAACTGGGGAAAGGGGAGACTTTTCCGAAAGGATGGGTTCCACCTTAACCAGAGTGGAACCAAGCTGCTGGCACTAACTTTCAAAAAGGAGATAGAGCAGCTTTTAAACTAGAACAACGGGAAAGCAGACAGTCACTCAGCAGTGCATGGTTCGGAGAATTGTATCCTTGAAGGATACTAATGAAACAGGAGAGTTAGGGCATCCCAACAGAGAGGTTCCATTAAAAGCAAACATAGTCCATATGCCTATATGTAAAAAATCACCGAAGCTAATGATTTCCGAATTATCCCAAACAACTGAAAAGCAGGTTGTTAAAACAAACAAAAAACATACTTTGAAATGTCTGTATGCAAATGCCAGAAGTCTAAGGGGAGGCGATCCGGGCCGGTCCGGGGTCGCCGACTATAACAAGGGGGCGAGCACCGGCCGGCGGCGAGCAGGAGCGGGATTAAGGGGGGGAGGAGTAGAGCCAGAGAGGGACACCGATGGGAGGCAGCGAATTCGAATGCTGCTCTCCCATTGGTGGATAGACAGGTCTGAAAGTGGGAAAGCGCAGGGACTCGGGCAGTTGGGAACCAGGCAGCGTGGTAAGCAGAGGGTTTTTTCTGTTTGCTGCGTGCCTGGTTTTCAACTGCCCGGTGCGCTTGCTTCGCGGCGTTTTGCGTTTTTTCTGGCGTCTCCTGGTTTGGAGGTGCAGGTCCACCGACATGCGGCGTTCCCGGACTCAACCGGCACCGAAATCGCAGGCCAGGTCCGCTCGGTCTGCGGCGGCGGCAGTCGGGACCGGCCGGCGGGGTTCTCCGGCGCTTACCAGCGTTCTGCCATCTCCGGCCCTGGCGCATGAGGTGAGTTCCTCCGGCCGTCCCACTCCCCCTGCCCTTGTTCCCTGCCCTCCGCGGCTTCCTCCTGCCCCTCCTTCTCATGCGATCCTACCGGCCCTCCAGCCGGTCGATTCTGGTGAAAGTGGCCCGGAGCCGGATTCTCCGCCTCCTCCCTTTAGCCCTGGTTCGCACTTTGGCCTTGTCCCTGCCTCTGACGTGCGGTCTGTCCCGCCCCCACCCGCTTACTCGGTCTTTCCCGCTTCTTCTCCGGCGGCACTGCCTTTCTCATCCCCTGCTGTGCCCCTCCTTCCCCCGCCCTCATGGGGCCTTTCCTTCCTCGCCCCCAGTTGCCCCCGTGTTACAGGCCTCCACCTTGGTCCCGGGGACTCCCCCTGACCTGTCCCCAGATGTAACACAGTTACAGCAGAGCCTTGCTGAGCCTCCCCTAGCCAGCTATAGGCCTGGCTCTGCATTGCTGCGTCCCTGCACAGGCCAGCCGGCCAGGCGCAGGAGCACGGTTCGCCGGGGCTCCCCTGAGCCATCCTCGGTATTCCCCCCAAGGGGCCGGCGTCCCTCCCGCGCGGTGCCCACCCCCTTTCCCCCGAGGCCTGACGCCCGCCATTCCCCCCCTCCTGCTCTCCCGCAGCCGCCCTTTCTCCCCCCGCAGCATGGCACGGATGAGACGGCCGCGTTAATCACTGAAATTTTGGGACACATGGCCAGGTCGGGGTATCAATTCATCCAGGGGCCTAGCGAGGGCAGCGTGCGGGGCCGCCTGGGTTTCGGGGGTAGCCGACTGAGTACGGCGTGTCACTGGGTGCGCAATTTTTCCCAGCCAGTCCAGACCGGGCCGGGACAGTGGCTCTCCCAGCGTCGTCGGGCACACTGGGCGGCTCGGGTACGCAGGTGCGGGGGCAGCGCTGAGCGATGATGTTCGAGGGGGGGGCCAGTGGTATACGGGGTTTTTTCACAGAGGCAGACGAGGATGATCGCCCTGGCCCGTCCAGCCGTGAAGCGTGGAGGGAACGGGAGGTGCTCAGCGCTGGTGCAGCATCCGTGCCTAGGACGACGGATGGAGGCGAGCTACCGGAAACAGCATGCCAGGAGGCCCCGGGACTACAAGCAGGTACGGAAGGCCCGCCGTGTTTGGGGTGGAGAACGTAGGGGTAAGGGACGGAGGTCCCGGGGGAGTCCAGCGTGAGCTCTTCGACCTAGTCATCGCGATCTAGCAAGGCACGGCCTAGCAGGCGGGTCCCCCAGCTGTGGCCTCCCTGTCCGAATTGTGGGAAGAGGTCCCCACTCGTTTAGTTAAGCGAATTTGGAAGCAAAAGTTCGTTAATATATTTAAGTTACTGGAGGGCAGACGGGGAGGGAAGAAGCTTTCTAAGAAGGCGAAGAAACGTCTTAGGAAAAGCGGTTCGGGACCGCGTAGAACATCGTTAATTGGATGCGGGGTTTTTTAAGGTTAGCCAGTGTAGTTACTCACTTTGAGCCCTCCCAGTATGGGGCTTTGCTGTCCTACGCGGACAGCATTTTGGGTGCTTTTCGGGATTATGACAGTTGGGCTTGGCTCAACTACGATGAGAAATTCCGGGACAAGATGGCAGGGAATAAATTTATGTCCTGGGGTTCTCAGGACATCCATCTGTGGTTGACACAGATGACTAACAAGAGTGTAGGGTTTGTACGGACGAGTCGAATGGGAGGAGGGGCACCCGTTCCAGGGGGTGCATTGCTAGCGGACAGTGGTAGCGGGCATTCCTTTCGAGTCGGAGGGATGCGACCTGGAAGTGCAGGCTCAAAGAGCGCGGTGGGGGCAGCGGATGTTTGTTGGCGATACAACAAATTCACTTGTTTGTTTCCCCAATGTAAGTTCCGGCAGGCTTGTGCCACCTGCGGGGGTGCTCACTCGGCCCTTAAGTGTTCGCGGGAGGCGGGGTCAGTAAGGGACCCAAATAAATACCTGTTAATGTGCAAAGCGGACTCACCTATACTGGTGAATGAACTGATCGAGGGTTTGTGTGCTTACCCGAATAGGGTAGCCGCCGCTCTCTTGCGGGATGGGTTTCGTGAAGATTTTCGTATTCCATATAGGGGTCCGGGTCATGGAGGCAGGGCTAAAAATTCTAGGTCAGTGTCTCAACTGGCCCAGGTAGCCACGGCAAAATTGCAGGAGGAAATTGATTTGGGGAGGATAATCGGGCCTTTTATGTGTAAGCCATTTGAGCGGATGCACTTATCCCCGTTGGCTGTCATTCCAAAAAAGGTTGCGGGTAAATTTAGATTGATACTGAATTTGTCGCATCCGGACGGGGGGGTTGGTTAACGATTTTATCCCGCCAGCCACGTGTGCGGTGAAGTATGCATCCTTTGACGAGGCTGTGGCGTTGGTCCGCAAGGCGGGGCCTGGAGCTTTGCTGGCGAAGGCGGACATCGAGTCTGCCTTTCGTTTGCTGCCGATACACCCGTCTTGTTTCCCGTTGTTAGGCTTCTACTTCCAGGGTGGCTACTTCATTAATCGTTGTCTGCCGATGGGATGTGCGGTGTCGTGCGCATTTTTTGAGGCGTTCAGTACGTTTATTCACTGGGCTACGATTTCACATAATGCGTGCGCGGATTCGCTGCATTATTTGGATGATTTTTTCTTTGTGGGCCCAGGCGGTACGGATGTTTGTCAGCAGCAGTTATCGGGTTTTCTGCGCACAGCTGCACGTTTTGGCGTGCCTATTGCGCAGGACAAGACGGAAGGTCTGGTAACTCAGTTGACTTTCTTGGGCATTGAATTGGATACTGTGGCAATGATTTGTCGCTTGCCGTTGGATAAAGTGCACCAACTGAGGGCGATAGTTCACACGGTTAAGGGAGCGGTCAAAGTTACCCTGCGGCAGTTGCAATCGTTGATCGGTTCCTTGAATTTCGCTTGTTGCGTAATTCCTATGGGGCGGGCATTCATTCGTCGCTTGTCTGCCCGGACAGTCGGAATTCGTTCGGGTCATCACTTCATTCGAGTGTTGCGCCCGGTAAAAGAGGAATTGGCGATTTGGGAGGACTTCTTGCAATCTTTTAACGGTATCTGTATGATGATGGAGCCGGAAGTGTCCACCGAGGAGCTGGAATTGTATTCAGATGCAGCAGGGGCGTCCGGTTTGGGCCTCTACTTTCGAGGCAGGTGGTGTGCTGAGCCCTGGCCGGCCACCTGGGTTGAAGAGGGTATTGTGAAGAATATTACCTTCCTCGAACTTTTCCCGATCATCGTGGCGTTGACTGTATGGGGGACGGACCTGGCTAATAAGCAAATAGTGTGGTGGTGCGATAATTTAGCGGTAGTCCAGGTTGTGAACAAACAGTCAGCTAAGTGCACCAAAGTATCTGCTCTCTTGAGAGTTATGGTCTTGTTATGCCTAAAGTTGAATGTTAATCTGCGAGCGCGGCACGCTCTGGGTCATTGAACCTCATAGCGGATGCTCTCTCTCGTTTTAAGTGGGACACCTTCCGGGCGGCGGCGCCTCAGGCGGACCGGCAGGGAGAGCGAGTCCCCGCACACTTGTGGAACCTCGGCCTGACGAAACATGGGACTTCATCCGACGTTCCGTGGCTCCGACGACCTGGAGATCTTACGTGGCTGACAATGCTGCTGTGACTCGTTTTTTATTATCTCGGGGGTGGGCTGGGGGGGGATGGTGCGGGATGCCGAGGTGGTTCAGTTTATACTGTGGGCGAAAGGCGCTGGTTTCTCCCGGGCATCCGTCAAGAGTCAATTGGCGGGTTTTGTTTTCTTTCGCAAGTTGGAGGGTCATGATAGCCCTTTGCGCAGTTTTTTGGTTAAGAAATTGTTGGAAGGCTGGGGTACGGGGCAGGGTGTCCGGGGGGATAAACGGAGACCAATTCGGTATGGGGATTTGATTGCGTTGGCCACCGGCTTGCAGGGTGTTTGTGGATCTGAGTATGAGCTGTCGCTGTTTCGTTTGGCTTTTTCCTGGGCCTTCTTCGGTGCCCTTCGCATAGGGGAATTAGTTGCGAAGTCCAGGGTCGATGGTGGGCGAACGGGGTTACAAGTAGCTGATGTGTGCGTGTATGCGAAGCGGGTAACACTTCGGATTCGCATGTCGAAAACGGATCAGACGGGCAAAGGCGCCTGGATTTCCTTAATCCGGGCGGCGTGCGGGAGGGTATGTCCGGTGCGTTTGGCACTGGCATACGTATTGGTACGGCCGGGGGTGGGGGGCCATTTTTTAGTGCATGCGGATGGCTCTCCCCTCACGCGGTATCAATTTGTGACGGTGTTGCGTAGAGTCGTGGGGTGCTTAGGGTGGGAGGTGTGCCGCTATACGTCGCATTCCTTTCGCATAGGTGCGGCTACAACGGCGGCGGAAATGGGCTGGTCAGCGACAGGGATACAGGCGTTGGGGAGATGGAAGTCGGAGGTGTTCAGGGCTTATGTGCGAAAGTAGCGGCAGGTTGTCCGACATGGCTGCTTAGTAACGGGATTGTTTGTCTTGCAGATCGGGTCTGGGAGGCGTCGAGCGGGGAATGTGCCTGGATCGTGGGTCATTCCTTTATCCATCGTGCTCACCGCCAGGCTACGAAGAGACCTTACGGCGAGAATTTGAATCTTGATCGCCGACGCGTCAGAGTGCGATGGATCGGAAAAGGGGGGGATGCGATGGGGGGAATTATGTGACATTTTGCAAGGCAATATTGACCGATGGGGTGTCCCTAGATGGATTATCATTCATTTGGGCGGCAACGATGTCGGCAAGCTGTCATGTCGACAATTAATCACAATCATGCGCAAGGATTTCGCTTCTCTCATGAATAGATTGCCCCACACTAAATTGGGTTGGTCTGACGTGATCATTCGCTTCAAGCACCACCGTGAGCCTATATGGCGTAACGGAGTCAAAAAATTGAATCGCCAAATCGGTAACTGGTTGGTGAGGGAGGGTGGATTTTGGATTCGGCATCAGTGGTCTTGGGAGCTTTTGGGGGGTTATTTTCTAGGGGACGGGGTCCACCTTTCTGAAGTTGGTATTGACCTGTTTAATAATGCCTTGGAAGATGGGCTTCGGCAGCAGATAGGTTAGGGGGCCGCAGTGGGGGTACAAAGACCGCAGCTGGGTCTTTGTTGGTGACGGAAAACCCGAGCCATATATTGTATTGTATATTGTGACATTGTAATGGACTGTTCGGAGGGGGGGGAGGAATGCCCGTGTAGCTTGGGGCCGCTACACGGGAAGGCCTAACGAGCAAGGGGGGGGCCGATGCTCAGGCCGCAAGCTTACCCTCGCTGGTGACGCGGCGGGGTAAGTAGGGGAAAAAGGGGGGTAAATGCTAGCTTATCACCGGGCCACGGTGTAAGTGAAGATTGGGATGCGGCGGAGGAGGGGGAGGAGGATGTTATTTGCATTTATGTTAAGATGTTGGCTCGGGTTAGGTTTAATAAACTGCTGCCTTTTGTTTATCACCATACAGTTGTTATGTAGTATTATTTGCAAAGGGGGGGGGAGGAGCGAGATTGCCGGAACGAAGGTCTCGAGTCCCTATGTTAGAAGTAAGATGGGAGAGTTAGAGTGTACAGCAGCAAATGATGAGTGACATAATTGGTATCACAGAGACTTGGTGGAAGGAGGATAACCAATGAGACAGTGCTATATCAGGGTACAAATTATATCGCAATGATAGGGAGGATCAACTTGGTGGGGGTGTGGCACTTTATGTCCGGTAGGGTATAGAGTCCAACAGGATAAAGATCATACAAGAAACTAAATGCTGAGTAGAATCTATATGGGTAGAAATCCCATGTGTGTTGGGTAAGAGTATAGTGATAGGTGTATACCACCGTCCACCTGGACAAAATGGTCAGACAGTGAAGAAATGCTAAGAGAAATCAGGGAAGCAAACCAATTTGGCAGTGCAATAATAATGGGAGATTTCAATTACCCCAATATTGACTGGGTAAATGTAACATCAGGACTTGCTAGAGACATAAAGTTCCTGGTTGTAATAAATGATTGCTTCATGGAGCAATTGGTTCAGGAACCAACAAGAGAGGGAGCTATTTTAGATTTAATTCTTAGTGGAATGAAGGATTTGGTAACGATGGTGGGGCCACTTGGCAACAATGATCATAACATGATCAAATTTAAACTAATAACTGGAAGGGGGACAATAAGCAAATCTGCAGCCCTAACACTAAAAACTTTCAAAAGGGAAACTTTGAAAAAATGAGGAAAATAGTTAGAAAAAAACTGAAATGTGCAGCTGCAAAGGTTAAAAGTGTTCAACAGACTTGGACATTGTTTAAAAATACAATCCTAGAGGCGCAGTCCATATGTACTCCACACATTAAGAAAGGTGGAAAGAAGGCAAAATGATTACCATCATGGTTAAAAGGTGAGGTGAAAGAGGCTATTTTAGCCAAAAAAAACCATCCTTCTAAAATTGGAAGAAGGATCCATCTGAAGAAAATAGGATAAAACATAAGCATTGTCAAGTTCAGTGTAAAACATTGATAAGACAGGCGAAGAGAGAATTTGAATTGAAGTTGGCCATAGAGGCAAAAACTCATAATAAAAACTTTTTAAAAATATATCCGAAGCAAGAAACCTGTGAGGGAGTATGTTAGACCATTAGATGACTGAGGGGTTAAAGGGGCTCTTAGGGAAGATAAGGCCTTTGCAAAAAGACTAAATGAATACTTTGCTTCCGTGTTTACTAATGAGGATGTTGGGGAGATACCAGTTCCGGTGTTGGTTTTCAGGGGTGATGAGTCAGACGAACTGAACGAAATCACTGTGAACCTGGAAGATGAGGTAGGCCAGATGGACAAACTAAAAAGTAGCAAATCACCTGGACCAGATGGTATGTATCCTAGGGTACTGAAGGAATTCAAAAATGAAGACTGGAGGGTGGCCGATGTAACCCCAATATTTAAAAAAGGCTCCAGGGGTGATTCGGGTAACTATAGACCAATGAACCTGACTTCAGTGCCGGGAAAAATAGTGGAAACTATTCTAAAGATCAAAATCGTAGAGCATATAGAAAGACATGATTTAATGGAACACAGTCAACATGGATTTACCCAAGGTAAGTCTTGCCTAACAAATCTGCTTCATTTTTTTTTGAAGGGTTTAATAAACATGTGGATAAAGGTGAACCGGTAGATGTAGTCTATTTGGATTTTCAGAAGGCGTTTGACAAAGTCCCTCATGACAGGCTTCTACGGGAACCAATAAGTCATGGGATAGGAGACTATGTCCTTTCGTGGATTACAAACTGGTTAAAAGACAGAAAACAGAGTAGGATTAAATGGTCAATTTTCTCAGTGGAAAAGGGTAAACAGTGGAGTGCCTCAGGGATCTGTACTTGGACCGGCGCTTTTCAATAAATATATAAATGATCTGGAAAGGAATACGATGAGTGAGGTTATCAAATTTGCGGATGATACAAAATTATTCAGAGTAGTTAAATCACAAGCGGACTGTGATACATTACAGGAGGACCTTGCAAGACTAGAAGATTGGGCATCCAAATGGCAGATGAAATTTTTTTATTTTTTTAAATTTTGCAAATTTCAAACTTGAATACAATTCAAATAGAAATAATCAAAAATTAGGAGTACATATCACATCATTACATATATTATCCCTAAAAGGGAAACATATTATAACCATAACATTACAAATTATAAATATATGTATCTTCCCTGTTACAAAGCAATGGGAGAGAGGATCCTTCTTTAGAGCAAAATATACCAAATAATTCAAATTCAAACAATTGGGAGATTACGGAGTACACTTCCTTTTCCTTACAACTAAGAAGAAGATGTAACTAGCTCAGTTCCAAGGTTCCGACGACTCTCTAATATTTCTCTAACTGTTCAGGTTCATAATAAACAAATCTTGTTCCATCAATTTTCATTATACATTTGCAAGGAAATCTAATATTTAACTGTATTCCAAAGGTTCTAGCCTGATTAGCCAACACTAGAAATTTCTTACGTCTTAACTGAGTCTCCTTAGAGACGTCAGGGCAAACCCATAGTTTTTGCCCCAAATATAAAGAGGATCTTCTACTTAAAAATAACTTTAATACATTATCTCTGTCTTCTGAAAATTTAAATTTCACCAATAAAGTTCCTCGCATTTCAACTTGGGAGCTGTAAGATGTCTCTATCAATTCTGTTGGATTGGGTTGGAGATAGAGATATCTTTACAGTTGGGACAGACGGATTACTTGTTTAACATCTTTACAGGCTGTGGAGCCGTTGTGCATGGATTTAGCCGGCATACAGGATTTATAGCCATCTCGGATGGATTATAAATAGATTTTTAGTCCGTTTCTGCTTGAACATTTCCTACAGGCTATACAGCCGGTAAGAGCCACAGATGAAGATCAGACCGGATGGTTCAACACGTTGCCAGGCTTGCTGATGCGGCATCTTACAAAATATTGCATATTTGACACATTGTTGGACATACACTGAGTCAACTGGAATAATTAATTAGGTGGTGCCTTTTGCCTATTGATTTTGATACACAGGGCTCTTTTTTTGTGTTGTCTATCAATTCTGTGACATCCATCTTCTTGTAAATTTTCGTTTTGTTGTTCATTTTTCCTCAATAAAAAATATGCATTCAATACCACTGGTAGCTTTTCAGGTGTTAATAACAATATTTCTTGAAAGTAGTTCTTTAACTGTTCCTTTGGAGAGATAATTTTACACTTGGGAAAGTTTAATATTCTTATTAAATAGTTATTATATCTTATGGAATTTTCTATACTTTTCACTTTCTTCTCAAGTATAGTTTCTCCTTTAATTATTGAAAGCTGCACATTTTTTTATCTGTTTTATTTCTTCTTCCACTTTAATCAAATTCACAGGGAATGGTGAATGAAACGGAAAATGTCATAATGCCTCTGTATCGCTCCATGGTGAGACCGCACCTTGAATACTGTGTACAATTCTGGTCGCCGCATCTCAAAAAAGATATAATTGCCATGGAGAAGGTACAGAGAAGGGCTACCAAAATGATAAGGGGAATGGAACAGCTCCCCTATGAGGAAAGACTAAAGAGGTTAGGACTTTTCAGCTTGGAGAAGAGACGGCTGAGGGGGGATATGATAGAGGTGTTTAAAATCATGAGAAGTCTAGAACGAGTAGATGTGAATCTGTTATTTACTCTTTCAGACAGTAGAAAGACTAGGGGGTACTCCATGAAGTTAGCATGGGGCACATTTCAAACTAATTGGAGAAAGTTCTTTTTTACTCAACGCACAATTAAACTCTGGAATTTGTTGCCAGAGGATGTGGTTAGTGCAGTTAGTATAGCGGTGTTTAAAAAAGGATTGGATAAGTTCTTGGAGGAGAAGTCCATTACCTGCTATTAAGTTCACTTAGGGGTAGATTTTATAATTTTGCGCCAGACGCGAACAAAAGATTTTATAAGATACGCGCGGCTACGCGCGTATCTTATAAAATCCGGGGTCGGCGAGTGCAAGGGGGTGCACATTTGTGCAACCTGCGCGCGCCAAGCCCGGCGGGCGCTGCCTGTTCTCTCCGAGGCCACTCCAAAATCGGAGAGGCCTCGGAGGGAACTTTCTTTCCACCCCCCCCCCGGCAGACGTAAATCTGCGCGTGCCAGCGGGCTGCTGGTGCGCCATCACCCAACCCAGGGGCTGGTCCGGAGGCCTCGACCACGCCCCCAGGCCGGTGCCACGCCCCTGGTCCCGCCCCGAACTGCCCCCCCTGACACGCCCCCCCTCCCCGCCCCTTTTATGAAGCCCCGGGACTTACGCACGCTGGCGCGCAAATCCGGCCAGATTTACACGTGCAGGGCATTTAAAATCTGGCCCTTAGAGAATAGCCACTGCCATTAGCAATGGTATCATGGAATAGACAGTTTTTGGGTACTTGCCAGGTTCTTATGGCCTGGTTTGGCCTCTGTTGGAAACAGGATGCTGGGCTTGATAGACCCTTGGTCTGACACAGTATGGCATTTTCTTATGTTCTTACAGAATGTTGATTTATTTCCGGTGTTAATTATATAGAGCAGTTTGCATTTCTTTTATATTTGCAGACAAATTTACTATAGCATTTTGCATCGACGTTATCACCTACCATAATAAATCCATAGTAACAACCTTTGGTTTTTCACTTGGCTCAAAAGGTAACAAAGTTAATGCATGAGAAAGAGATATACTTTGAGAATCTTGGTTCCTTTGGGACTGGGCTATCTTCACAACTGTTCCAGCTTCAATCTCGCCGGAACCGATTCGGACTTCGCCGAAACCTCCTTCCACTTGTGGGGAGGAGATGAAAGGGCCTCCCGCCCTTTCTATCCCCGTTGCTGTTCCAGCTGCTCCCTCCCCGATCAGGTTTACTTCAAACGGTGATACAAAATTATTCAGAGTAGTTAAATCACAAGCGGACTGTGGTACATTACAGGAGGACCTTGCAAGACTGGAAGATTGGGCATCCACATGGCAGATGAAATTTGATGTGGACAAGTGCAAGGTGTTGCATATAGGGAAAAATAACCCTTGCTGTAGCTACCAGATGTTAGATTCCATATTAGGAGCTACCACCCAGGAAAGAGTTCTAAGCTTCATAGTGGATAATACTTTAAAATCGTCGGCTCAGTGTGCTGCAGCAGTCAAAAAAACAAACAGAATGTTAGGAATTATTAGGAAGGGAATGGTTAATAGAACGGAAAATGTCATAATGCCTCTATATCGCTCCATGGCGAGGCCGCACCTTGAATACTGTGTACAATTCTGGTCGCCGCATCTCAAAAAGATATAGTTGCGATGGAGAAGGTACACAGAAGGGCAACCAAAATAAAGGGGATGGAACAGCTCCCCTATGAGGAAAGGCTGAAGAGGTTAGGGCTGTTCAGCTTGGAGAAGAGACAGCTGAGAGGGGATGATAGAGGTCTTTAAGATCATGAGAGGTCTTGAACGGGTAGATGTGACTCTTATTTACAGTTTTGAATAATAGAAGGACTAGGGGGGCATTCCATGAAGTTAGCAAGTAACACATTTAAGACTAATCGGAGAAAATTCTTTTTCACTCAACGCACAATAAAGCTCTGGAATTTGTTGCCAGAGGATGTGGTTAGTGCAGTTAGTGTAGCTGGGTTCAAAAAAGGTTGGGATAAGTTCTTGGAGAAGTCCATTAATGGCTATTAAAGGAAAATTAGTTTCTTACCTGATAATTTTCGTTCCTGTAGTACCAAGGATCAGTCCAGGACACCTGGGTTGTGACTCTGCACCAGTAGATGGAGACAGAGCAAGACTTGTCGGACTGAGCCATATATGACCCTGTGCCAGTCACAGCCCCTCAGTCATACGTAATGTCAAAGTAGAAATCCAACCAGAAAACCAAAACTATCTAGTAAAATCGCTACTTGAACGGAAAAATAATTCCAAACCCCTTCTGGAACTGGACTCCCCAACCGGGAGAGCCAAACAAGCGGTCAGATTAACTAACAACGATGAGCGGACTCTCCGTTACTTCAGCGCAGCACTGCGGGCGGGATCCTGGACTGATCCTTGGTACTACAGGAACAAAAATTATCAGGTAGGAAACTAATTTTCCTTTCCCTGTACGTACCAGGATCAGTCCAGGACACCTGGGACATACCAGAGCCAACTTACCGAGGGTGGGAAGTAGAGAGTCCCGCTTGGAGTACCCTCTCTCCAAATCCCCCGGCATCTGTAGCCCGGACATCCAACCGGTAATGCCTGATAAAGGTATGCAACGACTTCCAGGTAGCCGCCCTACAAATCTCTTGAGGCGACACCTGAGAAGCTTCCGCCCAAGACGCAGCTTGAGATCGAGTCGAGTGAGCCCGAAGACCTATGGGAAGCGGTTTTCCCCGCACCAAGTATGCCGAACCAATGGCCTCCTTGAGCCAACGGGCGATCGTCATGCTGGAAGCTGCGGCCCCTTTCTTTGGACCAGAGAACAAAACAAACAGATGATCTGTTACCCGAAACGGATTAGTAACCTCCAGATAGCGAAGGAGGGATCTCCGCACATCAAGCTTCCTCAGTTCCCTCGATTTTGGATCAGAGGACTCCCCGACCGCAAAAGCGGGCAGCTCAACTGACTGATTTAAGTGAAAAGACGACACCACTTTGGGCATAAAGGAAGGGACCATCCACAAGGAAACTCCTGAATCGGAAATACGCAAGAACGGTTCCCTACAGGACAAGGCCTGCAATTCCGAAACACGCCGTGCCGAGGCAATCGCCACCAGGAATACTGTCTTCAACGTGAGATCCTTAGTAGTTGCGCGCTTCAAGGGCTCAAATGGTGCCGAGCATAAGGCGGAGAGAACCCAATTGAGGTTCCAAGACGGACAGGGGGGACACAATGGAGGACGGAGATGTTTAGCCCCCCCGAAGAAAACGGGAGATATCTGGGTGAAGAGCCAGGGAGGTTCCCCGGACCTTACCTCGCAAATAACCAAGCACCGCCACTTGGACCCG
This sequence comes from Rhinatrema bivittatum, assembly GCF_901001135.1. Classification (NCBI taxonomy): domain Eukaryota; kingdom Metazoa; phylum Chordata; class Amphibia; order Gymnophiona; family Rhinatrematidae; genus Rhinatrema; species Rhinatrema bivittatum. Next base: position 31,139,050 of record NC_042624.1, on the reverse strand, counting down.
TAGAGAACTGCACGCCAAGCCTTTGGCCAGACCGGCCTGGAGAAACGCCAGAATATCGGATACAGAAGCGGAAGTGGGATCCACCCCACGCTTCACGCACCATTCCTCAAAGACCACCCAGACACGGACATAAGCCAGGGACGTAGACTGCTTCCTGGACCTCAGCAGCGTGGCTATCACCGCATCTGAGTAACCTTTTCTCTTCAACCGATTCCTTTCAAAAGCCATGCCGCGAGACAGAAGTGATCCGCATCCTCCAAACAGACGGGGCCCTGATGGAGGAGCCCCGCGAACCCCTGGAGACTAAGGGGAGCCGCCACCGACAACTGGATGAGGTCTGCGAACCACGGACGGCGCGGCCACTCCGGTGCCACCATGATCACGTTGGACGGGTGCAATTCTATGCGCCGCAGAATCTTGCCGATCATCAGCCACGGGGGAAACACGTACAGCAGCACATCCGTCGGCCAGGGAAGCACCAACGCGTCGACGCCTTCTGCTCCCCTTTCGACGCAGACTGTAAAATCGCGGGGCCTTCGTGTTGTGCCATGTGGCCATCATATCCATGTGGGGCATTCCCCACTTCTTGCAAATGAGGAGGAACGCTTCGTCCGCCAGCTCCCACTCCCCGGGATCCAGGCGATGACTGCTGAGAAAATCCGCCTGGACGTTGTCGATTCCGGCAATGTGAGACGCTGCAACGTTGCTGAGATGTTGTTCCGACCAGGCCATCAAGAGCTGCGCCTCCTCCGCCACCAGTGGACTTCTCGTCCCGCCTTGGCGATTGATGTAGGCCACGGTGGTTGCGTTGTCCGACAACACTCGGACCGCCTTTCCTCACACCAGCGGTAGGAAGGCTTGCAGTGCCAGACGGACCGCTCTGGTCTCTAGTCGGTTGATAGACCACTGGGCTTGCGACGCTGACCATAGGCCTTGAACCGACTTTCCTAGGCAAACCGCTCCCCAACCGGAGAGACTGGCATCCGTGGTCACCACCGTCCAATTGGGCACCAGAAGGGACACTCCACAGGACAGATGACTGGAATCCAGCCACCAGAGCAGGCTGGATCTCGCCTGGGCCGCGAGTGGAAGCGGTAGGTGGAACTCCTCCGAAACCGGCTTCCAGCGGGATAGTAAGGATGACTGCAATGGCCGCAGATGAGCGAACGTCCAGGGAACCAACGCGAGCGCTGAAGCCATAGAACCCAGAACCGTCAGATAATCGCAGACCCGCGGGCGGCGGAGAGACAATAACCGCCTCACTTGAGCTTGCAGTTTGCATATCCGTTCGTGAAATAGGAACACCTTGCCCTGTTTCGTGTCGAATACGGCTCCAAGATATTCCAAGGTCTGTGTGGGTGTCAGTTGACTCTTGTTGAAGTTGACTACCCAGCCTAGGGACTGCAAAAGCTGTAGGACCCTGGCCACTGCCAGCCGACACTGACCCTCGGACTTCGCCCGAATCAATCAATCGTCCAGGTAAGGATGAACCAGAAGTCTTCCCGGCGTAGCTGCGCCGCCACCACTACCATTACTTTCGTGAATGTACGGGGAGCCGTTGCGAGACCAAACGGGAGCGCCCGAAACTGGTAATGCTGCCCCAGGATGCAGAACCTTAGGAATCGCTGGAACGACGGCTGAATGCCCACGTGAAAGTATGCTTCCGTGAGATCTAGGGAGGCCAGGAATTCGCCTGGGCGCACCGAGGCGATCACCGAACGAATCGTCTCCATTTTGAAGTGAGGAACGCGAAGGCATCTGTTTACCCCTTTTAGATCCAGGATTGGTCGTGACGTGCCGTCTTTCTTTGGAACGATGAAGTAAATGGAGTAACGTCCCTTGCCGTACTGATTGACAGGGACAGGGGAAATGGCTCCCAAGCTTTCCAAGCGTCGGATGGTTTCTAGCACCGCCGCCTTCTTCTCGGGGGGGCCTTGCAGGGCGAGACAAGGAACTTGTCCGCTGGGATGCGAGCAAAATCTAATGCGTAGCCGTGTCTTATCACGTTGAGGACCCACTAGTCAGACGTCACGCTGGCCCATTCCTCAAAAAATAACGTTAACCGCACCCCGACATTTGGAACGACGTGCTGAGGCGAGGGATGGGCCGACCGCATTTCATTGCGAAGCCTTAGACCCCGTGCCCAACGAGGCTCCTCCTTGTCTACCGAAACGTTTCCCCCGAAAGGACTGCTGCCACTGAGGGGTTCGGGAGGAAGACGACCTATACGAGGGGCCGGTAGACCTTTGAGGACGCGATTTCCTGGGACCACGAAAACGGGACCTGGCAGGAAACGAGGACCGCGCCCTGGATCTGTCCTCGGGCAGCTTAAAAGCCCTGTTCTCCCCCAGAGAAATCATTAAATCATCCAACTCCTTGCTAACCAACAACTTCCCCTTGAATGGCAGCGCCCCGAGGTGAGCCTTGGAAGAGCCATCCACCGCCCACTTGCGCAGCCTCAGGAGGCGGCGCGCCGACACAGCAGCCACCATGGACCTAGCTGACGTACGTAGCAGATCGTGAAGAGCATCTGCCCCATACGCTATTGCCGCCTCCAACCTATCTGCCTGAGATGCCTCTTCTGCAGACAGGCCCGCATTCGCCTGAAGGACCTGGGCCCAGCGCAGGCTAGCTCGCATAGCGAAGTTAGTGCAGATGGCGGCCCGCACCCCCAGGGCAGACACCTCAAAGATCTTCTTAAGTTGCACTTCCAGCTTCCTGTCCTGTATGTCCCTGAGAGCCGTCGCTCCCATAACCGGGATGGTAGACCTCTTCGTCACCGCGGAAACCGCTGAATCCACCTTCGGGAGTCTGAGAAGCTCCAGCGCATCCTCCGATAGCGGGTAAAGCTTATCCATGGCCTTGCTGACCTTCAATCCTAACTCCGGAGTATCCCTTTCCCGGAACAAGATATCTGAAGAAAAGTGAAACGGAAAGGCAACTGCCAGTCCCGTGAGACCTAACAGGACCGGATCCATGTTGGCCTCGTCGGACCACCACCGGCGGGGCCTCTATTCCCAGTTCCTGAAGAATGGCCGGAATTAGTGGGGACAGTTCCTCCCTGCGGAAAAGCCGGACCACCTTGGGGTCATCCCCTTTCACGGCCTGTGCCCCTTTGCCCGCGCTGGGCTGGGTGGAACCGTCCGCCGCCGCCTCCTCGGCCCCCTTCAGGGGGTCCTCGGGGAAATCCGTATCAGTCACGGAGGAAGATTCTGGATCAGACTCCTGCGGGACGCCACGTGGAGGCCGCTTCCCTCGTGACGGCTCCTGGGCAATCTCCGCAGCCTCCTTAGCTTTCCTTTTCCTCGGGGGGGGCCTTGCGGGATCCCCCCACAGAGACTCCCCCTTGGCTGCGCTTGCATTTAAGCACTTTGCGCAGCAAAAGCGCAAAGTCAGCCGAAAAAGATCCGGAACCCGAGGAATCGTCACCGGTATCCCCAGGGGACCTAAGCCCCTCCGGGGCGACCCCCCCGCTGTGCCCCGCTGTGGGGAAAGCACGGGAGGCAAAGCTGTATCCCCCGCTGCATCCCGCGCAATTTTGCGGCCGGTGGCCAAAATGGCCGCCACTCCCACGCTGAGCAGGAAAGCTCTTGGGGCCTATCACGCGGCCCTGGACCGGGTCTCCCGAGGTGCCCCGGACAACCCCTCTCCGCCCGGGACGCAGGCCGCACAGAGGCCCTCCCGCAATAGGCGCGCGCGCCGAGCCACAGGCCCGACAAGACGACCCACGTGGCATGCCAGCGATCGCGGCTAAAAAGAGAGACACGACCAAATTAAAATCAAAACAAACTCGGCGACCTCCCTCCTGCTAGCGGCGCGCCCCCCCCCCCCCCCCCCCGAGAGAAAACGGAGCGGCGACGCGAGGCAACGGAGAGCCGGCAGCAACAAAACAAACAAACTTTTTTTTTTTACAAACGCTTGCCGCTGTCCTCTGTCCTGGAGCCCTGTTCCTGCAGGGGTGAGTGAACCAGGCTCCCCGGTGTCACCCCTGGCGCTGCTACTAGAGAAGCCGGGTCCTCTACCCTAGCAGCGGCCTCGACCAGGGGGGGATGGTCCCCTCAGAACCTCACAACTCCCCTGGGAGGCAGGGCGGACGGGACTTCACTCTCCAATCAAAAAAACAAAACCCAATTTGGAAGAAAACCTCAAACTAGGCTTACCTAAAAATACTGAAACTACTAAAAATCAACCAACCCTGACTGACTACCAGAATCAGGGCAGGCAGGGGCTGTGACTGCACCTGCACCATCTACTGGAGACAGAGTAAGACTGAGGGGCTGTGACTGGCACAGGGTCATATATGGCTCAGTCCGACAAGTCTTGCTATGTCTCCATCTACTGGTGCGGAGTCACAACCCAGGTGTCCTGGACTGATCCTGGTACGTACAGGGAATCAAGTTTACTTAGGGAATAGCTACTGCTATTAATTACATCAGTAGTATGGGATCTTCTTAGTGTTTGGGTAATTGCCAGGTTCTTGTGGCCTGGTTTGGCCTCTTTTGGAAACAGGATGCTGGGCTTGATGGACCCTTGGTCTGACCCAGCATGGCAATTTCTTAAGTTCTAATGAAAAGGCGTGAGCTAAATATACAATTTTTTAAAAAGTGCGTGTAAGTATATACAGAGATTGGATGTAGATCTCTGCTATCTCCCACGGTCTCCGTGCCCACTGATAAACATGAGCATTCATGGATGATGTGTCTTGGAATGCAGTGTTCATCAAAGTACTTCATCACAACATGACAGTTATCTCTCTGCCTCTGCAGCAAAACTGAATAGCCTCACCGCCCACAGGAACAAACCTGGACTTTCAGCTATTCTGTTTTCAGTTTTATGGCAATCCTGAAGCATGTAAAGCGCTGATTTCTCTGTTAATTAAAATCCTTCTGTACTAGAGTTGCATGCCAGTAAGACTGTCAGACACATAATCAGAGAAAGAAAAGTAAATTAGAGTAACAGGCAGAAATTAGATAAGGACACACTTGTTTTATGTTTTGTTTTTTTTATTAGCTAGTTCACAATCCAGGAAAATGGTTCCAGAAAACGAGGCATACACATACCTTGATTCTGCTGGAAGATAACTTGCGTAAAGAGTAGATAGTCTCTTTTTTTTATTTGGTAAAGCTCACGATAGGTGGTATGGCCAGATGTGGATCAGAGGACCAGAGAGACTATCAAAGATTTAAAGAAGAAGAAAGTGCAGCTACACACTCCAACAGCACCATCAAGAACTGCAGAACTGTGAGCTATTTCTTGCACACTTGTTACAAAGCACAGTTGTTACATAAGCACAGACAGAATATACACACAGAAATACTCAGGGACATGCAAAAGGTGATGCAAAGAGTAAGGCACAAGGAAAATGACAGAAATGTAGTGTTTTCACCTCTTGAGTACTGAAGATATTCTATAGTTACCTAGTGATTTTCTGAATAAGAACTGAAACCTGCAAGAAACAGAAAGTGAAAATATTTTCAGAAAATAATCATATTGCTTGATTTAATAAATTTTCACTACAAGTTTGTGCTGATCGTTTGACCTGAAATTTAGATATTCTTTTGTTGCTGGTGTTGTTGTACCTGTAAGATAAAAGAAAAAAAATGAAAGTTAATATGTGACATGCTTTGGAAAGAAAGTAGTTAATAGCGAAAGGTAAACAGTTAAAAGAAATGTACCTACCTGTTGAATGTTTCACTGGAAGTTGTTAGTGTGCCTGTAAAGTATTTAAAGAAATTTTACTTGTTACCAAACCCCTAGATTCATGAAAATGCTATAAGTTTCATATGAATAATGTCTGCGATAAGGAAGAGAGGTGTGGTTAGGGTAACTTTTGAGTTATCGCACCGCACAATATTTCATCGCAACATGCGTTAAATTTATCGCACCCAAGATATTTTCACTTTGCAGCTTGCGAAGTACCCAGACAGGAATTTCCTTATTTTTGGGCTGCTCCTGGCGAGAGTGAAAGAGCGAGAGAGACAGAGACTCTTTATAAGACTCTCATATAAGTAAACTATTTGTAACAATAGGCGGGTCATCTAGTAGCTCAAGGTGAGGTTTTGGTGGTGTCCTAGGTTCTGGGGCCCAGTTTTACACGCACAGCCAGACATACGAACAGCAGAGCACACATCAGTGAAGATTTGATGTGATTTGGAATGAGGAAAGGTGCACAAAGATGAGATTTGTGCAATGTACTCTCACCCCAGCTTGATGCACACTCTACTTGAGGGGGAAGCTAAATCAGGACAACACTTCTGCTCGGCTCAGAGGCAGCCTGCGCAGGCACTCGACTCTCAACAGTGAGGCCCACAGGGCCACAGGAACCATCAGCAGCGGCCTCTTATCCAGTCGGAGCAGGAAGAGCAGCGCGGTACTCAGGCTGCTAAAAGCAGCACCAGCTCCCCCCTCCATTTGGCAGTCAGAAGTAGGAGGAGTAGCATGGCCTGCTGGCAGAAAAAAGCTCCATCAGTCTAACATCTCTACTGTCAGGGCCCCAGGCTAGAAGAAAGAGCAAAGGTCTGATAGGCTGAGGGAGAAGGATCCTGCTGCTGCTCTTGTAATTCCAGAGGAAGGGAAACAAGTAAGAAGGCATGTGTATGTATGTGTAACTCAGCATGTGAGATTGGGTATGCATGACTAAACGTGTGAAAAGGAGCACATGCCATGTGTGACAATGTGAGAAATCATGCACGTGTGTGACAGAGCATTGAGAGGGAGCATATGCATGTGACTGAACATGTGAGAGCGCATGGGTGTGAGTGATTGAGCATGTGAGCGCACAGGTGAGTGACTAATCATGTGAAGCATAGGGATGGGTGAGTGACTACGTGAGAGAGCATGCAAGTGTGACTGAGCGTTTGGGAGAGTTTGTGTGCGACAGAGCAAGTGAGAGAGAACGTGCATCTGTATAAATGAGCATGTGAGAGAACCGCATTCATGTGTGTGACTAAGCATGCGACAGCGCATGTGTGTGGCTGAGCCTATGAAACCATGGGGATAAATGTGTGACTGAGTATGAAAGTGCGCATGAATGTGACTGAGCATGTGAGAGAATGTGTGAGTGTGACTGAGCATATGAGAGAGAGAATGAGCATGTGAGTGTCTATGCACAACAATCGCCTACTCTCCTTTGTTAATGCACTACAATCTCAGGGCATCTGTAAATCAAAAATTACCAGGTATGGAAAGATGGGGATTTTTTTTTATTTTTACTAGTTTTAATTATTGGGTAATATTTGATGTATCTATTTTGAAAGATTTTACTAGTGTTTGGAAAAAAGTTTTATGAGTTTTTAATTATTAGATGTCACTATTATTAGATGACCACTATTGCCAAGTTTTGAACCTACCATTCTTATCCAAATTTGAGTCAGTAGTATTACATCAACTAGCAGATTTCCTCGAACATGAAATACTAGACCCAAGACAACACGGCTTTAGCAGGGGATACAGCACAGACACACTATTATCATCATCTCATAACACAATACTTTGAGGTTTTGAAGCTAAGAGATTATATAATAGTACTGCTTGAAATAACCGCCTTTTGACACCTTTGTTCACGCGATACTATTACTATTTCGTCCATCTGCAACTGGAATGTCTGGAACAGTTTTAAAAAGGTTTACATCATATTTGTCAGATCGTACACAAAGAATCAGGATAGGTTCATATCACTCCAATTCATTTTCATTATCTGCTAGTGTACCACAGGCCTCTGTCCTATCTTCCATTCTTTTAAATATATAATTGGCTCCTCTGTATAAATTGTTGTCCTGTCTTGGCATTAAACTATGGTTTATATCCTGATGATATTCAGTTTTTCATTTCATACTCAACCTCATGGTCCAGTTCATTAGATATAGTCTCACTTTGCATCACAGTTAAATGATGGCTCATAAAACAGACTTCAACTCAATCTAAAAAAAACCTCAAGTAATCTTGCTTTCTACAAATAAGGAACCTTTGTGTCCTTATCCTACCTTCCTTTTTCAGGATCAACAAATTCCAATTAAGCAAACTGTTAAAATCCTAGGTGTCATACTGGATAGTAACCTGTCAATGAATGCACATATCATTAATACTATAAAAAGTTCATTTTACAAACTTCATCTACTAAAACAGTTAAAACCCATGTTGGAACCAAAGGACTTTCATTTTCTGTTGCAAGCATCGATATTAAATTCGTTGGACTACTGCAATTCATTGAACGTCAGATTACCACTTGCTGCGATATGTCCACTGCAGCTGCTAGAATTTTGTCAGAAACCAAGTTACGGGACCACATCACTCCCATGCTTATGAAACTCCATTGGCTGCCAATCTTCTGGAGACCATAATATAAAGTCCTCAATTTAATAACGAATCCTCCAGTCGGCTAGCCTCAACACTTCAGCTATATAAGCCCACTCTTCAACTACGATCAGCGAGTCACAACTTGCTGGAAGTACTTACCATCATAATCATTAAATTTGAGATAACACGAAACAGAGCTTTCTCAGTGGCTGTCCCTCACCTGTGGAATAACTTGCAAAAATCTGTTCATACGCATGGTCACAAACGGGCCGATGCAGTAAAGTGCGCTCAGACCAAACGCACCATTTGGACGCGTATTTGACGCGCTATTTTGACCCCTTATGCGCGTGGAAAACGCACATCCAACCCCCCGAAACTAATAGCGCCCGCAACATGCAAATGCATGTTGATGAGCCTATTAGTTAGTCCCAGGCGATACAGAAAGTAAAATGTGCGGCCAAGCCGCACATTTTACTTTCAGAAATTAACACCTGCCAAAGGCAGGAGTTAATTTCGGCCAGCACCGGAAAAGTGTACAGAAAAGCAGAAAAAACTGCTTTTCTGTACCCCCTCCTGACTTAATATCATAGCGATATTAAGTCGGAGACCCCAAAGATTAAAAAAAACAAAAACAAAAAAAAAAAACTGCCCATGGGTTGGAAAACGGATGCTCAATTTTGCCGGCGCCTGTGTTCCGAACCCGTGGCTATCAGCGGGTTCGACAACAGACACCAGTAAAATAAAGCGTCAGCTGTCAAACCCGCTGACAGCCGCCGCTTCTGTCAAAAAGGAGGCGCTAGGGACGCGCTAGTATCCCTAGCGCCTCCTTTTTACCGCGGCCTTTAATTTGCATACCTGGGCTTCCTGAATCGCACGCCCAGTAGAGTGGCCTGGGCGCACGTCGGGAGAGCGGGTGCTCGCCGGCTCTCCTGCAGTTTTCTGTATCGGCCCAAAAATGCATTTAAAAAAGGCTTTAAAAACACTTATTTTCAAGCAGGCTTTTTAAAAATTGAATGAGGCTTTTCTTTTATAAGAATGATTTTTATTTGTTCATGAATATGAATGTGTTTCTGTGTAAGCCACTGTGAACTCCTGTATGGAACATGCGGGCTACAAGAACATTAAAAATAAATAAATAAATTTGATGTTCTATTCATCAGCTGTTTTGAAATATTTGTTCTTTGTATTAATATAGTTTTACAATTATGATTGATATCTATTTCTTGATTTTATTGTTTAATGTTTTATGAGGAACAGTGATGTTTCTGCATACAGAGTTTGGCTTGTTATAGTTTCCAACTTAATTTTTATCTGCATTTTCTATTTTATCAGCTCTTTATATTTGGGGATGGTCTATCTGTGGTGTGCCTTGTGAGTGAGGTGAAGTATTCTGCTGGCATGTAGTTTCTGTGTAAGTATCTGGCTTGTTCTAGTTTCTTAATAGGAGGTGTATTGGTGTTTTAGGGCCTGGTGCAATAGTTGTAGTGTTTTGGTATGGGAAGTTTACTATGTTGTAATTGTAATTCAATTTATTAATGGCTTTCTGAGGGCCAATGCCTGGCCAAAGCATGCTAGCATGCCAAAGCACCCAGCATGCCATAGCCAAATACCATATGTATACCAAGTATCTATTTTGCTTTTTTAGAGGGTTTTCTGTTGGCACCACAACAGTGCATGTAAATATAGTATACATGTTGTAAGATATTTTTACCTCAGAAGACTGTACTTTGCAATTCTGAAACTGAATTTGAAATTTCTGCATGTGCAAGTACCATTCCAGCTGGTCCCCAGATTTTTCAAAGAGAAACTTTGTGAGTAGTTCCCAGTCTCTTACATTGTGTACATTGGACAGGTTTGATGTTTCTGAATCCTTTGATTGGATAAAATACAAATAAATATTTTCCATACTCATTATTCCAACATTAAAAACCTAATTTAAATATAGCAAACAATATTTGTGCCATGGATATACAAATATTTTTATTTGTGAACTTTTTGGTTATAAGTTTTAATATAATTATGAAATATTATACCCCTCCTAGAACTGTAAACATTATAAGTTTTAATATATATGAAATATTATACCTCTCCTTGAACTGTAAACAGAGCACGTTATAAAGTTTAAAAATAAATTAGGCTCATGGTGCCAGGATCCCTGAACTGGTTTCAGCTGAGCTGAAAGCTCAAAGGGGCAGGAGGAAACTGCTGAGCCAAAGTAAAATATAAAATTAAAGCCCCCTACAATTAACAGCGTCTCCCAATTCATGGTGCCGTTTGTGTTGCTCAGGGTGAGGGTGCACTTTTTCACTTGGCCACAGGTGCCAAATGGCCTGGCTACGGCTCTGGCAGTGTGTACTGTAAGTTTGTATCTTTTTTTTCTTGCAAAGTGCATCATTTTGCACTTGTCTATAATAAACTCCATTTTCCATGTGGATGCTCATGTTCCATTACTAGAACCTCCTGAAGCTTTATACAGTCAGCTTGGGTTTTAACTATCCCACACAATTAGTATCATCTGCAATCCATAAATGTACATGCCATAGCTTTGGCAGCGCATCAGGTCTGGTGGGTGTGGGGGGGAGAGATTTCCAGCAAGTGGAGGCGGCCAACTCTTAGGTGCCTGAAGACAGACAGCAAAAGGGATCATGCCTATGGGTGAGAGAGAGAACGACGGGAGGGGCTGAAGTAGGGAACAGAGCTGCTCGTCTTTGCTGTGCTGCAGGCTCACTCTTCTTCTCCAGTTCCCAGTACCCTGCTTGGAAGGGGAGGAGTCTGGAGCAGGAAACCAGCTGTTCTCCTGCCTAGACTCCCCATAACCTTGCCCCAGACTAGCTCTAGGCTCCAGGACAGAAAATTGGAGGCGTGCTCAATTAGTAGGAAAGCGTATGGAGCTCGTTTGTTCCCGAGCTATACTCCAGACTCTATTAGGAAAACGGAGCAGCGAGATGCATTAACTGAATCGTTGCCTGCCTAGCCACGAGAGGAACTGCACATTTTCTACCGCAACGATTAACATCGACAAGTCTCCTGTGAATAAAAGCAAGCTTAAGATGCGTTCTGATTTGATCTTTCCTTCAGTATTCTGCCATAGGCACCTAGCGCTCCTTTCTATGGAATGTTCTATATAATCCGTCTCTAGATCAAAAACAAGGGGGCGGAGGGGCCTTGGAAGAAGTTTTCTGAGTTCCGGCCTACTTTGCCAACTCTGCTTTGTAACAGCTTTTGTAAGAACTAATTATTAACCTTTACAGAGAGCAGTCGACGGGGGAAAGGGCCGCGAAGTGAAAGGGAAAGCCTGTGAGCGCTTACCCGATACTCTCCCCAGCAAGCCATCCTGCAAGTTGGCACGCTAGCTGTTCTCGCCACCGGCCACTACTTGCTTCCGGAGCAAAGATAAAAGTCCTAAGAGGCAAAGGGAGGCATTTAGCACCGAAGCGCCCCAAGCCCCCTGATGCGGGGGGGCCGGCGCGTGCGGTTCTGAGAGTGCGCGGGAGACGCAGATACACGGCCGGAGGAGGGCGCGGTCAGCACCTGGGCACGTGGGAGGCGCGAGCTGCCGCCAGGGCAGTGCTGCAGTGGGAGCTGGCTCGGGTGGTAATGCGCCAGAGATTACCTTCCGTCAGTGCCCCAAGGAAAACTTTTTTCCTGGCTCAGGAGCGTACCGAGGAAAGCGTTCCGTTTTTTCTGGTTGTGCAGGCAACCCCCGTGGCTTTTTTTCCTTGTCCCGTTGAGTCCTTTCCTTTAGTAACTGAACGTTTAAAGACATGAATATGTAACCCTTAAAGTTCAATTTTCTTTATGACTCCTTGTGTCTGAAACCTGCACTTTGATTCCCAACCCAGTATCAGAAATGAATCCACACGCTCTTTAGTGAGTAACAGTTTTATCTTTACTGGAATGAATGACTGAAATAAATCTGTTCACTTCCTAAGCATCTGCATTTATCATATAAACACATGTATATAGTACAAGAGAAAACTCAACTTTGTCATAAACTCATGTTAAGTATTTCAACCAGAATCAGCATGTGATATAGCACCCGACCTTAAACAGTCTCTGAACAAGCAAAGTCCCAGATTGTATCCTACTGTGTGTCCATTTGAATTTAGAGCTGAAGAGGGCGTCAGTACTGCTGCTTCAACTGCCAAATCCACAATACAGCAGCCTCTATCCAAAAGAAGAGCTTCAAATCCTGACAGGGCACAGTTCAACTACTCCCAAGTCGTCCACAGCAGGGTTCCAGAAAAGAGAACCTTAATCAGCACAGATAATATTTATTAGTTCAGAGCAGGGCAGGAACTCTGTTCAAGCTGAGCAGTGATCTGTTCGCACACGCTCAATACAATCACATTTTTATACATCTCTTTAGGTAAAGTAAAAAAACAACTTCAATACATCTCAAAACAATGTTAACTAACATAAATACATTACACATGAATACAATTATAGAGGGCTGCTCACCTTAATCAGCACAGATAATATTTATTAGTTCAGAGCAGGGCAGGAACTCTGTTCAAGCTGAGCAGTGATCTGTTCGCACACGCTCAATACAATCAAATTTTGAATCTCCTTTCCCCCCCTCAGCTCTTAAAGAGACAGCACTCTATTGTCAGTCTTTTCATGTCACAATGATGATTCAACATTTCTCTGCCCTAGTTCCTAGAGGTATGTTACATGGTCCCCTCCTAAAACCTGACGTCCCCGGCAGGTATTTATGTCCACAGCTTATATATTAACTCTGTTTGTTTGCTCAATATCTCTTGCATCATACTACTTAGTTGCTGCATGGATATACACGTCTCCAATGGATTCCTTGAATATGACTGTCTCAATATGTTGTGGCTGTGCAACCCCTTGGGCAATTGCACTTCAAAGTCATCGAATCTACTAGGCAGTCTCCTTGGTCTCTGCGATCTTTGAGGTAACGGTAGAAGTCCTATTTTGGTCATTGATTCATCAAGAGTTTTCCTCTTCCCCGAGGAGGATGCACGCTGTTCTTCATTGACTGAGCTGTTCAAATCGCATGAATTGTTATGATTTACTGGTATACTAACTTCCACAGGATCCTCTTCCCATGACTCTGGATGAAACTCCTCCGCATTAGGATTTAATGTTCCATTTGACTGAATTTCACCAGTAATTGGACTCTCTTCCAGTTCAGCTGGATCTGAACTTCCGCTCTCCATGATAGAGCCATCCATACTATCCTCAGCATCCTCCTTCTGCTTTTTCATCAATTGCTTGGTACTATTGAATGGTTCACAGTGAATATCAGCCTCTTCTCTTCCAGAAATAAATCCACAGGGGCGCAGTAGATCCCTGTGTAATGTCCTTTCGGGTCCATCCCCTGTTTCTGGCTTCACCACATAGACTGGTATACCTTCAATTTGTTTTACCACAATATACACTGAAGACTCCCACCGATCAGCCAATTTGTGCTTGCCCCTCAACTTCACATTCTTGACCAATACTCTATCACCCTCTTCCACTGAGGATGGCATTACTTTCGCATCCCATCTGCGTTTGTTGGCTAGTTGATGTTTCTCAGCTTCCTGAGTAGCCAGCTCGTATGCATACTTCAACCTCTGACGTAACTCTCGTACATATTGGTGATGAGTTTTAGCGTTATGACCCACTGGACTGATGCCGAAGCATAAGTCTATTGGAAGTCGAGGTTCTCTTCCAAACATGAGAAAAAACGGAGAAATTCCAGTACTGTCATTCCGAGTACAATTATAGGCATGTACTAGTGGCCGAACATATTTTCTCCAATGTTCCTTACGCTTATCCTCTAATGTACCCAACATTTCTATTAAGGTTCTATTGAAGCGTTCTACTGGATTTCCTCGAGGGTGATATGGAGTGGTTCTGGATTTAGTGCCTGCTATTCTACATAGCTCTGAAATGAGTTCAGATTCAAAATTGGCTCCTTGGTCACTATGGATTCGTTTTGGAAATCCATAGTGGCAGATGAAATTCTCCCACAGGGTAACAGCAACAGTTCTTGCAGTCTGATCTCTAGTGGGATATGCCTGAGCATACTTAGTAAAGTGATCCGTGACTACCAAAACATTTCGTGTATCCTTGTCGTCAGGCTCTAAGGTAAGGAAGTCAATGCAAACTAGCTCCATGGGGGCGTAAGCTTTTATATTTACCAAGGGGGCTGCTTTTTCTGCTCTAGCTTTTCTCCGCACACATCTTTCGCATGTCTTCACCCATTGCTCTACCCCATGTGCCATTCTCGGCCAATAAAAACGTGCACGTGCTAAGTCCAAGGTCCGTTCACAACCCAGATGGCCAGTTTCATCATGTACCCCCTCCAGAGCTCTCTGACGATATTTTCTTGGAATCACAAGTTGTTGGTGTGGTCCTCCACTCCTCATCACTTTTCTGAAAAGTACTCCCTCTTGAAGACATAGTTTTTGCCATTCTCTGAAGAATAATCGCAATTCTGGATGCTCCCGATTCCTGTCTTGATCTTCAAATTTCTCACCTCTCTCCAGCATCATTATGACTCGGGATAAACATGGATCTTCCCTCTGGAACACTCTCCAGTCACCCAAGGTAAACCCAGGTAGGGTGGGTTGTCCAGGCCACAGGTCCGGGTCATCAAAATCATCTGGAACAGCATCTCCTCCTGCAGGTAAGATTTCCACCAAGGCACCAGGGCTGCACTCAAACTTGGAAGTAGAATGAGGTGTAATGGGAGTGTCGTAGTCTCCCGAATCTTCTGAAATATGTGTCAAAATAGAGACATCATGCTTCTGGAATGCCGCCTTACATATTACCTTAGATAGAGTGTCCATTCCTTCTAGATCTGTCTTCACACGAGATAGCATCTTGGCAACCCTCTCCTCATATTTCAAAAATTCTTCATCATCTTCTTCAGGATCATGTGGTCTCCTAGACAACCCGTCAGCATCTATATTGGCTTTACCAGATTTGTATCCGATGTCAAAGTTGTACAGGGAGAGGGATGCTAACCATCGATGACCTGTGGCATCCAGTTTAGCAGTCGTCAGGACGTACGTCAGAGGGTTATTATCTGTCACTACTTTAAACTCTGCACCATATAGATAATCATGAAATTTTTCACAAACTGCCCATTTAAGGGCTAAAAATTCCAATTTGTGGATAGGGTAATTCCGTTCACTTTTAGTCAGCCCACGACTGGCATATGAAATCACTCGCAGTTTTCCTTCTTGAATTTGGTAAAGTGCAGCGCCTAGCCCTGTAGTGCTGGCATCAGTGTGTAATACATAAGGTAGCTTCCAATTTGCGAAAGCCAACACAGGGGCAACCGTGAGTTTTTCCTTTATAATTTCGAATGCTTTCTGACATTCTGAGGTCCACCGCGTACCCAATAGCTGCTGACTTTGAATCCGGGCTTCTTTCCTATCCTTTCGACTGTTTGTTAGTCCCACCAACAGATTACTGAGCGGCTTCACCAAGCGTGAGTATTGATTCACGAATCTTCGGTAATAGCCCGCAAATCCTAGAAAAGATCGCAGCTCTCTAATGTTTTTAGGTTGTGGCCACTTAGTAATGGCTGAAATTTTCTCTTCATCGGGGAGCACCCCCTTTTCTGAAATATGATGACCCAAATATTTCACTGACTTCTGAAAGAATTTACATTTAGATGGAGAGAGCTTCAATCCACATTTCAACAGTCGTTGTAACACCCTCATCAATCGGTCCTCATGCTCTTCCAGTGTGTCCGAGAATATTATAAGATCATCCAAGAAGGCCACAACTTCATGTAGATTAATATCAGTCATTACTTTCTCTATCATTCTTTGAAAACTTGCTGGAGCATTTGTCAGTCCTTGAGCCATTCTCTTAAACTGCCAGTTTCCAAAGGGCGTGGTGAATGCAGTTTTAGGCCTATCCATTTCTTCTACCTCAATCTGATAGTACCCACTCTTGAGATCTAGTACTGAGAACCACTTGCTACCTGATAGGAGAGTGAATGTCTCCTCAATTCGAGGCAACGGATAGGAGTCTTTTCTGGTTATGTTGTTCAATTTACGATAATCAACAACCATCCTCAAGGTACCATTCTTCTTTCTAACCAATACCACAGGTGAAGCATAAGGGCTATCAGACTCCTCAATCACTCCTGTGGCTAATAGCTCCTTCAGGTGCTGCCTGAGATCCTCAAAGTCAGCTGGGGATACATGACGTGTGCGCTCTTTAAATGGAGTTGGATCCAACAGGGTGATTTTATGCATTATTCCTGGAATACATCCAATATCAAGGTCATGACAGGAAAATGCTCCTTTTGCCTCTTGATTAATTCTCTTTTCTATATGCTGTTTAAACTCTTCAGATATTGGAGAATCTCCGAAGTCTAGCGACACCTTCTCAGACTCCATGTTACCCTCTCCAATAGATTCTAGTTTAGCACCATCCTTATAGGTCGAGCCTGTAACGTTCATGGTCCTCACTATATCGACTGGCTCACCTACACCCAATGTCCTTCTAGGAGGCAAACTGATGCTACAATCCGATATATTCTTCAATAGCACCCTAGCCTTTGTGTGCGACTTACTGCCAGTTCGAATGAGTTGAGGTTGTACTAGTAAGCCTCCGGGTAGAGGATAATTTTCTGAAGCCTCAAGCAATATGGACAAACTCTGACCATGTCTGGGCATTCTCAGAATGCATTCCACTTCCTTCGCTTCATCCCTTTCGAACACTATTGGTCTGGTGCTGGTCAATCTAGCCATCATTGGCCTAGTAACTCTTTGATTGGAACTTTGATGAGAAACATAGGTCTGATATGTAGTTACCCAATTTTTGTCCATGGCTAACTCCTTAAGGTAATTTGGGCCAGCCAGTTCTTTACAGTCATGTATTAGATGTCTGAGAATATTTGTTCCCACTATTAAAGGCAGGGGTTTGTTCTTTTGATCGGGACAGACTAGAGCAAGGACAGAATATTTGTTCCCACTTCCACAGGCCTCCTTGGGAAACTGTACTTCAACTTCAATATACCCCAGATAAGGAACAGGTTGACCTCCTGCACCCGTAACACAAAGTAAGTCTTCTAGCGGGTATAGCTTCCGATGTGATAAATAGTCTTCATAGAAGGTTTGTGTTATGCACGTCACTTGAGAGCCAGTGTCCACTAAGCAAGGGCACTGCACACCATCCAAATAAGCGGTTGCAGAACAAACCTTTCCCACGAGGCGTTTCAAAACATCATCTGGTAGAGGACATGGTGGGATATGATCACTGGATATTTTTCTTTTGGGACTTATCTGAATTGTATTTGGTGCCTTTGTCTGCCCCTCGCAAAAGCACCTTTTTAGTTTAAAGGAGTATTTGAAACCTGCCTAATGCTGGGTATTTTTTTTTTTTCAAATTTTTCCCGCAATTTCTGTTGGACTAGAGCAGCATTTACAGAATTGATGCATTCTCCCATCATGTGTCCATTCTCTCCACAGTTATAGCAAAATGAAAGTATCTTGGGATGATGCCTCCCTTTTTGAGGCATCTTCTCTACCCAAGAGTTTCTTCGCATCATGCTGTTTGCAACAGGGCTATTTACTATTTCTGAATTGGCAGCTCTACAATGAGTGATCAATGGGGCGAGCAAAACATTATCTTCTCCTGAAAATGTTCCCAACTCAGATCCCACCTTAAACTCACTTGCCTCTGGTGTCATATGTTGAGCAATGCTTATGTCATTTGCTAGGTAAGTCCTGCTTACAGGTTTAATCTGGGTAACTCCCAATTGACGTATCCTCCTAGATTCTTTCATGTTTCTTTCTTCCTCAATCGTTCTGATTTTAAATAGCAGCTCCGAGTACTGTGGCAGTTTCTTTGACTGGCTCTCTAATAAGTCCCTCAATTGCAGTCTGGTAATCAGGGTCTCCTCCCAGCACCCACGTACAAACTGTTGTAGTAACTGCCTGTCTGGGGCGAGCCCAAAGAAAATTCCCCGCTCCACGACTTTCTGTAACAGGACCTGAAGCCTTCTCAAATAGTCTGAAGATTTTTCTTTGCCATTCTGGAAAGTTTCAATAAATTGAAAAAATAATTCCTCTCCATTAGTTACACTGCCATATGCCTTCTCCAGTTCCTCTAAACACTGCTCTGCTGTGGCGCTTTTATCTATGTAAGAGACAATATTTAAAGCTGGAGGAAGGAGACTTTCAATTAATTTCCTTTTTTTTGCACCTGCAGTGAGATCTGGATCCTGCAGTAATTGCTTAATTTGAATATGCCAAGTTTCATAGTCTCCTTCATTACTAGGTTTAGGGACATTTCCAGAGAAGACTTTAATTTTGTAGTACGTATGATTCAACTCTGCGCCCTTTTCCTTAGGAGTTTTGATCACATGCTCCACTATAACCTTTGAAACATCCGCAGGAATAGAAATTGGTGGAATGGAATATTGAGAAGAATTGACTGCCACAGGATTTTGGGTTAGCATAGCATCCAAGCACTTGGGGACTCTTTTTCGGCTTTTAACTGGAGTCTGCAATATACTCTGGGGTGATTGATCTATATCTCGTGTTTCTTTTTCTTGTGACCCCAAACTCTCAATCATGAGAGCAGATGTTCTTTTTCTCAGATCTTGAATATTGATTTTATGACTGTCAGCTATATATGCTAATTCTTCTTGAAGTCGATCTGTCATATCTAAAAGTATGTCACTCACTAGTGGGTCAGTGCATGCTTCAGGGGACATTGACTCAACATCCTGTTCTGATACTGTCTCATCTAAGACAGGTAAAATTATCCACTGACTGTCCAGTTCCCCTTTTAAGCTCATTCTTTCTAAAATAATTATAGAAAGCGGTTCTTCAAACTCACACAAAACTTGATCAGATGACTCAGTTCTTAAACGTTTCAATTTTGTAACTACACCCGCTGGGCTTAAGGCATCTTCTACACTTGCTAAAGATATTTCAGGATTTACAGAACTCAGAATAACAGATCTATCAGGAATACAATCATAGTACTTGCAATACTCCATTTTGTATGAGAAAGAAACAAAGAGAATACTGTGCTCACTTCACTAATGATGCTGGGTCGCTCAGTAGCAGGTCAGACAGAGAGAAGAGAAAAAAAAAACACTGCCCCACGTTGATGCGCCAGAATTTGTTGTAACCCTTAAAGTTCAATTTTCTTTATGACTCCTTGTGTCTGAAACCTGCACTTTGATTCCCAACCCAGTATCAGAAATGAATCCACACGCTCTTTAGTGAGTAACAGTTTTATCTTTACTGGAATGAATGACTGAAATAAATCTGTTCACTTCCTAAGCATCTGCATTTATCATATAAACACATGTATATAGTACAAGAGAAAACTCAACTTTGTCATAAACTCATGTTAAGTATTTCAACCAGAATCAGCATGTGATATAGCACCCGACCTTAAACAGTCTCTGAACAAGCAAAGTCCCAGATTGTATCCTACTGTGTGTCCATTTGAATTTAGAGCTGAAGAGGGCGTCAGTACTGCTGCTTCAACTGCCAAATCCACAATACAGCAGCCTCTATCCAAAAGAAGAGCTTCAAATCCTGACAGGGCACAGTTCAACTACTCCCAAGTCGTCCACAGCAGGGTTCCAGAAAAGAGAACCTTAATCAGCACAGATAATATTTATTAGTTCAGAGCAGGGCAGGAACTCTGTTCAAGCTGAGCAGTGATCTGTTCGCACACGCTCAATACAATCACATTTTTATACATCTCTTTAGGTAAAGTAAAAAAACAACTTCAATACATCTCAAAACAATGTTAACTAACATAAATACATTACACATGAATACAATTATAGAGGGCTGCTCACCTTAATCAGCACAGATAATATTTATTAGTTCAGAGCAGGGCAGGAACTCTGTTCAAGCTGAGCAGTGATCTGTTCGCACACGCTCAATACAATCAAATTTTGAATCTCCTTTCCCCCCCTCAGCTCTTAAAGAGACAGCACTCTATTGTCAGTCTTTTCATGTCACAATGATGATTCAACATTTCTCTGCCCTAGTTCCTAGAGGTATGTTACAAATACTTGAACGCATTCTGCGCGCTTCTTTTTAAAACCCCTTGTTTAAGGCAAGTGCGGTAATGATGATCGTATAAGCAGAATTTTGTGGTGCTGTAGGCGCATTTTATTTCAGCTTCTTGCACCTTTATGCTTAGACGGATAAGACTGGTGCATGTTGGGCTTCTGTAGGAAACGGACACCTTTTTTTTCATATATTGCTCAGGGCTGCGTTCTGTTTAAAGTGCCGTAAAGCAACAATTTTTTCTCCCCATATTAAAATTCGTTTCTGTTCCCCAGGTGCTCATATACGGTATATACAACATGTAAATGTTGTGGTACTGCACTAGCCCTCCAAAATAAAATGAGTTAACATAAAACCGTTGAAGTTACAGGCTAGCAAATGTTTCAAGATGCTAAGTTTTGGAATAAGGTGGTGGCTTACTTATAGCAAGTGTCCAATTAATTTTGAAAAGCTTTGTAATAGGTAAGCAGAACCTTGATCTATAGGGAACAAAAGTATTTTGTAAAACAAGTAAATGATGAAATAGCATTATATATTTAATAAAATATTACTGAAATACAACTGATTTGCTTGGCATAGCTCCTTTGGGTATACATGAAGTTGGATACCAAAGAAGAAATATAGGGTTGCTATACACTTCTGCGGTACTTGAAAACCCTTGTAAATTTCTCTGGTTGTATGTACTTTATCCAGGTAAGTAGCATCTAATTGCGGTGCAAGTACTGAATTATATGGCTATCTGGTGGCTGCTTCTCGCTGCCAGATAAATAAGTATTTGGGTAATTGGCGGTGGCTGCAGTACTTATGCAGGTAGATGCTAGCTGCCACTTACCTGGATAGGTCAGTTATTATCAAGGTAGGTGGTGGCAGCTGCTGGCAATTAACCAAGAGTTTTAAAAACATTTTTTAAACTTTTTATTTTTTTATAATGCTGGAAATTTAACTCCAGCTCTAACCAGGGGCTGAATTTCAAGTGCTAAAAAAAGGCACGCTGGCCAGATGCAGTCTCTCTGCATTGGGGGAAGGTGGGGTATGCTTAATGCCTCATTTGGATCAGATTTCCATGTAAGTGCACTAAGCAATACTTCCATTTGGAAACTCACGTTTTCTGTATACAAAACTCCTTGCTGCATGGGCAGCTAATTTTACCCACAGAAAATGCACGTTGAGATGCATGCAGAAAGGTGCATTCGGCTGAAAGCACATGTCTGTATCGGCCTGCAAGGGTATCAATACATGAAGTTAAATATATTAATGCAATAACATTTTTTATCACATTTTTCTGTATTTTTTTAGTTTGCAGTTAGGTGGCAGTGTACAGTAGAGCTAAATCTTTCATATTTTTGTTAGTGACAATTAGTTGCATTCAAATTCAAAATGCATTAGTTGCACTGAAATTCTTTATTTATAGATGACCAGATGTACTAAAGGGTTTTTCTCTCTTTAAAAATATTTAGTTCGTATTATCCAGAATCTGCTGTAACCACTGTCAAGATCTGCTTTCCATCTAAATTTTAATCTTAAGGTTTGTAGACCTAAATATTAACAAACCGGTTCTAGGTGATAGTTTTTTTTATTTATTTATTTAGATAGTTTTATATACCGACAACCGTTTGCATATCGTGTCGGTTTTCCCGTCGATAGCAGGGCTGAATTAGCCATGCTGTCATGGGATCTGTCCATCAGGTCCGGGAGGCGGAGCTTGATAAAGCAGAGGTTAAGTTTTTAGTCCCTTTGCGGCTGCGCGTGGGTTCCCGCGCAGGAAGTACTGATCTCCTCAGTCTGTTCTTTCCGCGCGCGGGATCGCACACGGAGTTGGTTAATCTCCTCAGATTATAATGTCTAAGTCCGGTTTTAAAAGATGCCGCTGTGGCAAGGTCATGTCCATTACAGACGGGCATGACTGTTGCTATCGATGCCTTGGAGTTAAACATAAAGTTTCGGCGTGTGAATTTTGTGCTCGGATGTCACCGAGAGCACAACGGCAAAGGGCCTACCGCCTCAAAGAACTCATTAGCACTTCGGAACCCTCCGAAAGTCGTTCTTCGCCGGGACCGGCGAAGATATCTGCCCAAACAAAAAAACGAGCGGCATCCGCAGATGAGACGAAAAGTAAGAGTCAGGGCCCTGATTCTTCGGACCGGGATCGGTCCTCGATAGAGGCGACATGTCCCTCAGGAAATTCTAGGGACTCTAAGCCGCCGTCGACTCAAGCTCAAAGGAGCCATAAAAACGGCGCAGACAGGCCCACTAGGCCTCAGAAAAAATCTGAGTCACATGTACCGCGCCGTTCCGCGGCGCCGTCGCCGCCATTAAAAAGAAGAAAATACCACACGGTGCTGATAGCTCCATCGGACCGCACGGCGCCGTCCTCTTCGGCGCGGAAGGGGCAGTCCCTCGCATCGACGCATACGGCACCTAGACGAGACCCTGCAACTCCGGCGCCGCAAAGCGCAACGGCGCCGAGATCGGCGCAGATGATTTCCACATCTCAGTCGGCGCCACAATCGGCGCCGACGAGCGCAAAACATATTACGGCGCCGCATTCATCTCAACAGGATTCGGCGCCGTCTTCGACGCCACCCTTCCTATCACAGAATCCTGAACAGGATGCAACCACAACGCCGACTCATACACACTCGCCTCCCAGAGGTAAAATTTCAAAAATTACTAATCGGCGGCGAGACTGGTATAGCCTCTCTGGGAAAGCTAGCCTCACTACAGGACACGGGGTTCAACCCATGACCCTTCTACAAGAAGGAGGGCATCTCTCTAATCAATCACGATCTACTTCCACTAGCTCGAGACAACCGTCGGTCGCCTCATCTCGAACTGAAAAACGGCATCACAGCCATACCAAACATGACAAACGTGACCACAAACACACTCGCCGTGATCATTCACACAAAAAGGACCCGGGGAGAAGGTCAACAGAGTCTAGACGACGTTCTTCACACTCTTCCTCAAGATCCAAGCATCAAACGGATTCTCCAGTCTGCCTGTCCTCTTCGCACTCATCGAGAGACCCGAGCAATTCCCCGACTTCGACTCACCACCAAATTTCTGAGTACCAAGCTCGGGAGTTACCAAACCGGCCTAAACCTTCCATGCCGGCACATGCCAAAGAAGCGTTTTTACAACTCTCTCAATCACTTACAGGTTTCTACGAGACATTGGAGTCAGCATTCGTAATGTCTAATCAGGACTCACCACCATCTACCCATAAAGCTCCACCGGCGGCTACTGCCAGACGGGAAGCTCCTGTTTCTCCGTCCTCAAGTCCTACATACCAACTTCCGGCCAGTCCACAAGAGATCGGGGATCCTCTTTCCCCTTCTCTATCACCTTCCTCTTCCACGGGATTCCCCTCCGATCCACAAGAGCAACCTCCTGAGCCTTATTCCCCACCTGAGGATCTTTCGTATCCTAAATTTTTAGAAAGGATTGGGAATATCTTACAGTTACAGTTACAAAAGGAGGCAGACCCACGAGCGGAGACTTTAGGCCTCCTCAAGATATTCGATACACCAGGGGAACCAACGGCGTTACCGCCACATGACTTATTACACCAAGTCCTCTTAAAATCTTGGGAAACACCGCAGACTATATCGGCGGTCTCTAGGAAATCAGATCTGAAATTCAGAATGAAAAAGGATCCTCCCTACTCATTACCTCAACTGCCTCATGAATCTATTGTTGTAGAATCCGCGATGCAGCGGTTTAAGAAGACAAGAACGCACTCCTCTTATCCCCCAAACCGGGATCATAGATATCTGGATGAGGTGGGACGTAAGGTGTTTCAAAACTCAATGCTAACGACCAGAATAATGCACCACCAATTTTACATGGTGCAATACTTATACGAATGTATACAGGCTACCAAAGGGTTACTAACCACATCAGCGGAGGGCTCGCCACAAACGCTTCACGACATGGAAGAGTGCACTAGGCACCTACTCAGGTCAATTTATGAGGGCCTAGAGACCATCTAGAGCTTCCGCCATCTCGATTGCAGCCCGACGAACGGCCTGGTTACGCTCCAGCACAATTCGGGAAGACGTGCATCATAAACTCGCTAATCTCCCCTGTGTGGGGGACAATCTCTTCAGAACGCACCTTCAAGAAACCGTGGGGAAACTGAAGGAGGAGGCTATTGCGGTGCAATCCCTACAATCTTCCGCATCTTCCCAGTTTCCAAGGAGACCATACGCATCTACTAAGCGCTCCTCTTACGGTCGGAGGCCATATCGTTCTTATCAGACATACAGACCTTCCTCATACCCTGCCTATCAAAGGCCTCAACTGCAAGCTCAGCAACCACAGTTCCAGAGACGGGGAAAACCCCGTACCCAGCGTTCGCAACCTCAACAGTCGACTGCAGCGACAAAACCGGCGCAGTCTTTTTGATTCCACAGCCACCACTACACCCCCTAGCACCACCAGGGAGAATACAAGCGTGTCTTTCAGCCTGGAACCACATAACCTCAGATCAATGGGTATTACAGATTGTTCGTCAAGGTTACCAACTGCAATTCCAAACTACCCCAACTCTACCTCACCCCCCCATTATACAACATCGGAAGGCGCAGGATCAATTACAGCTGGAGATCTCCACCTTGCTCAGACATCGAGCTATCCGGACTCTTCCCTATTCTCAAAGAAACAAGGGATTCTACTCCCCCTATTTCCTAATACCAAAGAAATCGGGGGGTCAACGTCCAATTCTAGATCTCAGACAGCTCAACAAACTCCTAGTAAAGGAAAAATTCAAAATGGTATCCTTGAAGTCCATTCTTCCTCTCCTGCAACCCAACGACTGGATGTGCTCCATCGACCTGAAAGATGCCTATACACATATCCCAATGCACACCACTTCGTGGCGCTACCTATGCTTCAGTTTCCAAAATCACCATTATCAGTACAAGGTGCTCCCCTTTGGGTTGTCGGCGGCACCCAGGGTCTTCACCAAGTGCATGGTGGTGGTGGTGGCTTACCTCAGACAACAAGGCATAACAATATTTCCATACTTGGACGACTGGCTCGTCGTGGCACAGACCCCGGAGGACCTGATCACTCACCTCCACAAGATTATTCTCTGCCTCCAAGAGTTGGGTCTAGTAGTAAATTTTTCGAAGTCACATCTGCAACCTACCCAACAGTTGCAATTCATAGGGGCGTATCTGGACACTACCAAGTGCAGAGCATTCCTTCCAGCAGACAGAATTATTCTCCTACGAACGCTTCTGCTCAAACTACTCAATACTCCCTCGCCGACAGCCAGACAAATCGTAGTGGTCGGGTCACATGGCGGCGGCAAATTTTACGGTTCCCAACACTAGATTGCATATGAGACAACTTCAGTGGGGACTAAAACGGCAATGGAGACAACACTCTCAGCCTTTAAATCACACAATTTCGCTAACTTCTCAAATGAAAGAGGAAATCACTTGGTGGCTGTCCTCCAACACATTATCCAAGGGAGCTTTGTTCAGGATGCCCGGCCACGACATGGTCCTGACCACGGATGCGTCCAGAACGGGCTGGGGGGCACACCTAGAAGTTTACGAGACGCAGGGTCTGTGGTCCTCGTCCGAACAGAACCTTCAGATCAACATACTGGAACTCAGAGCAATCCGCAATGCCCTGTTAGCATTTCAGGACTATCTGAAGGGCCGCAGAGTAATGGTCTACACAGACAATCAGGTAGCCATGTTCTACATCAACAAGCAAGGGGGATCGGGTTCCTGGCCCCTTTGCAAAGAAACGCTACTGATTTACCGCCATGCTCATCAGCAATGTATCCACCTACAAGCGACTTACCTCCCGGGAATAGTCAACACGAGAGCGGACAAGCTAAGTCGGATCTTCCACCCACACGAATGGATTCTCATTCCGGAGGTCACCCAACATGTATTCGCACAGTGGGGCACCCCAACAATCGACCTCTTTGCGACGGAGCTCAACGCCCATGTTCCACGTTTCTGCTCCATACATCCCAGCCTTCTCCGGACAGCTCAAGATGCATTTCTAATCTCTTGGTCCACAAACCTCCTCTACGCTTTTCCATACATTCCCCTCATAACGAGAACCATTCAAAAATGCATAGAGGACAAGGCAGGACTGATCCTCATAGCCCCCGTGTGGCCGCGCCAGCCTTGGTACAGTTTCCTGCTACGATTGTCACAGGAACCTCCCATACGTCTCCCTCAACATCCAGACCTTCTAGTTCAAGATCAAGGAACTCTATTGCATCCTTTACATGCCTCTCTTCATTTGACGGCATGGCTGTTGAACGGTGTCTTCTAACAGAGCAAAAGATATCGCAACAAGCGCAATTGATCCTGCTGGAATCAAGAAAATTGTCCACCAGACGCAATTACAACTACAAGTGGAAACGTTACTCCTTATGGTGTGTAGCCAGGGGCATTCAACCAATAGATTGTCCACCTGAGACACTTCTGGATTACCTATGCACCCTTTACACACTGGATTAGCCACTTCTTCCATTCGAGTACATCTCAGTGCCATAGGAGCTTACCATAGACTTTTTAACAATGCATCTATCTCTACCCATCCACTCCTTTCTCGATTCATCAAAGGACTATCTCATTTGCGTCCGCCAGTGGCAAAGCCTCCAGTGCCGTGGAGTATCAATACGGTATTGGACCAGCTTATGTGTCCTCCATTCGAACCGTTGGACTCGGCTCATCTCAAATATCTCACTTGGAAAGTAGTTTTTCTTGTGGCAGTGACATCAGCAAGAAGATAAGTGAATTACAAGCCTTAGTGCATTATTCTCCATACTTACAGTTTTTTCCACAGAAGGTGGTGTTGAGAACACATCCATCGTTCTTACCAAAAGTAGTCACACACTTTCACATCAACCAAAGTATTGAACTACCGACTTTTTTCCCAGAACCTCATCACAGTCCAAGGGAACAGCTCCTTCACACGCTCGACTGTAAACGAGCTCTACGACACTATGTCTCCAGAACTCATACCGTAGCTAGACCTTCGCAATTGTTTCTTTCCTTGATCCAAAGGCTCCAGGAGTACCAGTCTCCAAACGTACTATCTCCAGTTGGATAGTTCAATGTATTCAATTTTGTTATGAGAAGAACAACATAACTCTTTCTTCAACACCAACAGCTCATCAAGTACGGGCTTTATCAACCTCATGGGCGCACCTTCGTAACGTTCAGCCCATAGACATTTGTAAAGCTGCAACCTGGTCTTCCCTTCACACATTCACTTCGCATTACTGTCTAGATCAACAAACATCTGCAGATGCGAAAATAGGGCAAGCAGTTTTGCACTCTATATCCTCTGAGGCTACGGACTGCCACCCCATTGATCACGTTTCAACAAACCCTTCTATTACGTGATCGGGAGCTTGGGACTCCCATGACAGCATGGCTAATTCAGCCCTGCTATTGACGGGAAAAGCAAGTTTGCTTACCGTAAACGGTGTTTCCGTAGATAGCAGGATGAGTTAGCCATGCTGACCCACCCTCCTCCCTGGCAGTCATCATCGTTTCAACTACAACACAGCTTAATCACAGACTGAGGAGATCAGTACTTCCTGCGCGGGAACCCACGCGCAGCCGCAGAGGGACTAAAAACTTAACCTCTGCTTTATCAAGCTCCGCCTCCCGGACCTGATGGACAGATCCCATGACAGCATGGCTAATTCATCCTGCTATCTACGGAAACACCGTTTACGGTAAGCAAACTTGCTTTACATGTAACTTACAACCAAAGTAAATATAGGCAGTGCCTTTACAAAGAACAGTAGATCAGTAAACGCAGTAACATAAGTAACAACTAGATAAATTAGAAATGGGGATTGAGACTAGGAGAGACAAAGGAGGGAGGGTGGGGGGGGGGAGGAGGGAGGGGGTCACTGTTGCCCCTCCACGGTAAAAAGGGGAAGGTTATATACAGGATTTGGTAAAAACATTTGTTATGTACATGATATATACATGGTTATATAACCCTGTATACAACACTCGTGGGAAAGAGGTTATATACATGGTTATATAATATTCTTTATATACAAAGTAAGGTGAGGAGAGGAGGGCTAGAGGGGGCAAGTGTTAGTGCTGGGTCCTGAGGGGGGAGGGTTGGTAATTGATGATGAAAGGGGGTAGGCTTGGAGGAAGAGCCAGGTTTTAAGTTTCTTTTTGAAGTTAGGTGTGGAGGTTTCGGTGTGTAGGTCAAGAGGCATAGAGTTCCAAAGGGTGGGGCCTGCGAGGGAAAGAGCTCTGTTGGTTGTGGAAATGAGTCTAGTGGATTTTATGGAAGGAGAAATTAGGGTTCCACGGAGTGAGGAACGAGTAGGTCTTGCAGAGGTGCGAGGGAGGAAAGGTGGGTTAAGCCAGTTGTAATGTTCATTGATGATGCTTTTGTGAATGAGGGTTAGGGTTTTGTAAATAATTCGTGAGTGAATGGGAAGCCAATGGAGCTCGAAGAGGGTGGGAGTGATGTGTTCTTTCTTATTTATATTAGTGAGGATACGTGCTGTGGCGTTCTGTAGGAGTTGTAAAGGTTTGATGTAGGTAGCGGGGAGGCCAAGGAGGAGAGCATTGCAGTAATCGATCTTTGAAAGATTATAGATTGGAGTACAGTACGGAAATCAGATAAATGGAGAAGGGGTTTGAGTTTTTTGAGGGTTTGTAATTTGAAATAACAGCTACTGAGACTAGATTTGATGTAAGGTTTGAAGGAGAGTTGGTTATCGAGTATAACACCCAAGTTTCGTGTATTAGAGGTAAAAGAGGTAGAAGAGAGGGTAGGGGGTATGGGTGTTGGCGAATGTTTAGAAGAAATGAGAAGGAGTTCAGTTTTTTGGGGATTGAGGGATAGGTGAATATCAGTGAGGAGCTGGTTGATGGAGGAAAGAATAGAGTCCCAGTTTTGGAGTGCGGTGAGAAGGGAGTTTGTGAAGGGTATGAGGATTTGCACGTCATCTGCATAGATGAAGTGTGTAACCCCAAGGTTGGAGAGGAGGTTGGTGAGAGGGAGCATGTAAATGTTAAATAGGGTTGAGGAGAGGGAGGATCCTTGGGGGACACCACAGTCGAGATTAACAGGTGAAGATACAAAGTTGTCAGTGAGGACTGTGTAGCTACGATTTTGGAGGTAAGACTTAATCCATAAGAGAGCAGTGCCGGTGATTCCTATGCTGATCAGGGTGTTGATAAGGATATTATGATTCACAGTATCGAATGCGGCAGAAATATCTAGCATAACAATGAGGTAGGAGTTGCCAGCGTCCATTCCTTTGATTATGGTATCTGTTAGGGAAAGGAGAAGGGTTTCTGTGCTGAGATGTTTTCGGAAACCAAATTGTGTTGGTTGGAGTATGTTGGATTGTTCAAGGTAGTCAGAGAGGCGGGAGTTTACTAGTTTTTCAAGGACTTTGTAAAGGAAAGGGAGGTTGGAGATGGGACGGAGGTTAGATAGGTTGGAGGGATCAAGAGAGGGTTTTTTTAGGGCTTGACTACTGCTTGTTTTAGGGAGTTGGGGACCAAACCTTGTTCAAGGGAGCAGTTCACAATTTTGGAGAGTGAGGTAGCAATGGTTTTAGGAATGGCGAGTAAGAGTTTAGTGGGAATGGTTTCTGGGGGATGGGAAGAGGGTCATATTTTTTAAGATGTTCTCTATTTCTAGAGTTGAGGAAGGTTCAAGTGAAGAGAGGATGGTGAGTGTGTGTGGGGTGGGGAGGGTTATATTGTTGGTATTGGCAGTGAATTTAGCAGTAATATTGGAGATTTTATTTTTAAAGAATTGGGCAATTTCATTGCATCGAGACTGTGTGGAGGGAACCTGAGGTAACGAAACATTGGGTTTGGTAAGGTTTGAGATTAAGGTAAAGAGGGCTTTAGGGTTAAATTGGAGGTGGTGGATTTTTTTGGCATAGTATTCTTTTTTAGTTTTCTGAATGGCGTTTCTATATGCATGCATAAGTTGGTAGTAGATGGTTTTGTTGGCAGGAGAGGGGTGTTTACGCCATCGTCTTTCAGCTGCTCTCAGTTGGGTTTTTTGGGTTTTAAGTATATGGGTGTACCAAGGTTTTTTATTTGATTTGGTTTGTTTGACAGTTTTTTGGGTGATTGGACATAGGTTGTTGGCAATATTAAGGGTAGTTGCTGCCCAGGAAGATATAGCACTCTCCGCTGTCTCGAGGTCAAGTTGATCTGTAATATTGGAGCAGGCCGTTTCAAGGGTGTCTAGGGGGCAGGTCTTATGGAAAGGGAAAGATTTAGGTTGGGGAAAAAGGGGAGGGGGTGGGATTTGTAGAGCAAGAGTTGTGTTGATCATGGAGTGGTCAGACCATGGGACAGGGAGGCATGTGGGGGAGTGGGTGGTGTTGATGAGTGAGTTGGTGAAAATAAGGTCAAGGGTATGGCCAGCTTTGTGGGTTGGGGAGTGAATGATTTGAGTGAAGCCCATCGCGTCTAAAGAGGAGAGGAATGCTTCGCATGATGGGGATTGTGGTGTGGAGTCAACATGAAGATTAAAATCGCCAAGGAGTATGGTGGGGATGTCAGGAGAGAGTGAGATAGTGAGAAATTCAATGAGAGGGGAGGGATCCTTTTCTAGTAGACCAGGGTGGGTGTAGGTCAGGCAGATTTGTAGGGAGTTTGATTTGAATAGGCCTACTTCGTATTGGTTGGGAATATTGCAGACTTGTGATGTGAGTTTGAGTTCTTTTTTGGCTATCAGGAGTAGGCCTCCTCCTCTTTTCTTTTTACGGGGGATAGAGAAAATGTCATAGGTTTCAGAGGGCAGTTGGTTGATGAGGGGGGTGTCACAAGGTTTAAGCCAAGATTCGGTTACTGCAAAGATATCTGGTTTGGAGTCAGTTAAAATATCATGGAGAAGGTGTGTCTTTTGTTTCAGGGATTGAGCGTTAATGAG
The DNA here is from genome assembly GCF_901001135.1 of Rhinatrema bivittatum. Classification (NCBI taxonomy): domain Eukaryota; kingdom Metazoa; phylum Chordata; class Amphibia; order Gymnophiona; family Rhinatrematidae; genus Rhinatrema; species Rhinatrema bivittatum. The sequence goes on along the minus strand of NC_042624.1, from coordinate 31,107,809 downwards.
GAGTAGAGAAATGAGTGACAGGGTAAGGGCTTGTGTGGAGGGAGATATGGGGATGGGGGTCAGTCGCCTTTTTTGAGCGTTGTGGGGGCTGGAAGGGGGGAAGGATAGTTTTGAAGGGAGTCTGTTTAGGTAAATGTTGGGACAGGGGTAGGAGTGCGGAGGCATTGTGCAGTGAAGGGCTAGTGGAGGTATACTATAATATAGTATATATAATGTAATATAATATAGTGGGGGAATAATGGGGAGAGAACTGAATAATGAGATGCAGATACAGTTATACGGGTACAGTTATGTAGATACAGTTATGCAAATACAGTTATGCAGATACAGTTGTGCAAATACAGTTAGGCAGACACAGTTATGCAGATATATAGAAAATGAACGATGAGATGCATACACATTTAAGAGGATATATAGCGTGTAGCAGAGGATTATCTGGAAATGGGCAGAGGTTAAACAGGCTGTTTGTGGCCTGTCTTTCGTCTCCGCGGTGAAGGCAGAGTTTATAGGGCGGTCTCTTGTCACAAGTTCGGAGCTCCTAACCCCGATGGGTTTACGCCGACCGCGTGGAGCTATGGGGGAGTTCAGAGGTAGATAGGCATAGCGAGCGGAGTTGGAGGCAAGTAAAGGGGGGCAGACGGGAGGCTTGGTAATGAGACTGGCTGGCACCCTGTGGGATGTGAGGGGCCTCTCTCAAGACTCACCGGCCTTGCAGGGTACAGACGTCGTCCTGTGGGTTTTTTAGCTCAGGAACAGGAAGATTGGGGTTTTCTGTCAGTTAATGTGAGCTGCAGTTGGATATTCCGGTTGAGGCGGTTGTAGTTGTATGGCAGAAAGTAGTAGAAGGAGATGGGTTGCGGTCTTTGAGGTAGATGCCTGAGTCTGGTCACTGGCAGAGGGCTGCCCTGGGGGCTGCACGAAGGGGCGCACAAAGGGGCAGGCCCCTTTGTCGTGCTCCTTTGGTGTGCGACACACGGCGCGCAGCGCCGGAGTGGCTGTGAAATTTAAAGGACTAACAATATTGGACTAACTATTTTTATTGGACTAACAATATATCTGTAGCTATCTTAATAGTAAGTTATTTCATTTAGTGTAAGTCAGGGGTGGGCAGTCTTTTGGGTCAGAGGGCCATGTTAGGAGTCTGGCTGGGATGGAAGGTGGAGCCAGTGTGATCCAAGGAGCAGGGGAAAAGCTGCTATCTGGAGATCTAGCTGAAGAGCAGTTGGGGGCAGGACCAAATGAAAGCTCAGAGACACATCAACAAGAAGTAAGATCACTTTTGCCCTACCAATGGTCACTTCCAACTGGACATGGCATGCTCTCACTGCTGTGGACCAACACTTCCCACTGTCTCGCGTGCCGGATGTCAACTTGCAACAGGCTGGATGTAGCCCAAGCTGCAAGGTGTCTAGCTTAACCAAATGCATCGGCCTTCACTAGGTCATTACACTTGTGTCAGTATACAGTAGCGTAGGGACAACGAGAAGGTGAGTTATATGTAGGTGTAGATAGAGGTTTGTGATCAGTCGTCTTGGATTAGTAGAACATGAAAATCAAGGGTTTAACTAGGAGGATGAGGTACAATAGATAGTGAAAGGTGGACTGAAGTAAGTTAGTCGTGGATTTTAACATGGTCTCATGGTCGAGTCAGGTAGTCAGTGATAGAAGGGAGTCTCTGTAGCTGTCTTCGTCATAATGGATCAAAGCATGGTCAAATGAGCCAAACCTAGACTTTTTTCCTGAAGGTAAGGCAAGATGTCTCAAGGCGTAGTGGTATCTTGTTACATAATTTTGGGGCATAGAAGCTGAATGCACAACGTCTTGTACAGAAACCAAAGGAAGAGAGGATAGGAGGGCTGTATGGGAGGATCAAAGTGCCCTTGTAGGGGTGTACAGAACAGCAGCTGGGAGAGATACTGGCAGGGGAGGGGGTACTACTGTTCAGCACTTAAAGCAGAGTTGTTAATTGGATCTTGCTTTTAACTGGAAGCTAGGGCAGCTGATTTAAGATTGGCCTTATGTGGTCAGTTGCTTTGGCTGTGCTTTGTAGGTAATATATTATACACCAATAAGAAATATCTATATATTTCTTTTGGTACAACAACAGTACAGCCAATTATAATAGAGTGTGAATGTGATTTCAAAATAGAACAAAAACATGGCCTCTAAGGAGAGAAAAAGCTAAAGACCATGCTACCTGGTACTTTTTTAAAATTAACAAGGAAATATGACAGCAGAAAAAGACTGTCTAGTTTGCCCATCTGTCCAATTAATTTATCATTATAACTCTCATCACTTCCTTAGAGATCCTCTATATTTATCCTATGCTTTCTTGAATTCAGATACTGTTTTTGTCTCCACCACCTCCACTGGAAGGCTGTTCCATGCATCCACCACCCTCTCTGTAAAGAAATATTTCCTGTCTACCCCTTCAATCTCATTTCATGACCCTTCTTTCGAGAGCCTCCTTTCCATTGAAAAAGGCTCACCTCCTGTGCAGAGAGACATTCAAATATCTCAGTTTCCATCACATCTCCCCTATTTCACCTTTCCTCCAGGGTATACATGTTTAGATCTTTAAATCTATCTCCATATGCTTTACAACGAAGACCACTGACCATTTTAGTAGCCACTCTCTGATCGACTCCATCCTGTTTATATCCTTTTGAAGGTGCTGTCTCCAGAGTGTACACAGTATTCTAAGTGAGGTCTCCGCAGGGATCTATACAGGAACAATATCACCTCCCTTTTTCCGCTGTCCATTCCTCCCCGTATGCAGCCAAGCATCTTTCTGGCTTTTACTGTTGCTTTATCCACCTGCTTGGCCTCCTTAAGATCATCAGATACAATAACCCCTAGATCCCGCTCTTCCTTTGTGCTTAGAAGAATTTCACCTTCAATCCTGTACCTTCCCTTGGTTCTGACTAGGAGGATGAGGGAACATACCTTAATTTCAGACCTATTAGTAAAAATGTGTAACCTATCATTAAAAATCATCCATTGTACTTGAAGACTGGAGGGTGGCTAATGTAACCCCAATATTTAAAAAGGGCTTCAGGAGCGATCCGGGAAACTACAGACCAGTTAGCCTGACTTCAGTGCAAGGGAAAATAGCGGAAAGTGTTCTAAATATCAAAATCACAGAACATATGGAAAGACATGGTTTAATGGAACAAAGTCAGCATGGCTTTACCCAAGGCAAGTATTGCCTCACAAATCTTCACTTTTTTGAAGGAGTTAATAAACATGTAGATAAAGGTGAACCTGTAGATGTGGTATATTTGGATTTTCAGAAGGGGTTTGACAAAGTTCCTCATGAGAGGCTTCTAGCAAAAGTAAACAGTCATGGGATAGGTGGCGATGTCCTTTCGTGGATTACAAACTGGCTAAAAGACAAGAAACAGAGAGTAGGATTAAATGGACAGTTTTCTCAGTGGCTTTACCCAAGGCAAGTATTGCCTCACAATAATGCAAAAACAGAAACACCACCATTCCTCATAGTCAAGAAATATAAATCAATTATGAAAGTAAACCATACTAATAAAAAAAAATTCAAAACAGATGACAAATAGAGCATCTAATAAATAAGAAGGAGAAAAAAAACTTTAAACATTTTCAAAACAATCAAAATATTTATAAACAAAACTAATAAGGATAAAAATGTTCCTTCCTCTCCATACCTGGGCACATTTGATTTTCAGTCACTCAGAGATTATCATGGATTAGTGGAGAAGGGGGTAGGGGAGCATGAAATACACAAACATTTACATACTTCTACCCTCTCTTCTTCTTGCTCTCCTCTTCCACCTCCTCACTCCCCCTTTCCTCTCACCCACCTTCCCTCCCCTCTGTCACTCACCACCTTCCCACTCCCCCCCCCCCCTTCCTATCCCTTTCTTTCCCTCACTTATAATGTAAGAACATAAGAAATACCATGCTGGGTCAGACCATAGTCCATCAAGCCCAGCATCCTGTCTCAGAGAGTGGCCAAACCAGGTCACAAGTACCTGGCAGATTCATGTAAACCTCCTCTTCCTCTCCCATCATTCCTAGAGGCCACACTCAATCTGTTCTCTACCCTCCTTATCCCCATAGTCACTCTCTCAAACCCACTCATTTCCAGCAATCACACTCGCTCTGTCCCCCTCATCCCCAGCATTGACTCTCTATCAAATCCTCTAACCCAGAGCTTTCCAAAGTGTGTGTCGCGACACTTTACTGTGTCGCCTGCAGTGTGCCGGTGTGTCGCGCAAGCCCGGTGCATGTGACACACCGGCAAGTGGGAGCCAATGCGGCCGCCGGTGGACCTCATCCCACTGGCGGCTTAGTACTGAAGAATCGCTGTGCTCCGTGCCGGCAGGAAGATCGGCAAGGCCGTGGTGGAGCTCACGTCACCACGGCCAGAAGAAAAAGGTGACGTCTAAACGTGCAGGTGCTCCTTCTCCTTCCTACCCATGCGGCCCCGGAAGAAAAATATTGAAGGAGCCGCACGGGCAGGAAGGGGGAGGAGCGTCGGCCACGTGCAGAAGAGGAGCAGCGTTGTTGCTGCCAGCTAAGAAGAGGAGGAGGAGGCCCGGTAGCAGGGTCCCCACCGCAGATCGGCCGGAGAAGAGCAGGGCCGCCGCTGCCGCGGATCGGCCCGAGAAGAGCAGGGCCGCCGCTGCCGCGGATCGGCCCGAGAAGAGCAGGGCCGCCGCTGCCGCGGATCGGCCCGAGAAGAGCAGGGCGGCCGCTGCAGAGCCCATCCTGCAGCGACCCGTGAAGAGGAGGCCCAGAGGTAAGAGAGAAGCTGAGGGCCCGTAGAGTGCGTGTGAATGCATGGGTGCCTGCCTGAGGGTGTGTCTGTGTATGAGAATGTATGGGTGTCTTCCTGGGGTTTGTATGTGTGAGAAGAGGTGCCTGCCTGTGTGTGGTGTATGGGTGTGTGTGTGAGAATGAATTGGTGCCTGCCTGGGGGTCTGTGTGTGTGTGAGAATGAATTGGTGCCTGCCTGGGGGTCTGTGTGAGAATGAATGTGTGCCTGCCTGGGGGATGGTGAGGGAGTGGTATGAAAATGAATGGGAGCCTGCCTGGGGGTCAGTTTCAGTGTGTGAGAATGACTGGGAGCTTGCCTGGGTGTGTGTGTTTGTATGAGAATGATTGGGAACTTGCCTGGGTATGTGTGTGTGTATGTGAGGGAGCCAGAGAGAGTGAGAGCATGAGTGTGTATGAGAAAATCCAGGGGAGTAAGAGTTTGTGTGGGGGGTGTGTGTGGAGGGGAAGAGAGTGTCTTAGAGCCTGAGAGTGTGTCAGTGTTTGTGAGAGCGAGAGGTTATGGTGGATATAAGAGCATGAATGTGTATGTATGTGACAGTGTATGTGTGAGAGAGAATGGACATGTGAGTATGTGTGTGTGAGAGAGAGGATAACCTCCTAATCCTTGACAATATCAGGGTGACTGGAAATCAAGAGCTCCAAAGTATGGACAGCAGGGGCTTTTTAAAATCCTTATTAGTTTTAATTATTGGGTGTTATTTGATAAATGTGCTGTTTTGAAATATTTTATTGGTGTTTGGGAAATTGTAAAAAATGTATATGATTTTAATTAATAGAAATTCTATTTATCAATAGTTTTAAAATATTCTTTTATTAGTATGGTTTTACTATTATAACTGATGCTTTATGTTTCTTGATTTTATGTTTTATGAGGAATGGTGGTTCTGTTTTTCCATTGTTAATACAGAGAGTCTGGCTTCTTGGGATTTCCATTTCAGTTTTTGTCTAATTTGTGCTCCTTTATTTTGTAGTCTGTATTTGGTGAGGGTCTGTCTCTGCTCTTTGTGTGTGACCATGATGAGAGATTCTGCTAGCATAGGGATCTATAGCAATCTGGTTTGTTTTGTTTCCTCAGTAGGTGGTATATTGGTATTCTAGGACCCAGTTAATATTTACCCTTGCTTTTTCACAGGTAGGGTTATTGTTGTTTGAGTCCTTGGTGTTATTACTGTTACGTTATGATGGGATTGCAGTATAAATTTTGAGTGTCTTTTTTGCGGGGTTTTGTGTTAGTTCACAATGTGCCTGGCAGTGGAAGGTGTTTGTGCTGCTGTTACTGTGAGGTGACACCAGAATTTGAAAATATCTTTTAGTATGATGAGCTGTAAGGGAAACATCCAAGCTCCATTGTTTGGGGGAATTTCAGTGGATGCAGAGAGTTACAGAACTGGAGGTGCAGGATTTATATTGACATTCTGTCCCTTCCTATAAATTCCAGACTTCACTCTCATAGACATATAGAATTAGTTGAATGAGGCTATCAATAATTTTATAGTGTGAAACTGGCCAGCTTTTTAAAATTACGCAGAAGACCTTTTGGACTTTTTTATTAACATCAAATATTCAAAAGCTGTGTCCATCAAGCTCATATATCTCATTAAAGAGGTAAATTGAATAACACAATAACTTTGTTTTATTATTGTTACTCATAAATTATAACAATAACATTAATCTTGGAATATTATATATTTTTAATATAAATGAAAGGTTTTCACAAGATAGGTTGTGTCATGATACATTTTATTATGTATATATTTAAGGAAACATACGTAAATTGTCAAAATACATTTTGTTCATTTAACCTTTAACCTCTGTGTCCCGAAATTATGTTTGTCTAAAAAGTGTGTCACCAACATGAAAAGTTTGGAAAGCTCTGCTCTAACCCCTAGCAGGCACTATCTCTCTCTCAATCCTGCTCATTCCCAATAGTCATACTCTATGCTCCTTATCCCAGCAATCACATAAGAACATAAGAAATTGCCATGCTGGGTCAGACCAAGGGTACATCAAGCCCAGCATCCTGTTTCCAGCAGAAACCAAACCAGGCCACAAGAACCTGGCAATTACCCAAACACTAAAAATATACCATGCTACTGATGCAATTAATAGCAGTGGCTATTCCCTAAGTAAACTTGATTAATAGCCGTTAATGGACTTCTCCTCCAAGAACTTATCCCAACCTTTTTTGAACCCAGCTACACTAACTGCACTAACCACATCCTCTGGCAACAAATTCCAGAGCTTTATTGTGCGTTGAGTGAAAAGGAATTAGTCTTAAATGTGTTACTTGCTAACTTCATGTAATGCCCCCTAGTATTTCTATTATTTGAAAGTGTAAATAACTGATTCACATCTACTCATTCACTCTCTCTCTAACCCACAACTCACTCCCTCTCCATACCCCCATCATCAACAGTCACACACTCTCTCTTCTTCATCAGCAGCCACGCACTCTCTCTCTTCTCCTTCATCAGCAGTCACACACTCTCTCTCATCCCCCTCTGTCCCAAGCAATCTCTCTCTCCTTTCCCTTTCCTGTTTCCAGTAGTTAATCTTTCAGCTCTGGCAAATGTTGAGGATCAGTGACATTGCTGCAAACTTTAAATAAATAAACTTCCACTTGTGATTTTTTTTTTTTTTATTGCCACAGTGGGGTTTCCATAAAAGCATGCATACTAAGCTTCCCATATTGGCAATCAATTTCTCATTTGGAGGCAGGAAACGCCAACAATGTCCTTTACTTCCAGACCACCAGGCTGGATCCAGGTTTAACTGCATGGACTTTTCCCTACATTAATGCAGCCCATAGGCACTGCCTCTTCGACTTTCTCTCGAGGGCAGTGCTAATGCCCTTCCTTTCCCTCTCAGTCACAAGCCACCATGAGCCATATGACTCACACATGTTCTCCGCCCCCCCCCCCCCCCCCCCGGTGGTCCTCTTCTTCTTCCTGCCGGCCAGGTGTGGGAAGCCCACCAGCAAGTCACACTGCATGAGGCCTCTTCTCACTGGCGAGGGGGGGGGATGGTAGAAACCCCATCGGCGCATTACTATACGGCACTACTATGCGGGGTCTCTTCTTACTGGGGGAGGGGTGGGAACCCCTCCAGTGTGTCACCACTGGCCAGGGCTAACATTTTTGTTGCCCTGTGCGAACAATTACTGTACTGGCGCCCTAAGTGAATCTTACAGCTTTGTGCCCGGCCCTCTCCAAACATAAAATTATGTTTTTATAATAAAAGATTTTACATGAAAAAGTACACAAAGTACAGTCTTTTGAAGTAAAAATATCACAACAGTATCTATAATATATTTGCATGCACTACTGTGGCATGAACCAGAAAACCCTGCATAAAAGCCAAAAAAACCCCTCTTGGAACGCATATGGTATTGGGACTGATGGGTGTAGGCCTTAGAAAGCCATGAGTAAACTGAATTATAAGTACTATATAATAAACCTCTCATTCCAAAGCAGCACTAACTGCCAGCGCTCATTTACAACCCTATCTATGAAAAGGTGACCCTGTAAATATTACGCCAAGCCCTAAAACATCAATACTCCTCCTCCTATTAGGAAAACAGATCAAGCCAAGCAGCTTTAGATTCCTACATAAAAACGACAGTTTAGCAGAATACCTCACCTCAGTCATACATGCAGAATACAGACAGGCTTTCACCAAATAAAGAATAAAGTGACTATAAAGTATAAATGGAAAAGTGCAGACAAAAACTGAAATGGAAACCACAACAAGCCAGGATCTATGGGGTAGATTTTAATAAAGTACACCCGCGTGTACTCTTGTTCGCGCACCAGGCGCGAACAAGAGTACGCCGGATTTTAAAATCCGGGGTCGGCGCGTGCAAGGATGCCCAAAATCGGCAGCCTGCACGCGCCGAGCCGCACAGCCTGCCTTGGAGGGAACTTTCCTTCCACCCCCCCCCCCCCCACCACCACCTTTGTTAGAAAAGTTGGGCATGCGTAACTTGCACGCGCCAGCTGGCTGGCGTGCGATTCCCCAGCCCAGGAGCGGTTTCGGAGGCCTCGGCCACGCCCCCGAAATGCCCCCGGGCCGGAACCACGCCTGTGGCCCTGCCCCCAGATGACGTGCTGCTGCGACACGCCCCCCCGACACACCCCGGGACTTACGCACGTCTCGGGGCTTGCGCGCGCCGCCGAGCCTATTCAACATAGGCTCGGCGCGCGCAGGGGGAGCTTGGGGCAGGTTATCGGGGATACGCGCGTACCCCTTTGAAAATCTGCCCCTATATGCAGTGCAGCAATGGAAAATCAAAAACATCACCCAATTAATTAAAATCAATATGGATAAAAGAAATACCTATGAATGTTTGACTTCTTTCACCCTGAGATGAGATTAGTGGGAGGTGTACACACTCTGGCTCCCTCCCTCTCAGGCACACACACAACCTTCCTCTCTCAAAGGCAAGTAAACACACGTGCTAACTCCCTACTTCTCCAGCTGCTGGCACGCGATTCCCTGGCAGCTATGAGGCCTCCCAAGTTGGGCCACCAGAAGGGACGGGATCCCCCGGGCGGCTGCGGGACCTTCACTGGTTGAGCCACCGGGCAGGATGGGATCCCCTGAGTGGCCGTGGGACCATCACTAGTTAGGCCGCCAGGCGGGATGGGATCCCCCAGGCGGCTGCAGGACCTCCACTTGTTGGGATGCTGGGCGGGATCGGATTTCTCGGCAGCACAGGACCTCCTCCCATTGGACCACTGGGAAGGATGGGATCCTCCAGCAGCTGCAGTGCCTCTGCCATTTGGGCCACCAGGAGGCATGGGATCCCTCAGTGGCTACAGGGATTTTCCTTATCTTGTACAAAAGACCCCCAGTCGCCTCCTATAGTCCTTGCCTCCCTCTCTGTATACCACTGCATCCTTGAGAGCAGCAGCTAAATTGGAGGCTTGCAGGTGTGCCCTCCCCCTGTGGCCTATGGGTGCTGCATCGAACCTCTAAAAGGGGGCAGTGGGCACTAACTGCACCCTTTGACACCCGTAGCAATGACACTCTACTACCCAACTCTTATGTATTGGGTGGGAATTTCCTATTCTTGTGCAGGAGATGGCAGGTCTGTTAACTGCACATCAGTAAAAGTTGCTTAAAGCTTGACACACACGCACAAAATAAAGCTTCCCAGCAGTTTCCCACTAAATTTCTTGAAGACAGAGGCCACTGAGGGTGTAGTCGCTAGAATACGGCTGTGGAGGGGAGTCAAATCCTACCATAGCTGCATCCTCCTGTGCAGTTTGAGGGACTGCTTCGTGTTGGGAAAAGGGACAATATCACTTCTCTGACTCCCATACACATTCACTTTAGCCAAAGTACAGGCAGACGCTGAGATTTAAAAAAAAAAAAAAAAGGGGGGGGTCTATTTAAGGCTCGGGAAGGAGGCGGGTCGGCCGAAGGTCGGCCCGCTTCCTCTAAAGAAAGGAGGAGAAAAGAACCAAAGAGAGGAAAATCACTTCCCCGGCGCCCCCTAGAGAGGGCGCCGGGGACTAGCAGGAAAAAAACCGTAAAGGAAGGGAAAGAGGGCCTTAACAAAAGGGCCACAAGATGGGACATGTGGCCCATAATAAGGAAAAAACCACTCACCTCTGGCCAATTGGTCCATGCCGCCGCTCGACCTACCGTGCGCAGGAGCAGGCCACCACATCCAGCAGGAACCCACGTCTCTCCCCACCATCAGCCTCAGTGAAGGCAAGGGGGGGGGGGGTGTGCCACGAGCTGCCTCCAACGCCGACAGCGAGGTGAAGCACAGATCCCCTGCAAGAAGGGGGGGGGGGGGGCGAGGTCTGTATCACATCATTTAGTCACATGGTCCAGTCATGTGTCCTTGTATCTATAAAAGGTCTAGAACAGGTAGATGTGAATCGGTTATTTACTCTTTCGGATAGTAGAAAGACTAGGGGGCACTCCATGAAGTTAGCATGGGGCACATTTAAAACTAATCGGAGAAAGTTCTTTTTTACTCAACGCACAATTAAACTCTGGAATTTGTTGCCAGAGAATGTGGTTCGTGCAGTTAGTATAGCTGTGTTTAAAAAAGGATTGGATAAGTTCTTGGAGGAGAAGTCCATTACCTGCTATTAAGTTCACTTAGAGAATAGCCACTGCCATTAGCAATGGTTACATGGAATAGACTTAGTTTTTGGGTACTTGCCAGGTTCTTGTGGCCTGGATTGGCCACTGTTGGAAACAGGATGCTGGGCTTGATGGACCCTTGGTCTGACCCAGTATGGCATTTTCTTATGTTCTTATGAAAGCAGAACGGGGGTGTTGTTCATATATGGCCAGAGACATTGGAGAGGTAGGATGGAGTTCCTGTCTGGAGCTAAAGTAAGTCTTGTTTCTTTTCCTCTCCTCTCACCCGCAACCCAAAGTACATCAAAGGCCCAAAACAGGAGCATATTAAAAGAAGGTTCTTATGTTCCTAGGTTCTGTGAAAGTTTGCTGCTTAAGAAAAATTTGGTGGGAAAAAGAGCAGGAAAATTTCAGTACGGAGAAATAGATCTTATGCTGGGTATGTGGAGGTTAGTTGTACTGGGACCGTGAATAAAAACAGGGATTAAGAGACTTGCTTCAATTAAATTAGTTTTCTGAGTGGAGTCCTTTACTTTTGCCTCATTTTGACTAAGTGAAAGGGTTGTGTGTTTTGAAACTATTTTGGAGAAAGATTGAAAATGACTGTGGAGAAGGGAGGAATGTTGCTGCTATACTCAACCTTTTCTGACTGGAGTCGGCTCTTACCAACTCTCACATAGGAGAAAGGAGTTTGGGGGGTGGGGCATAGTTGTAGAGAGGTTCTATCAATTTTGCATTGTTTAATTCATATTACATTAGAAGGCTTGTTCTTTCATGCCTGTTAACTGTTTTATTTTAAGTAATATGGCATAGAATGGGTTTTAAAACGGCATTCTTAGATTATTTTTCCAAGGTGAATTGAGACCTGTTCTCAAACCCCCCCCCCCCCCCCAACACACACACACACACATGGTGGACAGTGAAGAATAGGGCTGCATTTTTTTTTTTTTTACTATCCTATTATAGAGCTTTAAAGTGTTAACATGCTAATTGTTTTCCCATAGGTGACTTGATGCTTGTACTCTTTCCTTTTCAACATTTATTTATTTATTTAAGGTTTTTTTATATAGGCATTCATGAAGAGCTCACATCATGTCGGTTTACATAGAACAGGGGTGCAATGGATATAACAACGAACATAGATTAAACGTGATGAAGAGAAGCAGTTACAATTAACAAGGATTATTGAACTGGGGTGGAGGAATTAAAGAGAGATAGAAGAAGTTAATTATATACAAGTATACAATATATACATTAAACAATATAAATAGCTGCTGTGTAGGATATTTGCTGGCGAGGCATCTTAAGTGGAGTTTGGGAAGGCTTGCTTAAACAGCCATGTCTTTAGTCTTTTCCTAAAGGTTAGGAGGCATGGCTCATTTCTGAGATCAGGGGGGATGGAGTTCCATAAAGATGGGCCTGCTGTGGAGAAGGCTCTATCTCTTAAGGTGCTGTGGAAGGTGGCTTTATTAGGAGGAACATGGAGTGATCCTCTATATGCTTCTCTGGTTGGTCTTGTGGATTTGTGTAAGCGGAGGGGAAGTTGTAGGTCGATTGTGGTATGTTGGTGAATAATTTTGTATATCAAGGTGATGGATTTGTAGATAACTCTGAATTGAATGGGTAACCAGTGAAGGTCTTTAAGAACTGGAGATATATGTACTCTTTTCCTGGTGTTTGTTAGTAGACGGGCTGCTGCGTTTTGTACCATTTGGAGTGGTTTGGTGTATGATGAAGGGATACCAAGTAAGGTAGAGTTGCAGTAGTCTAACTTAGAGAAAATAATAGCTTGGAGGATGGTTCTGAAGTCTTTGGCATGGAAGAGGGGTCTTATCCTTTTTAAAACTTGAAGTTTGTAGAAGCAGTCTTTGGTTGATTTATTGATGAAGGCTTTGAAGTTCAGCTTATTGTTGATTATCACACCTAGATCTCTCACTTGTGTGGTTTGTGAGTTGGTTGGAGGAGAGGCGGTGAGATTGCTGTTCTCAGGAGTTATGAGTAATATTTCGGTTTTGGATGAGTTTAGTACTAGATTTAGGCTATTGATGAGGCGTTTGATTTCTAGGTGACAGGATTCCCAGTAGTCGAGGGTTTTTGAGTAGGATTCTTGTAAGGGGATTCTTTGTAAGGGGAGGCAGTAATTGGATTAAGTTGCCAGAGCCTCATGTGCATTGGGAACTGAATTCACTTTGGAGCTGGGATCTTCAATGAGCCAGAGCCTTTCCTGCTAAAGTTAAGTCCATTTTGGTTGTTATCTGTTGTTATCTGTGCTTAGAAGTAGGGCATTATTCTGCCAAAACTAGTGCACTGTCAAAACTTACCAAAATGAGGATTATCCAATGTAACTGCTGTGGAGCCTTTATTCTGAGGGAAAGCATCTGGAAACTTAGAGCTTGCCCAATTTGTGCACAACTCTCTTCCTTGAAAAAGGAGTTGAATGAGGTTAAAGCTCAATTAGCTTCAATTACAAGAATTACACCCACATTGCATTACTCGGAAAATAATTCCCCAACATCACAGAAAAACCAGAAGTCAAGAAAAAGAGATTCATTAGGCTCAGGCAGGACCCACAGTCACCCATTCTTGACAGATGGACAGCCAACAGGTACACCCTCCCACTCAAACAGGTCATTAAACAATTATTTAAAATCCAGGATTACAGTGGGCTCTGGTAGAATTAGACCTGTGATGAGGAGACACACAATGTACCAAATGCAAAAAGAACAACAAGCCTTCTCTATATTAAAAACTGAAGAAGTTCTTGAGAAAAACATTGAAGTGTTACCAGAAAAGAGAAAACAAACACAATGCATGCAGATTTTCAAGATCCATAAACAAAAGAAAAATCTAATTGAGATGGATAACTCTGTCAACAGTGGCACAACTGCAAAAGGAAAGAGTGAAGTGAATAACAAATCTCAAATAAAATCTCATAAGGAGTCCAGGAAAAGCAATAACCTTAAAGAGAGTACCTGGAAGGCTATGACCACAAATGCTCATAGTTTGGGAAATAAAATCCCAGATCTGCAGGCCCTAATGGCTGAGGCAGAATTGGACATTGTTGCTATCACAGAGACATGGTTCACAGAATCTCACGATTGGGATACAACAATACCAGGCTTTAACTTGTTAAGGAAGGACAGAGAGGATAGAAAAGGGGGAGGTGTGGCTCTTTGTCAGAAACAACATCCAAGCATCTGAGCTGCAAGGAAGTTGGAGCAAGGAAGAAGCTCTATGGGTCGACCTAAAAAAAGATGACAGAGCATCCATTTATATTGGAGTGGTTTACAGGCCTCCAAACCAAAAGGAAGAGCTGGACAGAGATCTGGTTGAAGACATCCATAAGATAGGTAAGAAGGGAGAAGTGGTGATCATGGGTGACTTTAATATGCCAGATGTAGACTGGAAAATCCCATCTGCAGAAACTAAAAATAGTAGAGCGATAGTGGATGCCATGCAAGTATCTTTGTTCAAACAAATGGTATTGGAACCCACTAGAGAAGGAGCTATACTCGACTTAGTGCTCACTAATGCAGATAATGTCTCAGATGTCCAGGTGGGCGCCCACCTCAGCAGCAGTGATCATCAAACGGTATGGTTTAATATCACTAAAAGAATAGGGAAAAGAACCACAAAGACCCGAGTTTTACAGTTCAAAAACACAGACTTTGAGGAAATGGGGAAGTACCTGGAGGAAGAACTTAAAGGATGGGAGAACGAGAGAGATGTGGATCAGCAGTGGTCCAATCTAAAAGGAGCAATCACCAAGGCAACTGCTCTATATGTTAGAAATGTAAAGAAAAGCAAAAGAAAATTGAAACCTATCTGGTTCTCAAAGGAGGTGGCTGACAAAATTAAAGCGAAAAGAACAGCATTCAAGAAATATAAAGGATCCCAAAGGGAGGAGCACAAAGAAGAATATTTGTATCAACTGAGGGAGACAAAGAAATTAATCAAGTTGGCAAAAAGTCAAGCAGAAGAGAGGATTGCCAAGGAGATAAAAAATGGTGACAAAACATTTTTCCGATACATCAGCGAAAAGAGAAAGGTCCAAAGTGGTATAGTGAATTGAAAGGTGGTAATGATCAATGTGTGGAGAGAGACGAAGAAATGGCAGAAATATTAAACGAATACTTCAGCTCTGTGTTCACTAAAGAAGACCCTGGAGAAGGACCATCTCTACACAACAAAAAACTGGAGGGAAGTGGAATAGATGAAAATCCTTTTACAGTGGAAAATGTGTGGGAAGAGCTAAGGAACCTGAAAGTGGACAAAGCCATGGGGCCTGATGGGATACATGCAAGGATATTGAGGGAGCTCAGAGATGTTCTGGCGGGTCCGCTGTGTGACCTGTTCAATAGATCCCTAGAAACGGGAGTGGTGCCGAGTGATTGGAGAAGAGCGGTGGTGGTCCCGCTTCACAAGAGTGGGAACAGGGAGGAGGCTGGCAACTACAGACCAGTTAGCCTCACTTCGGTGGTGGGAAAAGTAATGGAGTCACTGCTGAAAGAGAGAATAGTGAACTATCTACAGTCTGGAGAATTGCTGGACCAGAGGCAACATGGATTCACCAGGGGAAGATCCTGTCAGACAAATCTGATTGACTTTTTTGACTGGGTAACCAAGGAATTGGATCGAGGAAGAGCGCTCGATATCATATACTTGGATTTCAGCAAAGCTTTTGATACGGTTCCGCACAGGAGACTGGTGAATAAAACGAGAAGCTTAGGAGTGAGTGCCGAGGTGGTGACCTGGATTGCAAATTGGTTGACGGACAGAAGACAATGTGTGATGGTAAATGGAACCTTCTCTGAAGAGAGAGTGGTTTTAAGTGGTGTACCGCGAGGATCGGTGTTGGGACCGGTCCTGTTCAATATCTTTGTGAGCGACATTGCGGACGGGATAGAAGGTAAGGTTTGTCTTTTTGCGGATGACACTAAGATCTGCAACAGAGTGGACATGCCGGAAGGAGTGGAGAGAATGAGACGGGATCTAAGGAAACTGGAAGAGTGGTCGAAGATATGGCAGCTGAGATTCAATGCCAAGAAGTGCAAAGTCATGCATATGGGGAGTGGAAATCCGAATGAACTGTATTCGATGGGGGGGGGGGGGGGGGGGGGGGGGGGGGGGGGGAAAGGCTGATGTGCCCGGAGCAGGAGAGGGTGATAGTGTCTAATGATATGAAGTCTGCGAAACAATGCGACAAGGCGATAGCAAAAGCCAGAAGAATGCTGGGCTGCATAGAGAGAGGAATATCGAGTAAGAAAAGGAAAGTGATTATTCCCTTGTACAGGTCCTTGGTGAGGCCTCACCTGGAGTACTGTGTTCAGTTCTGGAGACCGTATCTACAAAAAGACAAAGACAAGATGGAAGCGGTACAGAGAAGGGCGACCAGGAAGGTGGAGGATCTTCATCGGATGACGTACGAGGAGAGATTGAAGAATCTAAATATGTACACCCTGGAGGAAAGGAGGAGCAGAGGCGATATGATACAGACTTTCAGATACTTGAAAGGTTTTAATGATCCAAAGACAACGACAAACCTTTTCCGTAGGAAAAAAATCAGCAGAACCTGGGGTCACGATTTGAAGCTCCAGGGAGGAAGATTCAGAACCAACGTCAGGAAGTATTTCTTCACGGAGAGGGTGGTGGATGCCTGGAATGCCCTTCCGGAGGAAGTGGTGAAGACCAGAACTGTGAAGGACTTCAAAGGGGCGTGGGATAAACACTGTGGATCCATAAATTCAAGAGGCCGCCAATGAAGAGTGGGGGACTCGCCAGAATGATGGCTACTGCCTGGAGACAATACCCTTATTCAATAAACATATACATGGTTACTGTGACTCCAACATCACTCTAAGCTTCAACAGCAAGAGGAAATATGGAAAAAAGGATTTGCACTCACAAAGAGGGGAGTAGCTGGCTTGTTACGGCGGTTACTACCCCAAACCAAATAAGCCTGATACTTCACTTTCAATGCATATCCAGCATAGTTCTCTGCTTCAACAGCAGGGCTGAAGAAAAACTGATACTTCACACATCCAGCAGAGCTCTCTGCCTCAACGGCAGGGGAGAAGAAAAAAGGGTTCGCACTCACAAAGCGGGGAGTAGCTGGCTTGTTACGGCGGTTACTACCCCAAACCAAATGTGCCTGATACTTCACTTTCGATGCATATCCAGCATGGCTCTCTGCTTCAACGGCATGGGAGAAAGACTGATACATCACGCATTTCCAGCATAGCTCTCTGCTTCAACAGCAGGGGAAAAGAAAAACAACCAATAAGGGCTGTATAACATAGTCTGGGTAAAACAAATAAGCATGGGTGTAGCTTGCTTATTGCGGCGGTTACTACCCCTACTACCCCTAACTAATCAAGCTAGACATTTCACTTGGATGCAGCTCCATCACTGCTCTCTACATTAATGGTGGGGGTGGAAGGGAAATAGAACCAAGAGCTAAGAGAAACAGATAAGTATGAGAGAAAAAATGTGTGAGGCTTGCTGGGCAGACTGGATGGGCCATTCGGTCTTCTTCTGCCGTCATTTCTATGTTTCTACGTTTCTATGTTTCATTTCTATAAGTTGAGGTTAGTGAGGAGTTGGCAAAGTGGTAGAAGGTAAATATTGAAGAGAGTTGGGGATAAAGAGGAGCCTTGTGGGACTCCAATGGATGAGTTGTGGCGTGTTGATTCTTTGTTCTGGATTTTGACCTTATAACCTCCTGTTGGTGAGAAACAATTTGAACCAGGAAAGAGCAAAGCCGGAAATTCCTATTGCAGCTAACTGGTTGATGAGTATGGTGTGATTAACGGTATCAAATGCTGCCGATAGGTCCAGAAGGACTAATAGAAAAGATTGACCTATGTCGAGACCTAGGATGAGGAGGTCGGTGAGGGAAGTAAGGAGTGATTCTGTGCCTAGATTTTTGCGGAATCCATGTTGTGATGCGGAGAGAAGTTTGTTATCTTCAATATAGTCCGATAGTTGAGAGTTCACAAGCCTTTCCATAATCTTAGCGATTGTTGGGGTCTTTTGGTTCCAAATTCGGTTTTTTTAGGAGTGGTTTGAGTGAGGCCTGTTTGAGGTCTTCTGGGAAGGATCCGTGGGAGAGAGAACAATTGATGATGTCCGCCAGCGTTTTGGAGATGGTGTCTGGGATTGAGAGGAGGAGCTTGGTGGGGATATGATCTGCCGGATGCGAGCAAGGTTTCATTCTTTTTAGAATGATTTGAATTTCCGAGGCGGAGGTGGGTTCGAAGGCTTCAAGGTGAATGTTTTTGATGGGAGACACTAGAGTCGATGGTAGAGGGGCGATCTTGGAGGGTAGTTGAGTAAGAAGATTCATGATTTTGTTTTGAAAAAAGAGAGCGAGTTCTTCTGCTTTCGATTGAGCTTGAGTACTGGGGCATTCTGGGGAGGGGACTTGAGTAAGGCTGGATACATAGGCGAATAGAGTTTTAGCGTCAAAGATCATGTTGTGTATTCTGGATGCATAAAAATCCCTTTTTGATTTAGAAGTGGAGGTCTTGTACAGGTGAAGCGAGAGTTTGTAGGCAGAGAGAGTGCTGGCGCTTGGAGATTTCCGCCAGTTAGCTTCCTTCTGTCTTAAGTTTTGTTTGAGCCTTCTGAGTTCGTTGGTGAACCATGGTTGTTTTTTGGAGGCATTCGGGTGGGATTTTTTTATTGTTAGAGGACAGAGTTTGTTGGCTATGGATTCTGTGATAGCATTCCAGGATCGGAGTGCAGTGTTGGGGTCGGTGAGGTCTATAGTGGGAAGGTGTTGGACCAAATGACTGTTGAGGTCTTCAGGGGGGCAAGCTTTCCTGTAGGGAAAGGAAGGTGAAGGTGTCTGCGGGGCACTAGTTTGTTCCAGCATGAATGAGGTAGAGATTAAGGTGTGGTCCGACCAGGGTACCTTCATATTTTTCGGCAGGGAGGGCGATTTTATGCCTTTGTTGATAAAGATCAGGTCCAGTGTATGACCTGCTTTATGTGTAGGGTTGTTGACTATTTGAGTAAAGCCCATCGCTGAGAAGGCTAGGAGAAGTGTTTGGCAGCTGGGGGAGAGAGAAGGATTGTCTATGTGCAGGTTAAATTCTCCTAATATTATTGCTGGGGAGTCCAGGTTGAGGAGTGTTGTGGTTATTTCGACGATGGGGGAGGGATCAGTTTCTATGAGGCCCGGGGGGGCATAGACGAGTAGAATTTGAAGTTGGTGTGATGTGAAGAAGCCAATTTCGAGTTTAGTATCGGAGTGGATCTGGTGGTGTGAGAACCTGAGGTCTTTTTTTGTTGCTAGGAGTATTCCCCCTCCTCTTTTTTTCTGTCTAGGAATGGAGAAAATGTCATAGGATAGAGTCGTTAACTGGTTTATTATTGCAGTGTCTGATGGTTTCAGCCAGGTTTCAGTTATTGCACAAATATCCGGCTTAGCGTCGGTGAGATAGTCATTGAGGATTAGGGATTTCTTGGTCAGTGATTGCGCATTGAATAGAGATAGGGTAAATAGGGTGAGGCCAAGGAGTTGGGTTATCAGAACAACTAAGATTGGTGTAAGTGTTTTAAGGTTGCGGTAGTGTGCTTGTCTGATTGGAATTCTTTTCTGTGCTAGGCAGTGATGTAGAATTGGGATTGGGAAGGTTGGATGCATTTTAGATGCTTGAGTTGCTTTAGATGTTGGAGTTGGGTTTTTTTTTTTTCTCAATTATTTTACAAACAAACAGCAATATCAACTTGCCATTTCTACAGGTGCAAGCAAACAGTTTACAAACTTAAGAATCTTGGTTGTAAATTTTACACTTCATAGTAATTAATATAATAAGCCTTATAATCAAACCTAAATACTTATTATAAGAAAACAAACCCTGTTATAAAGCAACAAAAAGAGCCCAAGATAACACATTTACGAGCAAATTTAAGGAAATAGAACTAGGAAATATGTGGTACAACACTTTCATTTCTGAGACTTGGAATCAGTGCAGGTAATTTGGCATCAAGAAATTTCCTTAACTCAATTGGGTCTAAAAACACATACCTTTGTTGCTGGTGTTTCACAACACATTTACATGGGTAATATATTGTACTCTGTGCACCTATAGATCTTAATTCCTGATTCATCTGAAGGAAGTTCCTTCTACGAATTTGGGTATTTCTCGTGATGTCGGGGAAGGTCCAAACCTTTTGACCCAGGAAGGTTTTGTCTCTATTTTTTAAGGACAATCTTAGTATCTTATCCCTCTCTGAGCTATTTATAAATTTCACACATAGGGTCCCTCTAAATTCTACCTGCTCTGTCATAGATTGTTCTAAGAAAGCAGTAAGGTTATTTATATCATTTTGTGCTCTTATATTTTGCTGAGCTACTTCCAATGTTTCATTCTTCCTTTTTCCCAATGAGATAAAGAAAATTTTTTCTATGGATGGTAGCTCAGCAATATCAAGCATTAGATTTTCCATCATAAATTTTTTATACTGTTCATATGGTGATATGAGTTTAATATTGGGGAAATTGAGAACTCTTAAGTTGTTATATCTGATTGTATTTTCAATCATCTCAATTTTCTTGTTGTTTACCAATTCCCCCTGGATCAACCCCGTTTGGACCTTTTGAATTTGCTCACATCGATTTTCAACTCTTACAATCTTTTCTCCATGTAAAGACATTTCTGGTTCAACTTTCATTATCCGATTCTGTATGTCAACTACTATATTATTCAAAGACAAAATCACTGATTTCAAATCGGTTAAAGTAGACCAGACATTTTCTAAGGTTATAGGCTGTGATTGGGACACCTTTGAGTTATTAGGCAAATTCACTGTTCCAGGAGAACATGTTTCATTCCTCTCATTTGAGGTCACTGTTCTCCCCTCATGTCCCGATGGTGTAGATGTTAGAGGGAATTCATCTTTTCCATTGGAATTCCCTCTAATTTTAGGCCTTGCCCCTAATTTCTCCAGATTTCCTCCGAAAGTAGCAGCTTCCTCTAACAACTTTGGTTGATTTTGCTCTACCAAAACTGAAGAATGAGCAAGGGTCGGTGGCATAGGAGCCTCAGGCTCTCCTGGGCTTAAAGTGATGTTAAAGTCCAATGGGATATGTGATTGCTCAACACTTAATCCCATATCTGGAAGCCCTCCCGGAGTCAATGTACCAGTTCGTGTGAAAAACGAACCTATAGTAGGCTGAGGTGGGATGGGAGTAATTGGGGTCGGGGGTTCCCCTCTAACTCTCCCCTTCCTCTTTGTATGCGGCATCAGTCAAAAACAAATATATCTGCGGTCCCTTTTTCCACAAATTTAAGAGTTACCTTGGACTCTCATATTGGAGTTGTTTAAGCGGGAGTTGACTGAGTCGTAGGCCAAGATTAAGCTGAGAGCAATTGGTAGCAGGAGGTTTGTTGGGTGTTGTAGTAAGTGGCCGTGAAGTAGCACGTAGCCGCCTGGACCAGTCTTCAGGCGAAAGGTTAAAAGGTAACAGTCGGGTGAAAAGGATTACTTCCTTGAGGGATTTACTGTGTCAGGCGAGATGGGCTCGTGCAGGCTTTCTTCAGGGGCTGCACGAAGGGGCGGGCCCCTTTGTCGTGCTCCTTCGTGCGCGCGGCGCCGGAGAGCGGTGCGATTTAAAGGCCGGCTGGGGCGGCTGCTGGTTGGCTGTCCTGGCTGATGGGCGGGACGCGGCAGGTCGACATTGGCGGTGCGTTCCGGTCGGTGGGTGGAGTTTGGGCCGGCGGGCGGAGAGGAGCCTCACGGTCGGCGCCTGGGCTGCTGCGGGTAAGGGTGCTACTGATGGCTAGCTACCTGTTCTAGTACTGATTATTGCTCCTTTCACTTGCATCTCTGTCCTCCTGCTTATCTTGGACGCCGCCTCCCTTCTACAGTAATTCATTCTGCTGCTCTGTGTTCTCATAAGGCTATTTGTGCTTGCAGTATATACCTGTTGTATTAGGAATCACTCTTTTTACCGGCATCTTTACCTTTGCAGCTGCCTCCACTCTTCTCTCCCTTTACAATTAATAATTGTGATACTGTGTGTTAATATGGACTGCAAAATGAGTAAGTGAATGAGAATAATCTCTGTGATTAATGATTGAGTGTTATAGCAATAATTTCTATATAGAAATAAGACCTCAGTGTTGGCAAGAGATCTGAATTAACAGAAACTTCATGTGGCCAATGGGTCCAATCATCGGTCTTATATTCTCTAATTTTGGTTTTAAATAAAATTGTTTCACTGTATATAATTTAACTTTTATTACAAACTTTCATTTTAATTTGTTTTTAATTTTTAATTTTAATTTTGAATTTTTAAAAATTGGATACATATCCATGGGCAGTTATTTAACAACACTGTAAACTTCAATTTATTTGCTGTTCTGAAAATCGTTAGGATCAAACTTAATTTATTTGCTACTAAATTGAGTTTTTAATAATGCTACAATACTAGCTGTATGTGAAAATGATGTTACAATATTACTAGGGTTTCTTAAATGATAATCATGAAGCAATTGTTTTTGTGGCTTGTTGTAACTGATTTAAAGACATTAAATGACCAATTGTTCGCAAAGTTAAACAAACAGCTGTGCTGCTTAATTGGACCCAATCATCTCAAAGGAATTGCATTTTGTTACTCTTCAGCAACTGTGTAACATTTTGTTGAAATGCAATATCTTAATGTGAATGAAGCACAGTGTTGACTGGTGGAGTTTTTACCAAACTAATCCAGTGGCATAGTATCTCAAGAACAATATAAAACTCTCTGCAGCCAGGCTTGTGATGCAGACTTCAACAATCACATTTCAGTCTCATGTTTTGAAAATCGGACGAACTGTATGAATCACCTCGTCTCTCATGTAATTTAGAATCCCGTAGAAAACGGCAGAACACTTATCTGAATTCTTGATGATCTCATGCATTTGAGATTTTACATCACTCTGCTCTGCCGTAACTTGGACCCTGAGGGTCTGCTCACCGCCGCCGTGGTCGGGTTCAGACTGAAATTGTTTTCAGAAAATGGCCGCGCTAGTTTTAAACAGCTGATTGGCTTAAAAGTCACCAATAGGTGCTCACGAATAGATGTTAGCAACGTGATGACATCATGCTATACTGAAGTTGCCATAAGTACTATGGCAATGTAACCTTTACTACTTGTCAATGGAGATCTTGATACTGACCTCTGTTGTTAAATGTCATATATTTTCTCTCTTAATGAAAATTGTGAATAAATTGACATTATTTGCACTTGATTTGTGAATGAAATATTTCAATGAATGAGGCTATTCCACTCAATTTTGGAATTCAAACCGACAGGTTCTTCAGATTTTAATTTAAAAATCCATTCTTGCTCTTTTTTATATAATTGTCTCTATCGCCCCCTCTTGAGTCACATCTGATATGCTCTAAAACAAACCATTTCAGTTCCTTGACATCATGATTTTCCTGAATACAATGCGCTACTATTGGAGCAGATATTTTCTTATTCTTCAAACAGCTCTTGTGTTCACCTATTCTTAATTTGAATGATCTCGTTGTCTGTCCCACGTAGATTTTATTACATGGACATCTTATGATGTAAATCACATGATCTGTTTGACATGTGGTAAAATTATTCAACTTGTATTTGTATTGTGTATAGTTAATTTTTATTTAGAGTATATACTAGTTATATCCCTAATTTTTGTTGTTTATTTCATAGTGCAGGGATGTCCCATTCCTGGCGCAGCGCTTTCAGCTATTCTCACGAGCATGTAACCAATCTACTCAATACTCCGTCATTATTTTCCAACTCTACATTAAATATAACATCTAGTACTTGGTCAGATTTATTGGCACTTTCTAAACGTCTAAAAGTCGATAGGAAATTAACAGAACAGATTTACAAATTTATGGTATTTACTAAGTAATGGAGTTTCGCAATGAAATTGCTTATCATGTTAAGGTATGGTCTGAAGGTGAGTTAAGGTTCAGTTGGGGTCTGGAAAGACTTTCTTAAATAACCACGTTTTGAGTCTTTTCCTGAATGTTGGAAGGCAGGGTTCCTGTCGCAGATCCGGTGGAATGGAGTTCCATAGAGGTGGTCCTGCTGTGGAGAATGCCCTGTCTCTGAAAGGTATATGCTGAGAGGTTTTGGGGTGTGGTACCTGTAGAGATTCTCTATAGGACTCTCTGATGGGTCTGGAGGAGGTATGTTTTCTGAATGGGATTTGCAGGTTAAGCGGAGAGTGTTGATGGATAGCTTTGTAGATAGAGGTAATGGACTTATATATGATTCTATAGTGAATTGGCAGCCAATGTAAGTCTTTAAGAATTGGAGATATGTGATCTCTTCTCCTTGTGTTTGTCAATATTCTGGCTGCCATGTTTTGAACCATCTGAAGAGGTTTAGTGTGAGATGAGGGAAGACCTAATAATATAGTTGCAATAATCTAACGTAGAGAAGATTATTGCTTGCAGGACAGTTCTGTAGTCGTGCGAGTGGAAAAGAGGTTTTATTCTTTTTAGGATATGAAAGCAGTCCTTGGTGGTTTGGTTAATAAATGATTTTAGGTTTAACCGATTATCAATGAGAGCTCCTAGGTCTCTTACTTGAGATGTTTGTAAGTTGGCTGGTGGATTTGTAGTGATGTTACTGTTTTCCGGGGATATGAGAAGGAGTTCGCTTTTTGAAGAGTTTAGGATTAAGTTTAGACTGGAGAGGAGGCCGTTGATTTCTAGAAGGCACTTTTCCCAGAATTCTAGAGTTTTTGTGAAGGATTATTTAAGGAGAATGACGATCTGGACATCATCGGCGTATAGAAAGTGTTTTAGATTCAGTTTGGTTAACAACTGGCAGAGAGGGAGAAGGTAAATGTTAAAGAGCGTGGGTGAAAGGGAAGAGCCCTGCGGAACTCCTAGAGAGGAAGGATAACGCTGAGATTCTTTGTTGTGTATTTTGACCTTGTAGCCTCTGTTCCTAGGGAATGTTTTGAACCAGGCCAGTGCCGTACCTGTTATGCCGATGTTAGCTAACTGATTTAGGAGGATGGAGTGGTTAACCGTATCAAATGCTGCCGAGAGGTCCAGGAGGATCAGTAAGTAGGCATGACCTTTATCGAGGCCCATGATGAGGTAATCTGTCAGGGATATGAGTAGTGATTCAGTACTTAATGATTTTCGGAAGCCATATTGAGCAGGAAACAGGATTTTGTGATCTTCGAGGTAGTCCAATAAACCCCCCCTGCGCGCGCCAAGCCTATTTTGCATAGGCTCAGCGGCACGCGCAGGGGGGGTTTGGGGTAGGTTTTCGGGGGGTACGTGCGTATCCCTTTGAAAATCTACCCCTTTGTCAAACCCTCGAAGTATTGTATCTGTGAGGGTGAGTAGTAGTTATTCGGTGCTGTGAAATTTCTTGAAACCATGTTGGGCAGGAACAAGTATATTTTGGTTTTCCAGAAATTCTGAGAGTTGATAGTTAACTATTTTCTCGATGACCTTGGCCAGGAAAGGCAGATTAGAGATGGGTCAGTAGTTGGACAGGATGGTCGGATCCAGTTGAGGTTTCTTTAGAATAGGTTTTACCACGGCGCTTTTTAGGGAATCCGGGAGGAGACCTTGTTCGAGGGAAAGGTTGATGTCAGCAATGGGTCTTGCTAGGCAGTTGGGGATTAGTTTGAGAGTTTTCGTTGGAATAGGGTCGAGTGGGTGTGCTGCTGGGTTTATCTTCTGGATAATAGTTTCCACCTCAGTGGAGGCAACGGTCTCAAATTGTGACCACTTGGGTATAGTAAGGGATGATGGAGTAGGGGGTTCAGGGTTGATAGGTGGGCTATTTGAACTTAGTTCGGATGTTTGTCTTTAAGGTATTGGGCAAAATTAAGATTGGATATTGGGGTATCTGTTTGAGGTGCGTTTGTGGGGTGGGTCAGTTGTGTGACATAATCAAATAGGACTCTTGGGTTGTATTTGTAGTCGTGAATTCTTTTGGAGTAGAAGTTCCGTTTGGCTTTGTCTGTTGTATATATGTAGAGCAGTGTTCTGTATCGGTCACGTAGTTGGTTTGTAGGGTTTCTTCTCCAGGCTTTTTCAGCTTGCCTTAACCAGGGTTTTATGTTTTTTAGATCCTGGTTATACCAGGGTGCTTTGTGTTTTGCTGAGGTACTTATTTCTTTTTGATGGTTGGGCATATATTTTTTGCAATCTTCGTGTTGATTGTGCTCCATGAATTAACTGCAGTAATGGTATTGGAGGTATCCAGTTGTTTTAGGGCTTCCGGTAGGGTTTTTTCTAGGACTTCACTGGAGCAAGTTTTGGTGAATTCAAGGAGTTTTTCTTCCTTCAGGTTTAGATTAGTTAATGTCCAAGTGAAAACATTACAGCAGCAAGGTGTATAGTTAATTTCAAAGAAATACCCTGATATGTTAATTAAACCATGCTTTTATTACAGACAAACAATAAATCCAGTCCACTGTGTATGTTGTCCTCTTCAAAAACGAGCTGAAGCCAAACTCTCACCAACATCGTTTTGCAGTTAATATATATTTTCTTAAAATATTGTCTCATCCAGTCAGAATGCAGGATCCAATTCATTGTTCTACTCCACCGCCTTGAGGTTATCATTAATTTTTGTCTCTTTTTTTGAGTAGTGTAGTTTGTGTGTCCCCATTTGGATATGTAGAACTAAGTTGTAGATATATTTTTATTAGACAAAAACATTTGTGACCAGCTTTTGAGAGCTACACCCACCATCATGTCAGTGCAGGATGATGACGGGATCATAACTCTCAAAAGCTATTCACAAATTGATTTAGTCCATTATAACAGGTATGGCCTACAGTTTGTTTTATCTTTTAGTTCTGTGTCCCAGTTTTATAATTGAACTTTTCATGTGCACCATAGAAGCAGTCCATGTTCCTGTAAGAGGAACGAAGTTTTAGCCATCACAAATATATTATTCTGGTAGAGCAATAATTCACTTAGCAATAATAAATAGCCTAGAGTTCCCAGTTGTTGAGAAACTGGAAGTATGGTTAGATAGCCGGAAAGTAATTTTCTCCAGTATAACATGGTGGCGCCATTGTATATCAGAATGAACACATTTTACATGGTAACTAACAAGAGCTCATGGTTAAGGCTGACTAATTGGAAGGCTGACAGTTTTTTCTAAGTTAGAAAGGAGGAAACAATAGCAAAAGGATATAACAATTCAATGATTTTTCTGGGATCCTCTGAAAAAGTTATTCAGAATGTTTCATGCCTTAGGACTCTATCGTAGCTAATAAATCAATAGTAATTCTTTAGAGAATGGCTCTGATAATCCAGTACACAAATTACAGTATTGTGGAAATTTTCAAATGTGTAGATGTAGTAATATTTTCTTGTGTACACACTCATGTACCTTTCTACTGAAAACTAGAAGACCGAGTACATTTCAATGAGAGTTTTCTGTACATGCCAAAACTAGCAACAAGCTAACTGTTTAAATAAAAAGAGATGATGGTAGCTACAGAGATTTTTTTTTCTCTGAGTGCAAACATGGATGACATCGGATGGAGCCCGGTCTGGAACTTTGATCTCAAAGATTCTAGAACTTGTAAACATGCCCTACTGAGCATGTGCAGCTGTAGTTATCACCCTGTCCCCTTGGCAGAGTTCCTCAGTATCTTTTTTCCGCAGAGCAGTGTATCACAGGAGCCGTGTGTGTCACAGTATTCAGCTTTGCTCTCTCCTCAATTTTTGTAATTGATTTTTTTTTCTACCTTACGGTAGTTTTATTTCTTTTTTCTTTTCCTTTTTTCTTCTTCTTTCCACTGTCTGCCGGACGCATGGCAAGTCTTAGTTGCTGTGCAGCCTGGAAGAGTCTAATACTATCATTTATTAATACCGCACCTACAGTTTAGTATCTGTGCCCTCTTCTTGCTCTGTCTGTTTTTCTACCTTTGTCAGGTGCTGGCAGGACTGACAGAATGTAGTCCATGGGTGATCTGTGTAGGCCGCTGAGCCTGGGGACTCGCCTGAGTTCTACTGAGGCAGGAGTTCCATGTCATTTCACTGATTGATTGGCATCGATGGAGATTAGGACAGTGAAGAGATCGAGGACCACACTGTTTCTGAGGAGGGGAAGAGCTCATCCTCTCCACATTCAAAGGATCTAGTCTCCATGGGCAGGAGCCCTGGATGACATAGCCTCCCCTCCTGCTTGCCTGTAATGGCAGTGCAGTCTCCTTGTGAAAGGGGTGAGCAGGAGCCTGGGCCAACAGCTTGCTGCTACACCTTCGGTGCCATGTCCAGTAACAGGTGACCAGTGCACCAATGATCTGACGTGTCGATGTCAGGACTGCTTCGGGGACCAGGACTGCCACTGAGCGCCATGGTTACCCTTGATACCGTTGAGGTACCGGGGTGCCCTTGATGCTGTAAGGGCCACGTGGGCTCCATCAAATGTCATGCACACTTCAAGCACGCTGGCTGGGCCTTCTGTGCCGTAGACATCTGTGGACGCTGTAGAGTCTCAATGCACTGGAGGAATTGCATCTACCTTAGCATCAGCAAGCACTTTGGGCCTCAATATGACAGAGTAGCGGCACCAACCTCTAGTGTCAGGGACCAGGATTGCCATCGAGCGCCATGTCCCCCTTGACACCATCTGAGCTGCTCTCAATGCCATCGACACCCTTGATGCGATCGAGGTGCATGCATGGCTGCCCTCGATGCCGTTGCGGTGAATGTGTGGCCACCCTCGATGCCGTCAGTGTGGAGCTGCCTTGATGCCATGGCTGCCCTTGATGCCATCATGGTGCAGGGCTGCCATGGAAGCAATTGGGCATATTGGCTAGCAATGTCATTTGTTGCTGTTCTTAACAATGTCAAGTACCATCGAGGCACTGGGATCGCCATTGAGTGCCTTAGTCACCCTCGAGACCATTGAGCACTGGAGCTCCTGAGAACCCTGAAGCCCTCAGTGACAGGGTTTTTGGGCTATGGCTGAGGGAGCTGGGGGACGAGAGACGCTGCAACAGAAGTGCTACACTTTTGTTGCGGTGCCTTGCAAGCTATACTTCCCCATTTTATGTTCAATATTTTTATTCAGTGAAACCATAAACAAAAGCCATAGCATCATGGAGCATGGTAACCATGAAACAACTGGTATGTATAAAACATTAAATACAGATACCATGACTGTACAATAGGGAAACACTTATTGGTTTAGCTAACAATAATAACAACGTTCACCCACAATTACCTGTTGGTATGGCGAGCCCAGCCACTCGTAAAGACAGGTGTGCCTGGTTCTTGTGCTCACCCGGCTTTACTCAAACCATGATTGGATCTGAGCCAATCATGCAACGGGTCCCCCCTAACCCCCCTCCCACCCCCCAGTGACCTACTGCCCTGTATTCTGCATTAACGGGTAGTGCCCAGAAGATAGAATCTCAACTATTCAATACCAAACTCCTGGCCCGGTGGTGTAGGCATTGTATATAAAGTTCCCATGTCTGAAGAAAGGAGCAACGATGTTTCGGCAAGTCTCGAGAAGCCCCATTTTCCAGCTGCATTAAGCGATGGAAGTGGATTCTCCAAGTCCAAAACACTGGAGGAGAATGACTTTTTTCCCCATTAGACCAGCTTTTTTTAACAAAACTCTCGAACCATACTGTAGCACCAAATATTGAGTAATACAGTGAAACAACCACATATACGGAGAAATGGGTAAATGAATACCCAGTAGTTCAGCTAAATACCCAACAATGCGGCCCCAGAATCTTTTAATATGTGGACAGTCCCAAAACACATGTGATAAGGTCCCTGTCCCTTTCCCACAGCAGACACATTTGTCAGTAGCCGCTATACCCGCTTTAAATGCAATTTGGGGAGAAATATATGCTCTATGCAAAACTTTTAAATGCATCTCTCTGAGGTACATATTACTAGTAATAGGGAGGACCGTACACTGTAAGAGAAAATACGCGGCAGCCAGAAACACCCGTCGCGATTCCAGCGTTCCACCGATGCTTGGTAGGAGTCCAAAAAACGCCTATGAGCTAACCGCCTATAATACATTGAGAGGGTGGGCTCTTTTGTGTCATCAAGTTTGAGAAAACCATCCAGTGCTTTAAACGCTACCGCATGGTGGGTCGGCTTACCCAAAGAGCCTAGATAGTGCCCAAGTTGTAAGTAGCCAAAAATATGAGTCCCTGGGAGCCCATAAATCTCCTGCAGCGTTTCGAAGGACAGCAAGCTCCCCTCAGCATTCAACACATGGCCCATATATTTAATGCCCTTGAGTCCCCACGCTTTAAAGTAAGTAGTTGTAGAACCCAGGGAGAAATCTGGATTCCCTCCCAATGCGGTTAAATAGGTACACTGCGGTGGCAGCCCCAAGTGGCTGGCAAGCTGCCTCCAGGTTTTACGCATAGGCAGTATCAACGGATGCTTTTCCAGCTGTGGGGGGAGCTTGTCCCCGTTGCTCATAAGGACATAGCTAAGGGCCAGCGGGCTCGTGAAAGTAGCCTCCACTCATATATTTACAAAAGGGGTCGTCCCCAGCAACCAACCTCTAATCAAATGGAAGTTGGCTGCCTGTCCATATCTGTGAAAGTTAGGAATCCCCATACCCCTGTGAACCCATGGTAATTTTAACCATGCTAAGGGTATTCTAGCCTTCCCTCCCTTCCAAATAAATTGGTGCATAAGGTGGTCTATTCGCTTAATATCTCAAGATAGTAGCAACAGAGGAAAATTCTGAAAAACATATAACCATTTGGGTAATATCACCATTTTAAATAGATTTATCCGACCTCCCACTGAGAGCGGTATATTGCGCCACACTTGGAGTTTTTCCTAAGTGGCTTGTAAAAGAGGGGGAATGTTTAGTGTATAAATCTTAAATACATCGGTGGTGAGGTAGATTCCCAAGTATTTTAGAAACCCTGGCGCCCACCGTAAAGGAAAGGCTCCTTCCCAACGCTCCCTCAAGGAATCAGGATAGGCCAATGCTTCGGACTTATCCCAATTTATACGCATGCCGGAGAGGACTGCATATTGATGAAATAACTCCAAAAATATTTGCAGCGATGTGCGGGGGGATGTGAGAAAAAGCAACACATCATCCGCAAAGGCCGCATACTTAAAAACGTCTTGTGTTCCTCCTTCTTGGAATTGGATGCCCCTAATGGTTGGGGTCGCTTGTATAGCTAATAAGAGGGGTTCCAAAGTGAGTATGAAAAGTAGTGAGGAGAGTGGACATCCCTGTCTAGTTCCCCTCTCCACTGCAAAGGGTTCCGTCAACTCTCCATTGATCTGTATGCATGCCAGAGGGCCTTGGTATAGAAGTTCAACTGCTTGATAGAGGGCCCCGCTAACCCCATCAAGCGGAGGATGTGGAACATATAGTCCCACTCAACTCTATCAAAAGCCTTCTCGGGTTCCAGACTGATTACCAAGTACGGGTCTGCCACCCGATTACAAAGCGCCATTGCTGTTACTATTTGTCTAATATTCCGCAGTGTGTACCGATTCTTGACGAAACCCACTTGTCCCAGCTTTATTAAATAGGGCATTACATTCCCCAAACGCTCTGCCAGCACTTTTGCCAGTATTTTATGGTCAACATTCAACAGCGAGATAGGGCGATAAGATGCTTGCAACAAGGGGTCCTTGCCCGGTTTTGGGATAAGAGTTATATTAACTTGATTTCCTCTAATAGGAAAGAACCCTTGCTCAATTAATGAATTGTAAACTGAAGGTAAAAGCCCAGAAAGCGGTCCCATCAAGCATTGGTAAAATTCTGCACTATACCCATCAGGGCCCGGGGCTTTCAATTTTCTCATCTGCCTAATCACTCGAGACACCTCTTCATCGAAAATTGGTTCATTTAAATATCGGCTGAATTCCAGTGTCTGAGAAGGAAGCTGAATCCGTTCTCCAAACTCCTCCCACTTAGAGGCGTCCCATCCCTCCGACCTATACAACTGAGCATAGTACTAGTGAAAGGCTTGTTTAATACCATCCACCTCGGTCACTATCTGGTGCTGAGCATTTTTAATGGCCGGGATGTCTAGAGCCCCTGGCCGATTTAACTGCGCCATCATTTTACCCGATTTTTGTCCAAATTTAAAGAGCTTGTATTGATAAAAAAGAAGGCTCTTCTTTGTTCATTAATGAATTATTGTATTGATGGCCGTTTGCAAAGACAGATCTTTCCCTATGCGCCTGAGAAGGACCCTGTATCAAATCCCTCTTGGCTCGGTGAAGTTGAGTACTCTGTAAAATGAGTTGTTTATCTAAAGATTTTCTCCTGTAGGCCACATAGATTATATCTCCTTTGAGTACTGCCTTGGCCGTGTTCCAAAAAAGAATGGGGTCTGTTTTGTGTTGGGAATTTGCAGATTCAAAAGCGGCCCACCTATCTTTTAAATATTGTTGGAAAGTTACATCCTCCGTCAGGAAGTAGAGATACCTCCAAGTGAGGGTACCAGACTGTCTTTGGGGGTTGGTCAATGTCAACCAAACAGGCGCGTGGTCCGAAATCACCACATCGTCGATCCCAGCTTCCACCACATTAGAGAAGCAACTAGTGCTCATTAAAATGCAATCTAGCCGGGCAAAGGTACCATGAGCCCTAGAAATGTGCGTGAATTCGCTCTCCATGGGATGTAACGTCCTCCAAACATCTGTCAGATGCAGTGAGTTCTCAAGATACTGTATCCCCCTACTAGGCTCACCTTTGGACTTTGCCGAGGAGGACCTATCGTATATTGGATCCTTGACGGCGTTAAAGTCCCCCCACAATTATCATATCCTCTATGTAGGGTACAAGTAAAGCATAAATATCATGGAAAAAGGAGGCTCGATAAACATTTGGGGCATACACATTACACAAAACAAGTGGCTCCTGATTGTATTCCCCCACCAGAATTAAATATCTACCTGCCGGGTCTTTAATTTCTTTCAATATCTTTATAGGAAAAGATTGTCTAATCAAGATAGCAACCCCAGCTGACTTTGAATTTGCAGATGCATAATGGACTTCCCCCACCCAGTGCTGCTTCAATTTTTCATGTTCTACATCAGTGAGATGGGTCTCTTGTAAGAAAGCTATAGCCGCCGACTTCTTCTGGAGGGCTTGCAAAATCTTAGTACGTTTAATGGGAGAATTAATGCCCCCGACATTCCAGGAGAAAAGAGAAATATTACGAGTACTCAATAACAGTCAGAAACAATACGAACACAGATAGTTATGGCTAATCTTGAAAGAGGGGCGGACCTCCCAGCAGGGTCCCCCCCTCTGAAAAACAAACCAATCAACGGACAAAACCCGGTTGCTGTAGACTGTAAAAACATATAGACAGGACATTTATTTATTTATTTATTTATTTAAAAACTTTTATATACCGGTATTAGTATGCATACATCATACCGGTTTACAATGTAACTTTAAAAGGCAGAAATTACAATGAACAGGGAGGGCGAACAAGGAGGAGTATACAAAGAGCAGGAGGTGGAGGAATTAAAGCAATAAATAAAACTGCAAAGGACTATTTACAGGAAAATACAAGGCGTAGGCAAGATACTTGCGGAAGTCAGTGTACTTAAGATCACCATCCCCCCTCCCTTCCCCCCCCTTCCATCCCCCCCCTCTTCCATCCCCCCTTCTACTGCAACTTAACCCCTTCCCCATCCCCGCCATCCTGGGATGGCTGGTATAGATCACAGTGACACAACGCCCGTCCCTCCCCCTCCCCCTCCCCCCCCATCCGCTTCATTACAACACTACTAAATATCAACAAGACATAAATCACCTTCTGAAAACCCCTGGTATTAACATACTACAGAGCTTCCTTAGGGATATGCAGTTGAACAGGGAAAACCATCATAAATGGACAACTTCGTTCCTGTGACCCTAGAAAAAAACAAAGAAGCACAGGCCATGTTTAGCCACCCCTCGCTAGACCTGCTAGAAATGGCAGTAAAAGTCCCCCCATGCCTGCCGAAGCCAGGGAGGCCCCTGCTCTACCGGTCCCCGTGCTGCGGCCAGATAAAACAAGTGATAGCGTCTGAGACTGTTCTAGTCCCAGCAGCTGAAATGGGTCATCTCCAGTCCTTAGCAAGCGGGGGCCCAATGCTAAATCAACACGAGGGATAAATCCGAATAAAGTCAAAACTGCAGCAAGTGCCAAATAATGAAAACTGGTAAACCAACTGGGTCTCCCGGTGTATTTTGCATACTGTGAAATATTCTCATTTGATCGCTCCAAAATGAAACATAGTCCTCATGGCTAGTTTCTTGCCATTCCTGGATCCATTTCAAGTATCTCCAGAGAGTTGTGCGGGTAATAACGCAATATACTGTTTTATGGCGTCCACATCAGAAAACCAACGGACCCCCTGCTCCGTCGGGACTCGCATTTTAGCGGGGTATACGAGCACCGCCCAGATGCCCCGTTTGTATAGTTGTTCACAATAGGGAGCTAACGGCCACTGCTGTTGCGAAACCGCCAAGGAAAAATCTTGAAATATGAGCACAGGGTGGTTGTCATATATCGGTTTAGTCCCTTGCTGGACCGCACGGATGATCGCGGCCTTATGTTGAGTAATTTAGGATTTTCGCAATCACCACCCATGGTCGCGCGGGTTCGTCTCTCTCAGGGCCTAGGCGGTGCACCCTCTCCACCCGAAACATGCCCGACAGGCCAGTAAGCTTCAACGCCAATGGAAGCCAGCCTTCAAGAAATTTAGGGAGTTGAAATTCTGACATACTTTCCGGAATACCAACTAACCTTATATTGGCTCTCTTCGCTCTATTTTCAAGGTCGTCTAATTTGAGCACTTGTTTTTCCAACATAGCTTTGATCGTGGCAATATTCGCTTGCGCCACATGGAGGCCATCTTGATTAGCTGAGATTCGCGTTTCTGTCCAAAAATCTGCGATCGATCGCCGCCAAGGTACTGAGTGCGATAATCAGAGAAGATGGTGGGGACGAGTGGTTTTATAGTACACATTCTTTTCGGATTGGGGCGGCCACCACGGCGGCAGAAGCAGGATTATCAGATACCAGGATAAAAGGTATTGGCTGGTGGAAGTCGAATGCTTTTCGATTGTACATAAGGCAATAATGGGGTAACAGTACATGAGGGAGGGGGGTAGGGAGATGGCTAACTTTATTCATTTTGTGTTACAGAGCACATAGTGGTACAGCGTTTTGAAGGATGTGCCTGGATTGTGGGCCATTCATACATACATTGGGCGCAAAGAAGAGTGCTGAAGCGTCTGTATGGAGAGCATTTGGATTTGGAGAGGGCGGGTTGGCGTTTGGCATGGTACAGCAAGAGGGGCATAGGTTGTGATGAACTCTTTCCTTTCCTGTCTGAGAGGATTGAAATGTGGGGCAAGCCAAACATTCTCCTCATACACCTAGGGGGGAACGACATAGGGTCCAAATCATGCAGGGAGTTACTCACATACATGAAGAAAGACCTCTTGCAGATAAAGATCAGATGGTCCCGGGTGCTTATTGGATGGTCTGATATTATTAGATTGAGGAATAGGGACGAGGTAATTTGGCAGTCTGGAGTTAAAAAATTGAATGGACAACTGGGAAAATGGATGGGGTGGGAAGGGGTTTTTTGGATTAGGCATCCCTGGTCAAGGGAGGTGGAAGCGGGGTTATTCAGCGGGGATGGGGTCCACTTATCCGAGGTGGGTATGGATCTTAATAAAAATACAGGAAGGGCTTGAGAGAGAGATTAGGAAATGGTAATTGGCTGCAGTTTGGGGGGGACAAGTCGACTTAGGTCAGCTTGTTTTGTGGCGGTAAACCTGAGCCCGGGAGGACTTTGTAAGGCGGCGGGGTTACGGGGGTGGGGGTGCAAGCCTCGTGTAGCTGGGGGGGGTTGCTACACAGGAAGACTGAAGAACTAAGGGGCTAAGTTCTCGGTTTGAGCTTACTCTCGCTGGTTCTAGGCGGAGTAGGCGGAAGGGGGAGGGGTTTGTTCTTTCACCACTGGGGGCAAGGTGGTGGAGAAAGGGGAGGAGGGGTAAGTTGAGGTTGTTTGATAATTCAATTTGTAAGGGCTCGGGCTAGTTTGCGTGTTAATAAACTGCGGCCTATTTAAATCCCAGTTAATGTGTTGTGTGTTCTTTGGGGGGACGAGGACTTCAAGTCGAGCTAGTATTCTATCCCTATGTTAATATATTTATTACTCTTGCTCTGGATTAACAGTTAATATTCCCTCATCATACACTCTGTAAAATTTCCTGTACTGTACAATTTGTTCAGCCATCTGATGTGTTTATTTTTCTTCATTGTTAAAACTGTTTAAAACGTGATTTTATACACAATTATGTTTGGAATTCAAAATAAAAAGTTAATGTACCACTGAATTACTAAATCCTGCTGCAAGCAAATTGTTACTGAGGGTGCAGCCAGTTTCTCTACCCCTCCTTAATAAGCCACAAGAAAAGCGGATTTCAAAGTCAGAGCACAGAAAGCAGAGTTGCTTACCTGTAACGGGTGTTCTCGGAGGATAAGCAGGATGGCAGTCCTCACACATGGGTGATTCCCAAGCTATAGGCTATCTGAGCAGGACAAAGCGGGAAACTGCACAGTGCCAAAAGCACCACCTCTTTTCCTTTTGTCTGTGAGGCAGCCGACCCACAAAGGGGTCTAGGCGGGAAAAGAGTTGGGTTCTACAAAGAAACAACTGAGACACAAAACCCCCATGCGTAGAGGAGTGTGGTGAGTACAAGCAAGAAACATACTCCGCGGAAAACATGACAAGCAGAGTTTTGGATGAGTAAACCCCGACAATGACAGTAGGTCTAGAACCTCCTGGATACAGGAAAAAGTCTAGAGATGTAAACAAGAGAACTCTTGGACGAAGACCACAGTTTCCTTCGGTGTTGCAAGACAACTGAAATACTAACTGGGGCCTGAGAGCGTTCCAGAAAGAAACTGTAGTCTACTGGCATCTGAAGGCAGAATGCATCTGCAGAAGTGTGCCTCATGTTTGGCTAATAGGCAAAATGGGCAGAAAAACCCAAGCAATGCTTTGAAGAATAATCAGCAATAACAGCAATGTCTGTGACAGACCTTACGAGCCAAAGTACCAGACATAGCTGACCATGCAGGACAGCATCAAGAGTTTCAGGGGATGAAAGGCAATCCTTGAATGGGATCACTAGCCCAAACCCCCGAGCAGGGAGATAAGTGTTATGATTTGTAGATGTGTGAACCCTGGGCCAAGGTGAGAGGTTGTACCGGCCCACAGGGAGGAGCCCTGTGAATCTCACCTTCGGGAGGCGCAGTCTCAGCTGTGGAACAGAGTATTTAGGAAAGAAGAAAAGCACAGCCCGCGGAGCGGGAGGTGCAGTAAAAGTAAAGTTCTGAGCAGAGGGGTATACCCAGAGGGAATACCTGAGATGTATAGATCCGGTAGTGGCCCGCAGAGCGGGGAATGCCGAATACGTCTCTGTAGTGGTGATGCGGTAGTGGCCTGCAGCGCAGGGTACACAGAGTGATTCCTCACACAGAGATGGTATGGTGGTGGTCCAAGGTACAGGAACACGGGTGCTGCTCCTCTTTTAGTGAGTTTTCCCTTTCACTTCTTTCCTTTTTTTTTTTTTTGAACTATGTCCATAATAAATTTATAAATCTCCCTCATACAAGATAACATTTGTTTTATTACCTTTTAAATTAATGCAACTGCTCAATATTGGCAATTTCTCAGGATAATTCAGCCACAGCAACCACATTATTACAAGCATTCCACCTTTCTATTCTGATTTTTATTTCATTTTTGGAAGGCATTAGTGGTTAATGTTTTGGAAAGCTCTTCTTTCTTAACCTCTTCCATCATAATGAAATTAAGTAAATTGGGGAACTGCCTTAGTAACTGGAAAACAATGCAAGGATTGCCCTGATACGAGCAAAGCCTGATTATAGCGCTAACTGATGACCATCAATCTCAGCCTATTTGGCTAAGCCCAGGTGTAGTGTCAGACATGAATTTTGAACTATAAGTTGAGCATGGTCCCTTCTCAGCCTTTGGGATGAGATTGAATGCAGTTGATCGTGGGGTGGAGGGTTAACATCCTGACACCCAACCCCATTGGGGGGACACACTGATATAACAACCATTGGCAAAGTCAAAGGATTAAACCCCCTATTAAATTTAAAAAACCCAAACTGGGGAGGAGGCGTGCAGGAAAGAGGAGAAAGTCCGCTCTAACCGAGACGCTGTGCCGGTAATTCAACAGCTGAGACGCCAGGCTGGGTCGCTGATTAGTGACGTCAGTCGGACGTCCCCCACCACCCCCCCCGACTATAAAACCTGCGGAGGGGCAGCACAGAAGCGGGAGGAGGCGTGCAGGAAAGAGGAGAAAGTCCGCTCTAACCGAGACGCTGTGCTGGTAATTCAACAGCTGAGACGCCAGGCTGGGTCGCTGATTAGTGACGTCAGTCGGACGTCCCCCACCACCCCCCCGACTATAAAACCTGCGGAGGGGCAGCACAGAAGCGGGAGGAGGCGTGCAGGAAAGAGGAGAAAGTCCGCTCTAACCGAGACGCTGTGCCGGTAATTCAACAGCTGAGACGCCAGGCTGGGTCGCTGATTAGTGACGTCAGTCGGACGTCCCCCACCACCCCCC